>NW_012102465.1:3159347-3163186 GCF_000951045.1 Mandrillus leucophaeus | reverse complement strand
AGGCGGGGGGTGGGAAACAACAGTGGTCAAATACCTTCAAATATTGTTTCAAAATATTAATCTACACATCCAGGAAAAATAACATAAAGAGATCCACACCCAGACACATCACAGTCAAACTGCTGAAAGACAAAGTGAGAATCTTGAAAGCAGAAAAGAGGAAAAACAAATCAAGCATATAGAAGATTAACAATGATTAAGGCCAAAAGTTGTAGAATTACATGTTTAAAGGAATGAAAACAAGAGAACATGAACAAGAATATCTATAACCAAAAAGGCTCTCAAAAATGAAGCAGAAATAATGACATTTGAAAAAAAATAAAATCTGCTAAAATGCATCACTATCCGACCATTCTTACACGAAAAATTAAAATGAGTCTTTTGGGCCAAAATGGAAAAGCATGATGCAGCAATTCAAATCTACATAAATAAAGAGTACCCGCAAAGCAGTTATCTAGGTGAACATCAAGAAAACAAAAAATGTATATTTGTAACTGTTTTATTTTCCTACATAATTTTTAAACTGCAAAAACAGTAATTATAAAACATTTCTGAATAGTTTATAATGTATAGATAATCTGACAATAAAAATAAAAATGCTACTATAAAAATGGGGAGGGACTGAAAGTACATTGCTGCAAATATTCTGTATGTTTTGGAAATTAAGTTAGTATTAATCTGCACTAGAATGTTGAAGTAAGAAGCTAATTGTAATCCACAGCACTACAAATAAGAAAATATCTCAAAAACATATTAAAAGAAACAACAGAGGAATTAAAGTTGTACACTAGAAAGTATTAAACAAAAAAAATGAGGCAGTAATGAAGGGAAAGAACAAACATATAAGGTATATAGCAAACAAATAGCAAAATGACAAGAATAAGTTCTGCCTTGTCAGCAATAACATCAAATATAAATGGAATAAACACTCCAGTTAAATAACAGGTGTTGCTAGATGGATGAAAATTATTATTCAAGGGACATATTTTTGGTACAAAGATACAAGACAAATGAAAGTAAAATAAATTGATGGCAAAATATATTATATGTAAGCAGTCATGAAAATTGAGCTGGAGTGGCTAACCTCATATCATACCAAACAGACAACACAAAAATGTTACAGAGGTAAATGAATACTTTTATAGTCCTACAGTAGACCATATTAATAATAATAAAAAAGGATCATGAAAATATTTGTACCTAACAAGAGATCCTCAAAATACATGGAAAAAAAATGACTTAATTGAAAGGATAAGTATATATTTCAAAAATAATAGTTGGAGCCTTTAATTCTCTGCTTTCAGTAATGGATATAACAACAAAGCAGAATATCAGCAAAGATATAAAATACTTGAGCAAGACCAGAAGTCAACTAGGCCTCACTAACATCTATAGAGCACTGCAACCAACAAAGCACATAGAAATGATATAGAAAATACAAAGACAACAGAAAAAAGTTCTCAAAACCAAATGTTGATTCTTTGCAACGATGAACAAATTGACAAAACTTTATCTAGACTAACCAAGAACAGAAAGAGAGAAGACAAGTTACTAAAATCAAGAATAATAGAGAGCACATAACTACGAGTCTTATGGAAATAAGGGTTATAAGGAATTCTATGAATTAAAAAGTTAGATTATTCAAACGAAATGAACAAATTCCTAGAATGACCCAAACCATAAACTGAAGAAGAATTAGAACATATGAATAGAACTGCAATAAGACATTGAATGTGTGACTAAGAAAAATAATAATAATTGTACAAAGAAAATGCTAGGCCCAAAAAGCTTCATTGGTGAGTTTTACTAAACACATAAAAAAATTAAGACCAACTTTTCACAAACTCTTCCACAAAATAAAAGAGGAAGAAACACTTCCCAACTAATTTTAAAGACCATCTTGCTCTGATACCAAAAAACAAAGACAATGCTAGGTAAAAATTCCACTGACTAATATTCCTTATGAATATTGATAAAAGTATCCTTGATGAAATACTGGAAAACTGAATTCAGCAAAATATAATCACAAATAATAACCAAATGACATTTATCCAGGAATGAGATAAAAATAGAATGCAACATCTTCAACCTGATAAAGAACATCTATGTTAAACTGATGACACCATCAAATTTAATGATGAAAGACTAAGGGTTTTTCCTCTAAGCTCAGGAACAGAACAAGGATAGTCATTCTTGGCACTTGTATTTAACCTTATACTTCAGGTTCTAACAAGGGAAATTAGATAAGAAAAAAATAAATAAAATGCAACCATACAGCAAAGAAAGAAATACAAATATTTGATGATGGCAGGATCTTATATAGACACACCTCAAAGATACTGTGGGTTCAATTCCAAACCACAGTAATAAAGCAAATATTGCAACAAAGTGAGTAATGAATGTTTTGGTTTCCCAGCACATATAAAAGTTACATTTACACTATACTATAGTCTATTAAGTTCCCAATAGCATTTAGTCTAAAAAATATGCATGCCTTAATTAAAAAAATACTTTACTGCTACAAAAATGCTTATAATATAAGTACATACTGTTGGGAAAATGGTGCCTATCGAATTGGTCCATATAGCATTATCACAAAACTTCAATTTGTTAAAAAAAAAAAGATATTTTCAAAGCACAATAAAGCAGAGCATAATAAAATGAGGTATCCCTGTACATAGAAAACCCTAAAAAAACACTAAAAACTATTAGAATGAAAAACAAATTCAGCAAGGCTGCAAGCTAAATATCAGTGCACAAAAATTCACAGTATTTTTATATTTTAGCAATGCACAATCCAACAAATAAAATTAGAAAATGCATTGATGCACAATAGCACAAAGAAGGATATATTTGGGCATACATTTAACAAGAGAGAAGCAAGACTTTTATACTAAATACTACAGAAATTGTTGAAAGACATGAAAGAATACATATATAAATGATAGATACCCTTTTTTGCATCAATTGGAAGGCAAAATTTTTGAGAGGCAAATAGACTCCAAATTGATCCACTTATTCAACCAGTACCTTGCAAAATCAAATGTGGCTATTTTTAATTGCTAAAATTGACAAGTTGATGCCAAAAATTTATATTAATATATGTGATGCAAGGGAACCAAAATAGCCAAAACAATTTGGAAAAAAAATTAGATGATACCTACTTCCTAATTTAAAATGTATTTCAAAGATACAGTAATTACATAGCATGGTACTGGTGGCATAAAGATGGACATAAGCTTAATTGAATAAAATTAAGAGTCCATAAATATAGTTTTACATATATAGACATTTGATTTGAGTGTGGGGGAGTCAAGAGGGGAATCAAGCAACTTTATTGTTTTCTTCTTTTTAAAAATCTTATTTTGAGATAAGCAGAAATGCACATTCAGGTATTAAAAAAACACTTTTGTCCATTTTCTAATTAGATCATTAAATTTTTTAACTGCTAAATTTGAAAGGTTTTATATATTCTAGATGCAGGTACTCTTCTCCAGTCTGTGATTTCAAAATACTGTCTGATACTCAATAGCTGGTCTTTTCATATTCTTCATAGAGTGTATGGCATAGCAAAAGTTTTTAATATTGGTGAATTTCATGTCATCACTTTTTCCTGTTGTGGATCCTGCTTTGCTATAAAGACTAAGTATTGTTCACCTATTCTTAGATTTTAAAGATTTCTTTCAAAGTCTTTGCTATTGTGAATAGTGCCGCAATAAACATACGTGTGTATGTGTCTTTATAGCAGCATGATTTATAATTCTTTGGGTATATACCCAGTAATGGGATGGCTGGGTCATATGGTACATCTAGTTCTAGATCCTTGAGGAATCGCCATA
>NW_012102465.1:3130600-3158882 GCF_000951045.1 Mandrillus leucophaeus | reverse complement strand
TCATAAAAAAGGATGAGTTTGTGTCCTTTGTAGGGACGTGGATGCAGCTGGAAACCATCATTCTCAGCAAACTATCGCAAGAACAGAAAACCAAACATCGCATGTTCTCACTCATAGGTGGGAAATGAACAATGAGATCACTTGGACTCGGGAAGGGGAACATCACACACCGGGGCCTATCATGGGGGAGGCGGGGAAGGGGGAGGGATTGCATTGGGAGTCATACCTGATGTAAATGACGAGTTGATGGGTGCTGACGAGTTGATGGGTGCAGCATACCAACATGGCACAAGTATACATATATAACAAACCGGCACGTTATGCACATGTACCCTAGAACTTAAAGTATAATAATATAATGATAAATAAATAAAAATAAAAAATAAAAATAAAAAAAGATTTCTTATATCTATTTTTCTAAAAGCGTAAGAGTTTTAGGTTTCACATTTAAGTTGTGATCTGCTTATTTAATTTTTGGTTATGTATCAGACTTAGGTCAATATTAACTTTGCCTACCTGTGCATGTCCAAATGATACAGCACCATTTGGTAAAAAATCTATATTTCCTTAAATGAAATGCTCTTGTACCTTTCTCAAAATTAGTTTGGCATACTTGTTTGAGTCTATTTTTGGGGTTCCCTATTGTGTTTCAATGATCTATGTGTCTACTTCTTTGCTAATGCCAAAGTCTTGATTATTGTAGCTACATAATAAGCTTTGAAATCAACTATACTAAATCTTCCCACAGTACTATTCTTTTTAAAAAATTATATAGCTATTCTAGTTCCTTTGCAGTTTGAAATAAAATTTAAAATAATGTTGTATATGCCTACAAAAAGTCTTGTTGAAATATTGTGAAGAATGGCATTAAATTTATAAGTAAATTTGGGGATAATTGTTGTTTCACTGTAAGAGACTTTCAGTGCATCAGCTCAGCATGTCTCTCCATTTATATAGATCCCCCATCTTGAATTTCTTCTACTAACTTTGTATAGTTTTCAGGATAGAAGTCCTAGACATGACTTGTTAAATTTAAACCTAAGTCTTTTATATTTTCTTAATGAGTGTAAATGATAATTTGGATGCCTACATGTTCACTGCTACTGTACAAAAATTACGAATTTTAACTGATATTTACTTTGTATCTGTGACCCAGGTGAACTCACTTATGTACAGTAGTCTTTTTTTAAATCTATAAAATTTTCTACTTTTTGTCTTAATCATCTCTATTTTAGTTATTTTATATTATTTTAGATTCAGGGGGTACATGTGCTATATAGCCGCTTAAAATATCTGCAACTAGGGATAGTTTTAGTTTTTTTTTTTTTTTTCATTTCCAACCTGTGTACCTGTTACATATTTCGTTGTATTAGGATGACATGCTTCTTTTCTTTAACCTCTTAATATGGTAGATGACATTGGTTGATTCTGGAATATAGAACTATCCTTGCACTTTTGCAATAAGCCCTACTTGGTCATGTTATAATTATTTTTTACACATTGTTGAGTTCCATTTGCTGATATTTTGCTTAGGGATTTATACTCTCTAGGTGTACTAATTTTCAGTTTTCTTTTATTTACTGGATTTATATGGTTTTGATATCAGGACTGTGATACCTGCTTCATAAAATGAATTGGAAAGTTTCCCTGCTGTTCTTTCTAGAATAAGATGGTTAGTTATTTTGAAACATTTGATAGAATTATACAGTCAAACCATCTGGGTGAGGAGATATCTCTTTTCTTTGCATTTTTGTAATTGTGAATTCTATTTTCTTAATAGTTATAGGGCTATTTGCCATATTTATTTCATATCAGAGGAGTTGGCGTATTTTTTCTTTTAAGGAATTGGTGCATTTTGTCTTAAGTTGTCCAACTGATGTGTATAGAATGATTAATAGTATGCCTTTATTATATTTTTAATGTCTGTAGGAACTGTAGTGATATCCCTCCTTTTATTCCTAATATTGGCCATATGGTTTGGATCCATGTCCTCACCAAATCAAATTATATCCCCAGTGTTGGAGATGGGGCCTGATGGGAGGTGACTGAATCATATGGAGTGGTTTCTCATGGTTTAACACCAACCCCCTTGGTACTGTCCTAGCGACAGTGAATGAATTCTCAAGAGATCTGATTGTTTGGTAGTGTGTAGCACCCCACCCCCACCCTGGCTCCTGCTCTTACCATGTAAATATCTCGCTACTCCTTTACTTTCCACCATGATTGTAAGCTTCCTGAGGCCTCCCAGAAGCTGATGCTGCCATACTTTCTTTCCTGTACAGTCTACAGAACCATAAGCCAATTAAAACTTTTTTCTTTATAAATTACCCAGTCTCGGGTATTTCTTTACAGCAGTGCAAGAACAAACTAATACAATGGTAATCTGTATCGTCTATTTTTTTTCCTTGTCAGCTTTACTAGTGGTATGTCAATTTTACTGATCTTTTCAAAGAAACAAATTTTGTTTCAATAATATTTCCCTATCGTTTTCTCTATTTTGTTATTTTGTTTTCAAATGTTCAGTTTTTTTTTTTTTTTTTTTTCTATACTTACTTTCTACTCCTTGCTCTGGATTTAGCTTTCCTCCTTCTCCTTCTTTTTTTCTTTTTTTGGTTATTTACACAACACCTTAGATTGTTCCTTTGATACTTGAAAAGAATATATGTTACAATGTTGTGAGTAAAGTGTTCTATAAATGTCAATTACATCCTGTTGGATATTACAATATTGTGAGTAAAGTGTTCTATAACTGTTAATTACATCTGTTGGTCAACCGTGTTGTTGAGTGCTTCTGTATCTTTTATCCTTTTCACCTATAGACTTGGGTCCTTTTGTCTCTGGCTGCTTGTAATACTTTTTTTTCTTTAGTTTTCTATTTAAGATGTGTATGCATGGATTTATTTTGGTTTATCCATTTTGGGGTATACTCAGTTTTTGCAATCTGTAGGTTTCACTCTTGCCAAATTTAGAAATATTTTAATCATTTGTTGTTTGAGTATGTCTTTACTCCTGCTCTCTTTCCCTTCTCCTTTTATAATTCCAATGACACAAATTTTACATTCTTTATTTTAGTCCTACAGGTTCTTAATGCATTATCCATTTTTTTAGCCTACTTTCTTCCTGTTGTTCAGATTGAGTAATTTATTTTCTGTCTTCAATTCTTAGATTATTTTCTTTGTTCCCTCTATTTGGCTGTTGATCCCATTAATTGAACTTTTCATACTACTTATTATACTTTTCTTAGATTTTCATTTGGTTCCTACTTACATGTTGCATTCTTTGCTGAGACTTTTAAATTTTTTTGCTGACACTTTTGATTGAAAAAAAAAAGGGAATTAAGTGTGCCTGTGCTGTTTGTCGATGCATTTTTAGCAAGGCTGCTTTAAAATCTTTGTGAGATAAGTTTAAAATCTCTATCATCTAGGGTTGGCATTCAATTTTTTTTTTTTTTTTACTTAGTTTGATATCTTGTTGGTTTTTTGTATGACAAGTGAGTTTTTTAACTGCAATCGGGATATTTTCATAATATGCTAAGGAACTCTGGATTGTATTACATTATCAGTGTATGTGTCTTTTTCTGAGACTATCCAGCAGCGGAATGGGAAGAGAAGGATTACCTCATTGCTGTCTGGTCGAAGGAGAAGTCCATGTTCCCTAATTGGCCTCCGTTAACAACCCAGGTAGTCACATTTTTGTAATTGGGTGCTATGACCACTCTGAACACTAGACCTCTTTTGACATCATCCCAATAGGAAGCAGAAGAAGTACCTTGTTACTATGAAGTGGGTGTGAAAGTCCAGGATCCAGTGTTTATACTGACACTGTAGTCAGAAGAGGTCTCATTACTGGCTAGCAGAGAGGAGTATTCCAGCTCTTTCAAGCACCACCACATTGAGGGTGTTGGAACACTTTCTTGTAGCCTGGCAAGCCTGAAAGTCCCAGCTCCCCACTCAGTCTTTTTTTGCTGTTGTTGTGGATAGGGGTGGAAGCCACATATTTTTCTGTGTTGTTTGGTTGGTATAGGACATATAACAACTCAAAGTTTTTTTGTCTATTTTTCCATTTTGCTGGTCCTTTGGGTAGAGAAAGCAGGCTTTTATTGGTGCTTTTTATGACTGTGCCATTTCCAAGTTACTGGCTTATTTAAGCCTGAGACTGAGATACTTGAAGCAAAAGGAAATTCCAGAGAACTAGCAAAATGTTGTTCTTTAGATGTCAAGTTCACTAGTCAATCTGCCTTTTTTTCCCCACCTCTCATTATTGGCTTCATATATAACATAGAGGGTTTTTAGTTGTTTGTAGCATGAGAAATGGAGAGAAGTATGTCTATGCCATCTTTCTGGAAGAGCAAGTCTAGTCACGGATTTTTAATAAGGGTGACAAGAACATTTAGTTCAGAAAATGTAGTTTGTTCAACAAATGGAACTGGGACAAGTGGATATAAACATGCAAAAGTATGAACACTAGCATCATAGCACATAGAAAAATTAACTCAAAAAGGACAACAGAACACATAAAACAGCTAACATTATTAAAATATTAGAAAAATACATAGAAGTAAAACTTCATGTCTTTGGTTTAGGAAATAGCTTAGATCTCACACTGAAAGCCCAAGAGAAAATTTTAAAAAATCAATAAATTAGATTTTATCAAAATTAAAAACTTTGTGTGTTATAAATGATACCATAAGGAAAGTGAGAGATCAGGGGTGAAGTTTTGGAGATGTTGGTAGAGGGATACAATCTTTCAGTTAGGGGAAATAAGTTCAAGAGATCTATTGTATAACATGGTGACTATAGCTAATAACAATATATTATATTCTTGAAATTTGCTAAGAAAGTAAATTTTAAGTGTTTTTACCACAAAAAAAATGATAAATATGTAAGGTGATGCATGTGTTAATTAGTTCAGTTTAGACATTCCATAATATGTATTTGAAAACATGTTGTACACAATAAATATATGCAATTTTTATTTTCAATATATAATAAAAAGAAAGTGAAAGAAACAACCCCACAGAATGGGAAAAAAGTATACATCTGATTAGATCCTTGTATTCAAAATATAAAAAGAACTCTTAAAACAACAATAAAAAGAACAACAAAATGAAATAAATGAGCTAAACATTTTAGTAGTCACCCTGGTAAAAATATATAAACAAAAGAGCGTATGAAAAGATGCTTAAAAATAACTCAGGAAATGCAAATTAAAGTCACAACTAGATACCACTACATAACCGTTAGAACATCTATAATTGTTGTCAAAGATATGATAGAATGAGAAATCTCAAAATGTAAGATGGTGCAGCCAATTTAGAAAATAATTTGCAAATTCCTCAATAGATTATACATAGAGTACCATCTGACCCAGAAATTCCATTCCTGGGCATATACATATGAGAAATAAAACCTATATCCACATGCTACTTGCATATGAATGTTCATAGTAGCATTATTTATAATAGCCAAAATAAGTTGAATCTCTATTAACTGATGAAGGGATAAACAAAATGTGGTATATTCATACAACAGAATACTATTTAACAATAAAATAAAATAAAACACTGATACTTGCAACAACATAGAACTCAAGAACATTATGCCAAGTGGAATTATTCAGTAATAAAATAACATATACTGAAAGGTTTCATTCATATAAAATGTCCAGAATAGGCAAATCTATGCAGACAGAAAATGATTAGTGGTTGATTAGAACTGCACAGTGGTAAGTGGTTGGGTAGGGTGGAGTGTGATTGATAATAGGGATTTTCTTTAGAATAATGTTCTTAAACTAGATCGTATTGATGCTTGCACAACTCTGAATATGCTAAACACTACTGAATTTGGACCTGGTTGCATTTCACTAAAATAAACCACTGTATTTTATTTTGTATTCTCTAAAATATGACATTAATTTTTTCTTGTCTACACTTGTCTCTTTAATTACACTTTAAAATGTTGTTCATAATTTTATTGAAAATAACAGATTTTTCAATGAGCCATGCATTAACTCTGAAGCCAGACATTCTCATTTCACCATTTAGCACTTCCTTTGTGCAAATCATTTAATAATATTATGCCTCAGATTCTTTATCTCTATAATGGAGTAATAAGAATAACTATTTTAAAGATTAAGCATGTTAACAACTTTCTTTCAACAATATTTTAAACATAATGAATACTATGTGTTATATTCCCTTTCTCTTCCTCTGCCTTGTAGTTTTACTGTAATTATTATAGTTTGCCATGAAGCTCCATTATATAATATAACTGTCTCATTGTCTTTGAGTTAGAAAATACAAATTTAAATAAGTATATTGAAAATCCCTGTATCAATTTGTCTGAGAATATAAAATGCCTATGGCCTAAAGGTATCAAATATGCTGCCAAATGGCTGTTTTTGAAACATGACTTCATGGCTCTATTTCAGGTTGTTACCAAAAAATGCATTAAGTTAATTTATTTTCTTTAGAAGAGAACAGTTTTGATCTTAGAATATCATACGAATGTTTACTGCTAAAGTGTCTACCTCTCTTAGGAGAAATAATATAATTTGATACTGGTGAATTTCTGGTTTAAACTTATAAATAATGTATATTCTTCTTTTATTGGGTGAATGTATGCCAATTAGGTCCAATTTTTAAATTGTGTTTAGACTGTTATTAGATCTACTATTTTTTCTTCTGTTTCTTTCATCTGTTACTGAGCAAGATGTCAATAAAAATCTTTATTGCATAGATTTTCCCTTCCTTGTTATTTCAGTTTTTGCTCTACATATTTGTACAAGTTATTAGTTGAATAGAATTAAAATTACTATATGGTCATTATATGCTTACTTGTCTACCATTATGAAATACCCTTCTTTATATCTATCAATAGTCACACCATACATTATACTTTATCTGGTATTAGCATAGATACATTCAGCTATTTGTAAATTAGTACCTGTACATATAATCATTAAAATATCATAATCAAAGTGTATTTCTTATAAACATTTAGGTTTTTTAAGCTCATGTCACAGTCTTTACTTAACTTTGAAGTATATAACATACCTAAACTTACTATAACTATTTATATATGTGTTATGAGTTTGTTCCTCTATTATTTGTTCCTTTTATGTCATTGTTTTTACCTTCTGTTATATTAATCAAGTAGATGTTTTTATTGCATGTTTTTTATTGACTTGTAAGTTTTGTATTCTGTTAGAAAGCAAGATATGCATCCTTGATTATTAGAGTCAATTATAAATTAGTACTCTTATCACTTCCTGAACAAAATGAGGACATTAGATCACTTTAACTCCACCTCATTGGTTGATGCTTGTACTATTGTTTCTGTGCATTTTACTTTTATATATATTATAAACACCCAGAAGACACAAATATTGCTTTAACCACTCAATATTCATTTAGAGTAACCTACATACTTACTCATTCATCATTACAATCTTTCCATGTAGACTTATACTGCGCCTGAAAAATTCCTTCCAGTATTTTAGTTCTAGCAACAAATATTTTCGTATGCTAAGTTTTAAAAGAAAAATTACAATTTTCTCTCTCTTCTATAGTTTCTGATGGAAGGGTTTGTTTGCCAAGCACGGTGGCGCACACTTGTAATCCCAGCACTTTGGGAGGTGACGTAGGGTTGATCACTTGAGGCCAGGAGTTTGAGAACAGTCAGAGCAACATGGTGAAACTCCGTCTCTACCAAAAATACAAAAATTAGCCAGGTGCAGTGGCACAATCCTGTAGCCCCAGCTACTCAGGACGCTAAGGCATGAGAATTGTGTGAGCCTGGAAATTGGAGGTTGCAGTGAAGTGAGATTGTGCCACTGCACTCCAGCCTGGGTGACAATGCAAGACTTTGCAAAAAAAAAAAAAAAAAAAAGGAAAGTGGTTTGTCTACTTCATCAGTGCCAGAAGTAGAAAGTTACCTGTATTGCTTTATCTTTATTTCTTATCACTTATTCTTCTTTATTCTATGTCACAGCAACCATCCTTTTAGGATCCTCTTCAGCCAGCATAGTTTTTGGAGGTTTTTTCTTTTTTTTTTACCATATATTTACTTTTATTTTTTAACTGTCCATATTTTAAGGGTACGATTTGATGTTTCCATACATATATATGGATTAAACTTATATGTGTATATATGTAAGTATATGTATTTATGGACATATATGTACATGTATGTATATATGCATACACATACATGCATATGTATGTATGTATTCAAAACCTCTCTTGTAGCTATTTTGTAATATACAAAACCTTGCCGTTAATCATAATCACCCTACTGTGCAAACAGAGTACTAGAGCTTACTCCTCCTAATCTTAACTGCACCTGTTGACCAGCAACAAAATTTTTAATTCTGAAAACTTATATCTAAACTACATTTCAATTATCAGCTGAAATAATCATTCAGGTAAAACCAATTAATAGAGTATTCAATAGTTCAAGGCAATATTCACTGAGCATAAGCTAGATGCCAAACACTGTACTAGAAATTAGATTTATAAAATTAGTCTAACAGTATTTCAATAGTTAAGTTCTAGAATCTAATGGCAGTAACCCATAAACAAGTAGTTTATAAATGTATATATAAGATGTGCTATAATAGGAGTATCTGAAAGGCTGTTTAAAATATGGAAACTGAGGGAAATAAAAAAATGGTCAAATTTGATTCCTGAAGGAGTTAAACTTATTATTTGACATTTCATTTTTACTCTAGTTTTGCTACTATCATATAAATATATGCTCTAGGTATAAAGTAAACAATGAGATTGTCCAAAGGATATTTTCCAAAGTTTATCAGTTGTATTGGTCCACCAGCGTTGTCTAGAGTGCCAAACACATGATTGCTACTCACATCATTCTGCATACCCAAAATATCCTTCCTTTGCTTCTTGATGGTGAAAAAATAAATAGTTTTGCTTTTGTGAGCTCATTGGGCTCTTTGTAATGTAACCTCTTTGCACTGATTTTTCCATTTAGTCTAGAATTACCTATGATGTTCATTATTTTCTGTAATAAGGAAATGACCAAACTTGTGGAATAGCCAAAATATTACCAGTAGTATTTAAAAGATTAAAAAGAAAAAAAAACAAGAAGAAAATGTTGATAAATTAATCAGTAATGAAAGAACATGTGGACCAAATATGCCTCTTAAAAGTAGGAATAATTCAAATGTATAGGAAAGCCTATCAATCAGGCAAATGAAACTATCTGAGACAAACGTTATCACATTCCATGTAAACACTAGACTATAATGTCAAAGGGAAGTAACTGATTGTTTCCTATTGCTTCCTAGCTTTAATACACGATTCTCTAATGCACTTTCAAAAGTATAGAAATACTATTGTAAATAGATATTATAGCTGAAATTATCTCTTCAGCTGAAAAATCATGAAAGCTGAATTATCTCTACAGTACTATTTGCAGACTAATAAACAGTTCATCAGTATATTATTGTAAAGTCAAGATGAAGAAGAAACCACAATAAAATTGTGTAAATTACTTTTAAATTGATCTGATTAGCATAAAATAGTCAAAGTATTATTTATTTAGTTATCAAGTATTGAAGACAAATAGGATATTATGATGATTAAGATCTAGTAACATTCAAAATTTAAACTTTCATAAATTGTAGGTTTTATTAGACATTCACCATAGATGTCACATCTTATTAAGGATCCATATATCCTTATCACTAAGGGAAAATAGTGCATTATATCATTTTTCCTTAAACTAACAGTTGTTCAAAAAATAGTCCATTAATATGTTGCTTGCCATCATATTTTTCTGTTGCTAATACCTTAATTTTCTTCCGACCCTTAGCCACTAAAATGGATGTTAATTATAACTAATCATACCCCTTGAATCTGGTGTGGTCTAAACTTAACGGCTTTGGCACAATTCCAATGCCTTTGGAATAATCCAAAGGTTTTATAAAGGACCATTCTCTCCAGACTGCTTTAGGTCTTCTGAACACAGGTTAGTGTTGATTTTTAGTTTATGTCATTCCTTTTCTCTTTAAGCGAAATTGAATCTACTTGTAACTACCATCTTATGAACTTTAGTGCCTTTCACTGTCAATAGATTGTAAGTAAACTTTGTGAGATTTTTTTGTTTGCTTGATTATATAAATTTATGGGGTACAAGTGTATTTTTGTTATATGATGGATACACAAAAAGGAAGTAAACTTTAGATTTGTATGGAAATGGTTTTTGTCCCTGAACAGCCATGTGATACTGGGAAATATAGTTAGCCTTTCTGAGACTGTTTCCTCCTCTATAAATCAAGAATGGTAATATCTAGCTTTGAGAATACTTAAGAGAATTAGCAATACTGTGTGTGAAATTCCTTAAAAAATTGGAAAAGGTAACTATTATTTAATCTTCTGAAAATTATACTAGTTATGCCTATCTGGTATTAAGACTGCCTTACTACTACAACATCTTTAAACTTATTCGAGCTATAGAAGATTTTTAATATTTGTAAAAATATCAGTTTCTGTTCTTCTCAATGATATTTAGTTAATGTATATGTATGATATTGTATTTCAAAATAATAATCCTGGTTTTTACATATTCTTATAGTGCCTGAATGATTACATAAATATGTGAATTAAGATATGTTTCATTATAAATTTGAAATAACTTATTGTTCTAAATTAGGAAATGTCTATATACAAATGTATTCCTTTTCTACACCTAAATATCTTGACTTCTTTCCCTCCACCATTTTTTGTCCTGAGAGGCTGGCCTATGACTACATCATCCTGTCCTTGCTCTCTAGCCTGCCACTCCCATTTAAGTTTGGCCAATGTGACACCCAGCAGGAGATAAAAATTCAGAAAGAGAGATATATTACTGTAATCATTGCCTTTCATACTCCATACTAGGTACTAACAGTGGCTAATTTTTATATTTACTCTCCTTGAAAGAAGCTTCATCTTCACAACACTATATGCCAAGAAATTTTTTTCCCTTTATACCTCCAGTCATAGAGGGAATATCAAATTCTTTCTATGCTAATCGTTAGGTTCCTCATAATCCCTTGTTTATCTGAACTTTATGATCTACCAGCTTTCTGCTGGAAACAATTTCCCAACAGTGGCTCAGATCGTTAGAGTTTGCACACTGTACCATGATCCCCATGATTTGAGGAGGTAGATTTTAGAACTCAGAACAAGCAGAGGAACTAGAGTTAGTGAAATGGAGCATAGAGAAGATAGAATTGTGTGGGCAGGGGAAGCCAGGAGTCCATGTGCATATTGACTATAAATTCACAGAGGAGCACAAAGAGGAAGGAGGAGGAGGAAGAAGAGACTGAAGGAAGAGTAAGAAACATAACTCAAGATGGCTCTGATATTGGACTTAGCGGAAATTAAAGTAGTTACTTTTAATGCTATTTAGGAGTGTTTATCCATTTAAAAGCTTCTAAAGGTAATTTAAATGATTAAAAGAAAATAATATGGTCTTAATGAGTTAATCAATAGGGAATGTTGGTACAGAAATGGAAACTGTTAAAAAATTAAAGCAAAATTGTAGAACTTGGGAGATGGACTCTATCTCAAATTGGAGACTAGGAAAACAAAAGAATAGTAAACTTGAAAACATATCAATACAAATTGTCCATTTTGACGATCACAGAGAAAAAAATATGTGAAACAAATAAGCAGAACTTAAGGGACTTGTAGTCCAGTGTCAAACGGTTTAAAATGAGTGTCACTGGAAAAGACAGTGCCTTTGAGACAGAAAAATACAGTTATAAACCCAATCGAAGGAAGTTTTAAACCCAATCGAAGGAAGTTATGAATAACAATAAAGCATATGTAGTTCACAGATAAAACAGCCATTATAAAAAAGAACCAAACTGATTTGATAGAGCTGAAAAACACACTACACGGATTCCATAATGCAATTCCCAAGTATTAACAGCAGAATAGACCAAACTGAGGAAAGAATCTCAGAGCTTGAAAACTAGCTCTTTGAAATAACTTAATCAGACCAAAATAAAGATAAAAAAATAAAAAATGAATGAATGATATCTCTAAAAATATGGTATTATGTAAAGAGACCAAATCTGTAACTTATTGGCATCTCTGAAAGACAGAGAATGCAAGCAACTTGGAATATATCTTTCAGGATATAGTCCATGAAAACTTTATAATCCATCTTATAATTCAGAAAATAAATAGAAATATAAATAATTAGTTGTAATAATGTACTATAATTTTCTACAAAAATATTGTAGTAATTTTATATTTTAAAACAAATTAGCACACCCTTCATATTTTTAGGTTAATAGGTATTTCTGTACTAATATGCTACATTCTATATTAGTATTTTTTGTTATATGTATTCATCTTGGAGTGTGAAGAACAGTTCCACTGAATAAAGAAAGTTATGAACAAAACAACCTTGAAATTTAAAATTGTTTTTACTCTTGAAATATCTTATGCCTATCAGTTCTAGAAGTTAGTTTAACCTTCTTTGAATCTCAATTAGCTCTGTCCCATTTATAACTGCTTAAAAGTCTAAAACCAAATTTTTCTAGTAATTGTGGGGTATTCTATTGCTTGCTGGTTGATTCACATCTGTTAATTAGATTTCAAGGTCTTTTGGGATAAAATTATGTTTTCAGTATCTTGTTTTAACCACAGTGCAAAGATTATGAAAACACCTATTAAGCAGTTGTATGGAGTTTGAATTCTGTGAAGAAACAGAGTTGGAGATGCAGGTTTGAAAATCTATGCTTGCTTTGAAATAATGTGAAATTTCACTTCTCGCAATTCTACTATTTTCCCACATGCACTGTGACTCCCTAAACTTCATTTTACTTTTCAGAAATTTATACCTAAGTTGGCATTCACTGTAAGTATCACTTGGGCATCATACCAACAATAAGCATAGTAGATATTGTGAAATGAATACAAAAATAGGTAACATGGGAAGACACGGTTTCATATTCCAGCAATTGGTGTTCATAAATCCATGGGCAAGCCACTCATATTTTCTGTAGCTAAGTTCTTTCATCACTCAAACAAAATATAAATTTTAACATCAACCACTTAATATTAACAATCTAATGAGCAAGAAAGTTCATGTTAAAATAACTTTACCTTAAATTTTATCATCTAGTAGAATAATAGTAATTATTATTGCACATCACTTTACAACTTCCAAAATTATCACTGGCTTTCACCTGCTTCTGCTGTTTTAGTATTATACAGATTTCGTAAGTCATTTGTCTTCTTTGGACCTCATTTTCATACTGTTGTCTGTTTCTTCAACTGAAGATAGGGACTTTAGGGTTTTAAAATTTTAGGATTTTAAAAATAATGCATATAAAGCACCCAATGTACATAGAAAACATAATAATTACTTGAGCAACATACTTTTATTATTTGTATTACTATTTGAAAGTACTTATAAATATTCAAACAAAAGATGAGTCTATAAACCCAACCTTCTTTAATATTACATTAAAGAGATAAGTACTATGAAAAGTAAATTGATATTACTTTCTAAAGATTCTTCAAAATTACTTCTAAAGTACAATCTTTTTATGTTAGCTAATCAAAATAATTTGAATAACTATGGAATTGCCTTATCACTCAAATTTGCAAGTTTTAGACATTAACATTTTTCTAAATAAATCTATATAAAATTCAATGTACTTAATTTGACTGTACATACTAAATACCATGTGTGATGTACAGGCTTGTTATTAACACCAAAAAACTGAGTATAAATAATTTAGCAGAAGTTCTGGTATTTCCATATGTTTACGCAATGAGAAGTTCCCCTCAGAAGTCTCAAATAATTTAGATCCACCCATGTTTTCGCCTGTTTGGATTACTCAAGGTAAATTTGTCATTTACCATTTAATTCACCTGCATTTTATAAGGAAGACGAATACATAGTCATGAAATTTACTTCTGTTATTTTTAAAAACACTTTACATGTAATAACTCATTTAATCATCTCAACATCCCACTGAAGTAATTCTAAACTTATTCCTATCTTCAGTTGGAGAAACAGGCACAGTAAGAAGAATCATTGAGAGTAGTTGCCCAGGTTACACAGCTTTGAAATGGCTGAACTAGGATAGGAACTCACACACCCTGGCTCCAGAACTTACCTGTCCACAGCTGTGCTATTTGCCTTCTTCTTTGTTTTCAACCATTTCATTTTTAGTAAGTCCTCCTCTCCCATGTCTATCTCTATTGATCTCCCAGTTTTGTTCCAAACTGTAACATAGTAACAAGTTCCCCTTAGAAGTCTCACGTAATTTAGATACACCCATGTTTCAGCCCATTTGAATTATTCAAGGTAATTTGTCATTTACCATTTAATTTATTTGTCATTTTTCTTCCAACTGGAACAAAACTGGAAGATCAATAGAGATAGAGCATGGGAGAGGAGGACTTTTTCTTATTTTCACTCTTAGTCAATAACTGGGATTTTTCTTTTTTACTTTTAGAATTTCCTCAGTTTCAATTTAAATATTTATTGGCCTATCTTGATATATTAACTTTCTGAGTTTCCACCCCCCTTTTCTCTTTATTTTCTTTTCTGATCAGAAATGCAAACCTAATTTTTAAAACTGTAAGTGTAAGATGAATGAATTTAAAAAATCTGGAATGGCAGTCCAAAAAGCAATTAAAATTGAGGAATCAAAAAGCTCCTCTGATTCTTTGTCATAATTCAAATAAAGGTATGTTTTTCTGACTGTGGTAAACCTAGCTGACAAGTGCCAAGGAAACTAGATTTAAAAAAAAAAAAAAATGGAGCTTTGTATATGTAACCACATTATTAAAACCAGGGCTTTTTCAGGATGTAGCTGTGTTCTTTATATAGTTGTGACTTCTGATCTCTGTATCTTTACCCTGCCTATTTAGAATAAACTTTACACTCTATTTCCTATCTCCAGTCAGGTATTAAACTAAGAAAATGTCTGAGAGGAATACACAAGAAAATACTCACAAACCATTAAAATTATAAAATAATTTATAGTTGAATGACCACGAATAATGCTTTAATGATATTATGCCTTATGTGATTAAGAATATAAAGATGTATTCTTTCCTCTTTTCTTTATAGAGAATATACAGATTTGGGGTACCATTGAATAAAATACTGAGTTCTGTGGAGTCTGATATTTAAACTTGTTTTTTCATCAATTCTTCTTTATGAGAAAATAGAGATACTCCAGGCAATGAAATTCATCCAGATTAATATATTTGGGGATACTCTGAATTCAATAACTCTTTTCTTCACAGTTTAAAAAATCCAGAATTGTCTAACAGTCCTCCAGACATGAGCTGCCTGTCATGTCTTATTGCCTGAACATATCTATTAATAAAATAAATAATTTTTTGCAAGAAAGTGCTGAGCTGGAAAGAGCAGAGAAAATAGTTCTACATCAATAAAGTAACAGAAAGGCTTTCATGGTTGTATTTTTCAACTTATCTTCCTTTGACACTTATTTTTCTTCACTGCAGCAACAATATGATTTTTCCTTCTTTTTCTTTGTATGGTTACCCTACCCATCTTAACCTAGTGCTAATAATAACTGCTCTGGTTATTATCTCCTTCCACACCTCCCTGGCTCTTCCTTTAGGCCTGGAGGCACTATTTACTTTAGAAGGAATAATACATTGAAAGGCGTGTAAAGGTGAAAATCAGGCTGTTTTGTAATTCCCAAGAGTGGAGGTTACAGCCTTTGGCACATCAGCAAACAAATCACAAGGACTGCTGAATTCCCTTGCAGGCTTTTTTTCTTGCATGGTTTGGAGAGCAAGAGTGTGAGCGACAGCTAAGATGACATTGCCATTTGGGGGACACAATTCTGCAGGTGATGTTGTGCAGGGGAATAAAGGAGGTGAAAGATAAATTGTCGTTGAATTGGGTTTCACACAGCTGTAGGTGTATTTTAGTTTAACGGTAGTGACAGTCCAGCTCCCACCTGCTGACAGATGGCTGCTAGCAGAAGATGTATTTGAGACTTACTGTCAAGATACAAGCTTTCATGTTAAACAAATAACATTTTTTAAAAGAATATTTCAAAGGATGAAGAAAATGAAGAGAAATGATACTTAATATATACAACATAAAGAGAGTATCTGAGAGCCCGAAGCTGGGCTGAAGTTGGCAAAGGCAAGATAATTATATTTTCCAGAGTGAATACCTCCAAGAAAAAAATAAATCATTAAAAAAGGGGGTTGGTGTTGAACTTGGACATTGCATGGATAAGTGTCCAGTAAAAATAGCAAAGGTTTCCAGATAAGTACAACTGAGAAAGACAGTCACCTCTTACTCTCTAACCAGAAAATAAGAAAGATGAGGGAAATTTTAATATGCCAGACCATAATATGCATTTAGCATACTATTGTTATCCCCACTAGAATCTTCAATTATCATCAATGAGATTAAGGCCCGTTACTAATGTATTCGTGTGCCTATTGCTCTTCTAATTTGTTTGACATGCATTGTCTTCACAAGTAGTTTTTATCACAGCACTCTGAGGTACCTGTTATTGTTCACCTCATTCTACAGAAAGGAAAAATGGAAGCATAGGGCATTTATTTAATTTCTCAAGATCATACAGCTTTATACATGGTAGTAGAATCATGTATCAAACAGAGACAACCTGGTAATGTACCCATGTCCCTTGTTGTTAAATACTTAGTACAGCTTCTTGTATAAGATGAAAACCATTCTAAATGCTAAGATGCCTCTCTTTACTAGGAAACCCAGCTTTGGGAAGCAGTGATGAAGATGCAAAAAGATGTATTGATTATCAGGAGTAACAAATCAATCCCAGAGATCAAGGAAGCAGATATGTATGAGGGAGGGACGAGTGGGAGCTACATCCAGATTGTGTTCATATTCAGTTAAAAATGTGTTAGTCCTCTGAATACAGAAGGTAAATGAATAGAAGGAAAGCTCAAAGACCCAGTTTTTTTTGTGTGTGTGTGTGTGTTTTTATTTGTTTTATTTTTATTAGGGCTCAGATTTACTAAAATTTGTCCTCTTCTATTTTAGGCTTACATGTATCATACCGAATATTTAGTGTGTGTATATGTTAAAATGTATATATTTTAGGACCTTTACACGATATGCAAAAACTTAATAGATACTCTTCTGTTCAATTTTCAAATATACTTATGAATTTTAGGTACCGAATAGTGCTACTGGTTTACTATTTTTTATATATATATATGTTTTATAGTTTTGATTAAATAGTGTAACTAGTTTACTATTTGGTTTTATTCATATTCATTATTTATTTGTATATGTATATATCATCCTCTGAGTCTCACAGCTAAAAATTGTTGTCTGTGGTGGAGAAAATTCCTTCGTGCCTTACCAAATCAATGACTCTTCATTTTTCATCGTTTATTTTATTTACTCCATCTACCAGTTTCTAACACTGACCAACACTTGTGCCAAAGGGACATATAAACCACCCCTTTTAATGTTTGTAACTGTAAAATACTAGGCTCTAAGGAGATTTTTCTCCCTGTTTGAGATGGCTATAAAATTTATGTCTTACAGCAAAAGAATTGCTAGCTCATGAAATTTTATCATCACTATTGAATGTGAAGAAGATGTACTAAATGACATAGATGCTTAATGCATTTATAGAGACATCTAAACTATGTGCCTCAAGAATATCTTACAGGAATACAAAAAGAAAAAAATTTAAAACTCTAGGCTGGGCACATGGTTCACACCTGTAAAGTAAGCACTTTGGGAGATTGAGGCAGGAGGATTGCTTCAGGCCAGGAGTTTGACACTAGCTTGGGCAACATAGTGAGAACCCATCTCTTTTTTAAAAATTAATTAATTTTAATCCTTATATATCTATATTCAATTGTCTTTCTGAGGAATAACCTATTTTATAAACATCTATGTGTTATTATGTGCCCTTAAATTGATACTGTGTAAGAAAGGAGAATATCTACTTTCAGAAACAATCTGCAAAATCCGTCACTTCCAATGATGTAGTATGGCAGATTGTCTTCAAATAATACCTCTCTTCCCTGAATACTCATGTCACTCCCCCCATTTAGAGATGAAATCTATTTCTCCTTCTTGAATCAGGATGGTCTGTATGACTTGCTTTTTCCAACAGAATGCAACAGAAGCAAGTCTGTGTCCATTCTGTGTCTACCTCTTGACAAGCCTGGCAGTTTCCAATTATACTCTTAGAGTCTAGCGTCCGAGGCTACCATGTCAGAAGTATAACTACTTGGTACAGAAAGGCACAACCAACCACAGCCATTCTCGCTACCCCAGAAAAGATCCAGGTCATTAGATTAAAGTTATGTTGGATGTTGCAATCCAAGCAGAGGTCCTAGGTAAAGGCATGAGTGACCCCAGACAACATCACACAGAGGAGAAGATCCACCCAACTGAGCCAGACAGCCCAGAGAATATATTAAAATGTATTTATATTTAAATAAATATATATTTAAATAAATATATAAATATATATTTAAAATATAATTAAAATATATTTTAAATATAATACATTTTAATATATGAATGAATGAATCATTGTTTTTAAGTCATTAATTTTGGAAATAATTTTTTGTCTTGCATTAGATAACTGACATATATAAGGAACTACAGTAAAATAGTTGAATCTAAAGAGCTAACTTCGAACTCTTTTCAGGGATTGCAGTCCCTAAAATAAAGATATTTCTCCAAATATGGTAAGAACTGTTATTGTGAATTAAAAAGAACTCTAATTAGGGAGCAAACAATTACTATAGAAATGAACTTAGACTACTCTCTTTAATTTATTGAGAAGTAAAATCCAACTGGGTGTCAATTATAAACTGGTCACTTTCTTAATATCACTTAAAATGATTCCCTTCTTTTCAACCTCATTAATAAGGGAAAGATCAAATCCTTCCAATTTCTCTGAAGGATTACCAAAGAGCTCTTTCTTCCCTACCTCCTGGGTAGCTCTTCTCCAGTTTATTTCTAAGTTGCTGCATTCTAAAATGTAGACAGAATCAAGTCACAGCCCACCTAATATTCTTTGTGCATTTTCCATTAGTTGAGAATTAAGTCCATGTCAGACAGCACGATGTTCCAGTTCTCTATGATCTGACTTCCGATTTGTCTCTCACCCTCAATGCATGCCACTTTTCTCCTTCAAACACAGAGTCCAGTTGTTCAGTCTTTATGCCTTTACAACTGCTGGTACTTCTCCCTAGATATCCCTTATGTTCTTTAGATCTAATTTCCATGTACATTAAAAAAAAAAAACTGATCCCCATGCCCTTTAGGTTCACAATGCCCTGCACTCAAGTCTGAATGTATCCTGCCTTTAAATTACCATAGCACTGGCATACACACACTCACAGTAGCCTTCACCACACTCCATTAGTGTCCTTCCTAAGTACCAGGCAATAGCTTTTAGTTCTTTATCCCAGCACTCATCTTGGTGTCAGGAACACCAGAAAATGGAGTGCTCATTGGATAAGTGGATAAATAATGGATGAAATGGAAACTGTATGGGAAAGTACTTCATCAAGTTAAAAGTACTTGAAAATATTGTTCTGATGACTCCTTAATAACAGGTTGTAAAAATAGTTCCTATAAAGGTAGACTGAAACCCCAAACGGTTAAATGAATATATCCTGGAAAAAGGCAAAGTGATTACAAATATGTACAATAAAAGCAGGATTGCCCTCACCTATAAAATTAATAAAGAGATAATTCTAAACTGTTATTTAATGATACTAAGGAATAATGAAAAGCCTAATTCAATTATTTACAACTTGATCAAGATAGTTTTTTAATTATTGGAGAAAAATGGAGACAGAGTGAAAGAAATTAAATATATTAAATAAAAAAGATGCATGCATTTAAATTATATCTAGCAATATTTCCTTTAGTCCTGAAACTGAATGTATTCACTATGGAAATCAGTACATATTAAGATGCAGCTGCTGAGTGTTTCTTAAACACCAGGCATTCGCTAAGTGCTTTGCAGATATTATCTAATTTAAGTCTTAGAAAAACCTATGAGATAAAGATTAGCATCTTCTTTATAAAAGCGGAAATTAAAGTTTGCCCATGTTGACATAATTAATAACTGGCAAAGCCATTCCTAGATTTCTGGTTTAAAGCCTTGTTTTCTTGTCATCAATGAAACTGTAAGACAGAATGGAATTTCCTGCATAGAAGAATCTTTCAGAAAAGAGAGTTACCATTTGTCTTCAATTGTTTAATGCTTTTTTTTTTTTTTTTAATTAAAGCAGCACCAAACCTCTTACCACTATGATATTACTTTACCTTGAACTTCGATGAATGTTTGTCTCATCTAGAGGTTCCTTCCTGGGAAATAACAGATGTTCCTCACATATTTCAGGATTATTTCTTGTCATTAAATTGCTACACAATAGCACTTGTAGAAGGTTGAATAATGGCCATTCTGAGATCTACTTAGAACTCTAAAAGGTGACCCTATTTGGAATTAGTTTATTTTCAGATACAATTATGGTAAGGATCTTTTGAATAGACCATCCTGCATTGGGATGGTCCCTGAAGTTTGCCTGTAAGAAACAGAAAAGAGAAAACACACAGAGATACAAGAGAGAAAGCCACGTGAAGAGGGTAGAGACCAGTATTATTCTATCACAAACCAAGCAACTCCTGACACCATCAGAAGCTGGAAAAAGCAAGGCAGGATTCTCTCCGAGAACCTTCAGAAGGAGCACTCCCTTGCTAACATCTTGACTTCAGACTTGGCCTCCAGAACTGTGAGAGAATAAATTTCCAAAATTTTAAACTACCAAGTCTTTGGTAATTTGGTACTCTAAGAAACAACCTAGTTCTCATTTCTGCACACCTGCTAAGGACAGTGCTGTGTCTAGAGCACAGAAGCAGGTGACCTCCTTAGCTGTTTACAGTAATTAATAATGACTCTCTTGAGAAGATGACATTTTAAGATTATACCAGGAGTGCGTCAAGCAGACTGGAACAGGCAAGACAAAGACTGAAAGGAAAACAGCTTAAGTTTTCAGGAGAGAAAGGAAACCAGGATGGCTAAAGGGCAGTAGTTGGTGGATCACAGGAATCAGGTGGTTCATAAAGAAGCAAAAAAAGAATCACATCACATAGGTCTTTGTACAGCTTATCAAGGTGTTTGAATTGCACTTTTCAATTTAATGAAAAGCCACACATTAATATTTGTGGTGAACTGGTACAGGGAGACAAGAGCAGAAGAATACACGATTTCAGTTTGTGTTTTAAAGAGGTGATATTAATTACTGCCATGGGGAACACAAACTGCAAGCTAAAATGATGGAAGGAATAAGACAAGGAAATAGGCTTTTGGACTGTTGAGGAGAGGTGAGTTTCGAAGTAGTGCCAGTGATGATGGAGCAGTGTCTTCCTTATGACGAATTTTGTGGAAGTATCACTTGACATTCTGATGCATTGGATGTGAAGAGGAAAGGAAAATGATACATCAAATCTCTGCAATAAGATACTAAAGGACATAGGAGGAGTAGAAAAAGCGAGTAACTTGGGATTGTAGAATTAAGAAAAGTCCCTCAGAGGAAGAGATTCTCACACATATGAATAATAGTGGCCTACTCATATTTTTACAAAAATTTGCATATGAATGATAGGAATAAGAGGCTGTAGAGAGAATGGTAGATAAAGGATTTTTTGTACTAAATATTCTTCTAACAAGACCAATTTGCAGTTGAGCTGTTTATATCCCTTGACTATAAAGAGCAGTAATTATATACAACACTGAAACACTAAATTATTCAATTGCCTCAAATTTGTTAACCTCACATTCTTTTACTATGTTCCTGTTTTAGGTCCATCCTCTGCATTGAGACATTTTTAGATTTGTTTTAAATCTGGCATTCTTCTATTCAAAGTGAATTTATTCAAAACTATTTCTATTTGATTGTGGGAAATATTTTTGCCTTTCTGACCAGTACTGCACAGCGACCTTTTATGAGTCCTGTTAAAGTGGATTCACTCTTCAGACAAGGTTTCTTATCAGTTTTTCACACTTACTGAAGAGGACTTTTTTTTCCCCCAAAATCATGTAAGGTTCACTCTATAAATAGTATTTTGTGATTTTGAGTTTCATGTTATTCTATTTTGAAAAAATCACTGGCTGAAGTACATCTTTTAAGAATTACTTCATTTCTTACAAAAAGATATTGCATATTTTCTGCTTGCCTCAGTGACCTACTTAGCTTTTTAAAGCTCTCCACTGACTTATTATTTTTGTCTCCTAGTTCTCTCATATTATCTGTTTTCCTTTTAGCAAAAGTCTATTTTGTTGTTATTTTAATAAAAGGATACAAAGATATAAATATCTATAGATTATTCTTTGTACTTAGGTGAATCACCTCTTTAAATTAATGAACGACCACTGCATGTTTCTGAAAGGAGAGGCCAGGTAAAATCAGGACTTATTGTGTCAAAGAGAGAGAAAGTGTGCCCTTGACTTCTACTTTTTATGTAATACTCTCATTCCCAGAACATAAAGTGATTTCAACAGAGCAGTGTTCAGAATTGGTCAACTTAGTTTTGTACTCCTGAATTTGAATACCTGAATAAATAACACTTTAAAGTATATAAAAAGTAAGTCAGTTAGAGGAAAGACAGAAGTTTAGCTAAAATTTATTTACTCTATCTTAGGAGAACCTCCTTGAAGCTAAAGGAAGAATGTTTGAGGTATATAAAAGAAAAGACAAGTCATAAAATTATTTTCCTGAAAAAGGAGTACAGACTAAGTTTGGAATCCAATTATAAAGAACTTATATAAATTAATGAGTGATATAAAATGATCTTGATAAACATGAATGTTCTAAGAAATATTTCAATTGGGGGGCTACTCAGCAATGTCAAATGGGGATCCCCAAAGTAACATAACACAGAAATTTGTTATTGTTGTTGTTTTGTTTTTGTTTGTTTTTTCTTGAAATGGAGTCCAATTCTGTTGCCCAGGCTGGAGTGTAATGGCATGATGTTGGCTTCCTGCAGCCTCAACCTCCTGGGCTCAAGCCATCCTCCCACCTCAGCCTCCCAAATAATTGGGACTACAAGCATCTTTAGCATGCCCAATTTTTTTTTTTTTCCTTTGTAGGCATGGGGATTCACTATGTTGCCAAAGCTGGTCTTGAACTCCTGAGCCCAAGCGCTCCACTGACCTGGGTCTTCCAAAATGCTGGGATTACAGGCATGAGCCACCACGCCCAACCAACAGAGACAAATGTTGATAGTCCCCATTTCACTCTCGAATTCCAAGTATTTTGTCAAGTCTTCTCCATCTCAATAAGCATCAATATTATTTTCAGCATTTCACAAGCCAAAACTTTACAAATTTTATGAAATATGAAGCTAGGTTAAAAACAATACTTCAAAACACTTTAAAATTAATTTATTAATTCATGTATGAACATATGTATTATACAGTTTTAAGTGTATGTGTAACATAAACAAGCATATTTAACAACTTGAAAATTCTATCTGTATTCCTAATGTATGTATATATAAATATGTATGTGTAGGTGTGTATGTATGTGTACATATATAACACACATATATAGATACATTTTGGTTCACAGGTTTTCTTAGTCAGTTCTGGCTGCCATAACAAAATACCATGGAGTGTGTGTCTTAAACAGCAAAGGTTTATTCTCACAGTTCTGAAGGCAAGGCAGTCCAAGATCAAGGTATCAAATTGCCAGAAAATTGGGCCACTTTCTTGCTGTATCCTCATGTGGTGGAGAGAGAGATCACCTCTGCTTTTTGCAACAGCAATTATATTGCCACAAGGTTCCTACCTTTGTCATCTAATCTAACTCTAACTGTCTCCCAAAGGCTGCACTTCCTGATACCATCATACTGAGGAATAGAACTTCAACATATGAATTTTAGAGGGACACAAACATTCAGTCCATAGCACAAATATAAAACATAAGTATATTTGAATGCCTCAATAAATAACTCTTAAAAGTTTTATATGTATGATTTATGTTGTAAATCATATATATTTTATACACACACACACGGGGGGGGTGTGTGTGTGTGTGTGTGTTTGTCAACTATACATTTATCTATCAACCAAAAAAACTCATAGGAACAGTTCTTCATCTTTTATGAAGATCATCTTACACTTGGGCAACTATAGCTATATAGTTGCACATAATATTAGTTGAATCTGAGTTGAAGTGGAATTATACTTAAAAATGGATGAGCAAACCTTAAAGTCATGTTAGAATTAATATGATTTTAACAAGTCTAAACATAAATATATTTACTCTAAGATTTAAATAACATTATCTAATACATTTTACAGCATTTGTTACACCCTTCCATTTATGGTCCAATACTCTTCATCCCCTTTGCATGTTTTATATTTCCATTCATGCATATACCACTTTAAAAAACTATAGAACTATTAATGTAGTTTGTTTAAAAACCTGCCTTTCTCCATCAAAATTTGAGCACTATGAGACATATATGTTCTGCTCATTAGTTTGCTCCCAGTTTTATTGTACATTCAGCAAATTATTAAATTAATGCATAAAATGACCACAGAGGAGGAAACAGTAATTCCTATAACTGTGAGAGAACTATGTTCACCAAACCTGAGAAGTCTGGATACTTAGTGAAGAAAAAATTGGTCAGCTTTTTCATGGTTCAAGTATAAATGTAAAGAAAAAAAACAAGGAAGATTTCTACCTTTACAGGGAAGGCCAGAGAGATTCAAACAATTCTCATTTTCACACTCTTTCTCCAAGATTTCACAAGAGAAAGTAAGCACTCAGTAAAAACGTATTGAATGAAAAAAATAAATGAAGTTTACTTGAACTGATGAACAAATTACATGTGATACTTATTCTCACTAAGAACACAACAAATGTCAAAAAAAAAATAGAAAGCACAGTTAATGTAAGTATTTTATGTAAAGGGTACTATATTTTATTCTATCAAACATATGGAATAGAACCAAGGTACACCGCCATTCAGAAAACTTCTAAATCACATTTTGTGAGTGAAAGCTAATGACGTCTACCTAGGAGTTACCTAAATGATGCATCTGTATCTGTGAGCATTCTAAAAATGCAAGTAAAAGAAATTATCTATCTGTTCCTTGAAGTAATATATACGATTTACAACATAAAAATTTTTTTTCTGAAAAAAATGTATTGTTAGTGCTACTGCTCATTTTTTTAAAGTCCTAGATATTATTAATAAAATTGGAAAATAAAATCTAGAACAGATAGATATTTAAAAACTCCTTGGAACTCCCAGAAATGAAAAAATATTTTATATATACATATATTTATGTGTGTGTGTTGTATTTACATCAATGCCAAAAGCAAATTATTATACCATCTTGTTTGCACAGATTTCTTTAATATAGTAATTGCTAAATAATGCCATTTCTTTAGCAATGTATAAAGGAAGTCATGTTTCAAAATTTGCAATAAGTACTTGCTTTGGATTATATTGTTTAGCCCTTTCAAAAATTTTGTGAGCTAGTTGTGCTATTTCACTCTCATTTCCAGATGGAGAAACTAAAGCTTAGAAAATAAAGTAATTTTCTCCCAATCACATTGAGAAAATAGGAGATCTGGACATTGAACCCAGACATGATCTAAACCAGTTGCTGCACAGTATGGTAACCACTAGCCACATGTCATTATTCAGTACTTGAAATGTGGCCAGTGTGACAGGGAAAATTTATTTTAATTGTATTTAATTTAAATCAATTTAAATTTAAAAATGAAAGAAGTATAAAATAATTCAATAAACACAACGTTGTTGTATTGGTAGCACTATGTTTAGCTTCAAAGATTGATTGTTTTATATATTATTGTCTTCTTGGAGTATGATATGGTTTGGCTTCTGTCCCTATCCATATCTCATGTTGAAATTATAATTCCCAATTACAATTACAATTGGGGGAGGGACCTAATAGAAGATGACTGGATGACTGGATCATGGCGGCAGATTTCCCTCTTGCTGTTGTCATGACAGTGAGTGAGTTCTCACAAGATCTGGGTGTTTAAAGGTGTGTAGCACTTCCCCCTTTCCTCTCTGTCTCCTGCTGGCCATGTGAAGATGTCTTTGCTTCCCCTTTGCCTTCTGCCAAGATTGTAAGTTTACTGAGGCCTCCCCCAGCCATGCTTCCTGCACAGCCTGTGGAACTGTGAGTCAATTAAACCTCTTTTCTTTATAAATCACCCAGTCTCAGGTAGTTCTTTATAGCAATGTGAGAACAGACTAATACCGAGTATGCATATTAAGTGCCTAAATTGTTTCCAGTATTCCACATAAAAACATCACATCTCTAGTTAATGTCAATGGGTGGACATTTTGCACAATGTAAGTACCAATATAATATTGTAATGTGTTTATTTGTATATTGTATGCAAATAGCACAATACCTACATGAATTATAAGTGGAAATTAGTAAGTTGAAACACTTATTAATTAAATTATAATACAACTAAATTATTTCTCTTGCTTAAAAACAAGTAGAGAAAATTTTTAAATTTAAAACAAAGAAATACTACTTATGCAGAACCAAGTGAAAATGCAAAATCTGTACTGCACACATAATAGTGTTTTAAAAATAGGAAACTTTTTTTTGAGATGGAGTCTTGCTCTGTTGCTCAGGCTGGAGTACAGTGGCACAATCTCAGCTAACTGCAACCTCCACCTCCTAGGTTCAAGCTATTCTCCTGCCTCAGTCTCCCAAGTAGCTGGGATTACAGGCGTGTACCACCCACGCTTAGCGAATTTTTGTATTTTTAGTAGAAACCAGGTTTCACCATGTTGGTTAGGCTGGTCTCGATAAAAATAGAAAACTTTTTTAAAGGAAACTTACGATCACAGCAGAAGGAAAAGGGGAGTATGCTGGAGTATGATATGGAGAGAAAAAGAGAGAGAAACTGTTAGAAGGTATGTAGCAAATTTCCCAATGATTGATGATGGCAATTTCATGCCACATAGCAAAATTAAAAACAAAACAAAAAAACACAGCATACTGTATAATGCTTCTAAAGAAGCATCTTTGGGATGGTTGTGGGATGGGGCAGAGATAGCCAAAACTCATAGAGGCAGTCAAGCATCAGTGATAAGAGTAGTAGCTCTGGATTCAATTTTGTGCCACGTAGCAAAATAAAAAAGCTATGTAGCAAATTTCTCAAAGATTGATGATGGCAATTTTGTGCCACATAGCAAAATAAAAACAGCTACCATGTTAAAAAATATATAATAAAGTTGATAATATTAAAGATATTTTAGCAAAAAGTAAATTTGATAAGCAATTTCCTCTCAATAGTAAAAAAATGAATCTGTGAATACAGTTCCTTGAAATCAGAATAAAATACCAAAATAATCCTACAAATTTAAAAAATTAATTTGAGATAGTCTCTAAGCTTGTTCGTTTGACCAACTATGATTCTGGCACAAGGTACTGGCCAAGTAAATCTAATGTTCCATGACATTTACTGCTCATCTCCCAGGATCCCCTTTTATTTAATTGGAAAAGCACAAGTCATAACTCTCAGAAGCAGTCATTACATCCCAAGTGGGCTTCAAGTTTTTCAACTGAAAAGTACTCAAGAGTCTCTGGAGAGAGTGCCAAATCCTAGGCAAGTAGGCGGGTGGTTTAATTGTGTAGTGACAGAAGAATTAAGTAAACTTTTCCCTAAAGTGCCTGAGAACCTACCACATGCCTGCTGAGGAAACAGAGTGGGGGCAAACTCTGGGCCCAGTTAAGATGGAATGGGAAATGGGTTGGTCCTCTAGGACCTGGAGGCAGCTAAAGCCTCAACTCATGCAACATTGGCAATCTAGAAGACGGCAGCAAACATTCTTCTAGCCATTGGCAGTATCCACATGAAAGAAAAGAGTTTATCTTTCTAGTCTTTGCTTCTGAGCCATAACATCCTTTCTCATAATGAATATTGGTTGTTGCAAGCAATTATTTACCTTAACATTAAAAGTTTATACTCTTGAAAAGAACTGAAAGACTTTAGTTTTACATTCTATACTATATACTGGACTGAGGCTTGCAAAATGTAATCTAAATTAAAGAAAAAAGTGGAGATGGTGGGATACAACCTACTTATAAATATAAAAAGAATTCAGACTTAAAACTTTGAATAGCTTCAAAGATTGATTGTTTTATATATTATTGTCTTCTTGGAGTATGATATGGTTTGGCTTCTGTCCCTATCCATATCTCATGTTGAAATTAT
>NW_012102465.1:3119275-3130550 GCF_000951045.1 Mandrillus leucophaeus | reverse complement strand
ATAAATATAAAAAGAATTCAGACTTAAAACTTTGAAATCAAACACGTGCAGCTTCAACATGAGTAGGCCGCTATGGACTAGCTTATATATACCTACTGTTCTGTGGTGAATGAAGGTCCGAAGTCCAGGCAAAAGGTGCAAGTTGATGTTGACACACACATTGAGTAGAGGGTTTTATTACAAAGTTTACAGGTTTGTGTAAAATTTGCCTCTAGAAATTCAGTTTTCATTGGTCTTGTTTTTAACACTTTTACTGTATATAGTGTCGGCTTTATTTTTATAATATGTATAAAGCTTCTAAAGAAGCATCTTTGGGATGGTGGTGGGATGAGGCAGAGATAGCCAAAACTCATAGACGAAGTCAAGCAACAGTGGTGGTAGCTCTGGATTCAGACAGACCAGGTTTTATACCCTACTTCAGTCCTCTAGAGCTATAGGACTTTGAGCTTGTTCCCTAACCACTGTAATTCTATATTTTATCAAGTATAAGAAAGGAGGTATAATAGTAATAATCTGCACAGAAATTAGGATATATCAATAAATTTGTACAGAGTTTACATACATTGATTTATTTTGGTTATCGCATATGCCAAAATACACATTTTGTGCTTGAAGGGATATATCAATAAACACTGGGACACACGTAAAAGTGATGACACTATAAACTTAAGTATCTGTTACTTCAATATCTAAGCACTGACAAGTGACTTCAGTCTTAATGAAATTTCCTTGCTTAGCAATGTCATCCTAATGGATTCACAGAAATGAAAACATTTCTACGTATTCAAGTGTTATTTCACTGAAAATAATCAATTTTTTACAAATAGTGACTGAATAGTTTTAAGTGGAAAAAAAGGAACATTTAAGGACCTTAAATTGACTCTATTTTATTTTAGATGGCAACTTTAAGTAATTATGTAACAGTAACTGAAAAGCTCCATCTGCTGGCTTTTGATTTCACTGGAAATGCATTATGGTCATGTTCTTTTCCAATTTGATTCCTCTCTCCCCCTAATAGTTAATGTACCTATAATTTATTCTTTATTGATGAAAAACTTTTCATTGATGTTACACTTTTGTATTTTAAATTCAGTGCTCATACGTTAATTTTAAAAATGACTAAGAGCAAAAGGCACGTACCATGAAATAAATCCATATTTTGAACCAGTTGCACTCTTGTAACTATAGGTATGAAAGCAATAAAATTATTTATGTCGATGGAAAAAGACATTATAATATATAAATTTCCTTAAATATTTTAAACAAAAGTATTTTCTTATAATATTTCTTGAATATCTTCATTATCTTTGAATATTTCTCTTTGTTATGGTAAAATAATAATAATTTGACATATAAAACTGACTTCATTGAGATTGTATGTTTCCATTGGTGATAAAAAGTTAGACAAGACAATGTATCGTGATTTTATCATAAAAAGTTAGACAAGGCAAGGTATTGTTATTTTATCACATGAATTTAAAAAATAATTAAAAACTAATGTAACCTTAATAACATCATTGGTCATCGAAAATTTATACATGTGAAACTGTAATTTTAGGCAACTGAGCATTTATGACATTTATAGGAACTGTATCAATTTGTAAGCTATAAAGCACAATTTATAATATAAATCATATGGGCAGAAAGCAATATCCCTGATTGATTAGCAATAGGAAATATAGTCCTAATGCAAGCAAATTTTAATATTTCACTGACCAATTTAGGTTATACTCAATGTTATTTCCTATTTTGCATGTACAGGTTTATTAAGGATTAGTCCAATCTCAAAAGAAAAGTGAGGCAGATTTTAATAAATACACCTATAAGCTCTGATTGGCCTCAATCTATATTAATAAGTTATTCACAATAGTATGTATTTCTCTAAGGCATCTGGGAAAATAGCATTTGTAGCTAAAGTTGATAAGGATTCATTTGAAGTAAAATTTGCATTGAACATACAAGTCCAGCTAGTGAAATATTTTGATTCAAAAAAAATTACTGAACACAAACTCTGTGTAACAAATTCTGTTAGGTTTGGAAGATACAAAGATAAATAAACTGTAACCCACAGATTAGACATTAGATTATTTGCCCAAGGGAAAAAGAAGAAAAATACAATATCATAATAATAGTAATAGAAATTGGCATTGGGTTATTTGGCAAGAGTCAGAAAGGACAATTGAGAATATTTTCCGTTGGGGAAACTCCAAGATCAAAAGTATGTATATTACGTTGGATTTTCAAATGACACTTTCTGGTGTACTTCTCTGTAATAAAAAGTATCTGCATAAAAGGTGAGACCATTTCTCCTTAACTAGAAAGTCACCATCCTTGCTGCCCTGTAGGTAACAAGACTGTCGCAGTGTGAAATAGCATTATGTAATATTTTAATGAAAACTTTTAAGCCCAAGGCAAATTAAATAAGCAGGCAAAACAGCTCTTTCCCACTCCATATTTCCACCTTGTTCCCTTTTCTCAGTTTTGTGGGAGGCACCTCTTGTGTACTCTTGAGATTTTGTCTGTTTGTTTCAGTGGTAAAAGATAACTGTCCCCTCTCAATACCACACTTTAGTTGAAGGAGAAAAGCAGTAACTTAATCCAGTGTGTTTAGAAAAAGAAACTGGATTTTCATAGGAACTTCTTCCTCCCCATATTCTTCTTGGGATTTAGTTACCCTATTCCTGTCTGACAAACATGGTAAAGGCAGTATTTGCCTCTGGAACCCAAGAAGCCTGAAGTTTGGGAGGGTTTAACATTGAACACCAACGCTGAGGAGATAAAAATATTGAATCTATATTCCTTAAAAAATACTGTTCAGCCCAGCGAGAATATTGACCTTCTGCTACCATTTTCCTCGCAGATAATTTCTGTCTGGTGTCCAAATTTTTTAAGCCGGTTATGATTTTCATGAATTTATAAAAGATTGCTCCTAAGATGTTATTTATCCTAGTAACGTAATGGTTTGTTGTGCATATTTGAATCACATCTTTAAAGGAATGAATAATTCGTATTCAATATCTAAATGAATATTGAAATTATAATTAAATCATGTATATAAATACAATAACAAGTCAGAAGTACCAGAAAACGTAGTTTTCTTCATTTTCATTTTGGTGTGGGAGGACTAGCCTCTGTCAGGAGAACCAGAATACAAGCTATGTCAGAAAGCTTGCATCTAAAACTCACCACATCTCTTATCACCTGTGTGACCATGCAACAGTTCTCTATTATGATGTTCCAGCTTGGAAATGTGGCTATTAATATAGCTACCTCAGATAAACACTGTGAGGATTAAATAATTATTTAGGGAGGATCAAATGAGAGAATATAGGCAAGAGATTTAGTCTTGGCACTGTAATATATTTGGGTGTTAAATATCAGAATATATTGTATAAATTAATCAAAGGAAATGGAGACTCCACATCATATTGAATATTTTAGCTTGCTTTGTCTTCTTTTGTTTTGTTATTTGACAAAACATTTGTCAATGTTGTTTTTCCGAAGTATTAAGTTTTATTTTTCTACTGATAATGTAAATATAATTTAGTAAAATAAAGAGTAGTTTCAAAATCTACTTGTTGGTTATTTATTCTTAGCATCTAATTTTTTTCTTAAATTATGGTATTTTCTTTCACTTAAAAGTTGGCATTCTAATTAAAAGACAAAATTTTAAATGTGCACAATGCCTATGTAAAATTATCCATATTATTCTTCAGAAACTCTGGACATAATAAAATCTTTACCACACAAAAATTTAAACTTTGTCATAGAAATATATAACACAAATAAAAGAAAGTGATGAAAAGAAAATATATATTTCAAACAAAGGGATCCCTGATACATACTGAACCTTTATAAATCAATGAGAAATAAAAAAGAATACATATATAATACATATGTAGTCAAAACATATGGTTCCATTGAAGCTGTTAGAATATACTGTAACATATAGTTTTTTGGTAATGTAATCTATAAGGTGTTTGGGGCTGGGAGAGTAACAAAAACTATTAGAAATTCGTATCATTTGATTATAATTCAGCACCTAGGAATCAGAGCAAAACGATCATGATATAGCAGATGATTGTATACAAATATGTTTTGCAAGATTATTTGTAAGAGTAATAATTTTAATACAACTTATATAACCATAAAGATAGTCAAACAACTTATAATGTATCCATGTGGTGAAAAACAATAAATCACTTTAAAATGATGATACACTCTTAGTTATATATTCCAACCTAGAAATTTTTAAGGGGAAAAAAGTCTACTTACAGGAAAATTTGCAAACCATAATCTCTTATTTATAGAAAAATACTACTACTTATAGCAATGATTATAATATATATGCATTTATTTATATTCAAGAGAAAATATAAAGTAAGGAAATGGTAGTACCGATTGTCCCTAAAAAGTGATGGTATATTAAAAACGTGGAATTTTTGGTGAGTGAGAATACAGAGACTATCACTTGTGAGTTTACATTTTTTAAAACTCAAAACAAATAATGGATAGCATTTCCTCTCTGTGATTGATACGTGTTTAAGTTTTTTTAAATGGGGAACTTATTAAATGGATGAATGCAAAAATAAGCAATAAAAAAAAACAGGATAGTTAAACATAAAGGAACTTTGTAAGACTAAAAGCCAGTCTCATGCCATTTTTGTGATGAGAAGAAATAAAAGCCACTAAACACTAACATGACACTAAACATGATATTCTTGTCAATCTTCTACCCTATCATACTACCAGTAAAGTACATTATAAAAATTACCTTATAAAATGTTTTTAAAATTATAAAAATTACTTTATAAAATGTTTTTTAACTTGAGCAGCAGATACTTGCATATCACCGCGTGAAGCCAGGGAAAATTTCTCCTCGTATCAAAAAACTCACTGCTATGATTTCCAATGTGGCTTGCTAGAAAAGAGATTTCTTAATTAAGGTGATATGTTGCTGTTGTCTCTAGTACCCTACCTCAAACTCATTTATACCACTGTATGTCATTATAAAAGGACTTTAGCTGTGTAATATTTCATGATAATATACACGTAGCTTTAAGGATGGACTTACTCAACAGTGTTTTACAGAACCCAGATACTGGATTGCCTTAAAGACAACTCATCATTCGAGGAGTAAGAGCTTCTAGAAGCTCCACTGGCCAAGACACCTGCAGCTCTTTAGGGCAAGCATACTTCAATTACACCTGCAGAGTAGCGTCTATGTGCTTATGCCTGCCAAAAATAAGTATACAAAACATTCAGGTGCAGTGATGAAGATCCATCCCATTATGTTCTCTGATTCTAACTTCGTAACAGAAAGAGTTCAGGTTAAAAGAATCTAAACAGTTGCAGCTCTAATGCACAACCCATCCAAACAGAAATAACATTTTTGGTTCATGAGATACCAATTCTCATGAACCAAAATCCTGCTCAAGTGATCTTCACGGGGGGAACTAATTAACCTTGAATCTTATTCCTAGTAGCACAATGTAAAAATAAAAGCAATTGAAATATTCATCCTCTCACCACTCAGGTCCTCTTCAGTGAAAAACTTTAAGAACATAACAAAAAGTTTTAAAATTATTTTTGCCCTAGCAACTTGCACTACCACAAGATAGAATCCATAAAATAGACAGAGCTGCTTTTCCAGTCACGATAGACTCCTCTTTCAAGGTTGTCCAGTTAAAACTGGAACATGTGAAAATGTTTTCTGAATATAAATGTATGTTTTACAATAAAATGAGTGAAAATTGAGCATACAATTGAATAATGTAAACTAATATACATTATTTTATGGTAAAATCGTAATTATTATATTGCATATAATATAATTATATCATATTACATAACATATAATTACATTATTATGAAAAATAATAATTCAATATGTACCAGCACTGTGTTGAAATTATTTTATACTTAAACTTATTTTTTGCTTATAACAGCCTCATGTTATAGATACTATTGTATTCCCTCTTACCAACTGGAAAATCACAGTTTAGGGAAGTTTAGTAATTTGTAAAACAAGTCACAGTAAGTGGTAGATCAAGATTTCAAATCCAGATATGTCTGGATTCTGAGTTTGATCAGGATTTACCATTAAGTTATATTGATTCTCATAAAGTTAAGCCTATACCATACCACACTGATCATTGTGACACCGTATGGTATGGATCACAACTCCTGAAGTTCATATGAAAATTACACAAAACAGTTTATTAGCTAGAGCAACACATCAAAAGCTTCTCTTATTTACAGTTAATTGCTTACATGCATGTTTGTATATTTCAAAGTCCTTTATCAGATATGTTTTGTAAATAATTTCTCTCATTCCATGGTGTGTTCTTTAATTCTTTTAATGGCATCTTTCACAGAGTGTGTTAGTTTCTGGTTGCAGCTGTAGTAAATTTCCACAAAGTTAATGGCTTAAAACAATAAAATGTTGCTCTTTCCCCATTCTGGAGACCAGAAATTTAACACCAATTTGACCAGGAGGTATTTCAGAAGGGCCTTGCTCCCAGAGGCTCTAGTGGAGAATGAGTTCCCTGACTCTTCTAGTTTCTGGTGGCTGCTGGCTTTCTTTCGTGGCTGCTTCACCCCAATGCCTGTTTCCATCTTCACATCACCTTCTCCTCTTGTATCTAATTTTCCTCCACCTCTCACTAATAAGAACTGCATTTGGATGCCAGAGAATCCAGGCTAATCTCTCCATGTCAAGACCCTTAATTTAATCATATCTACAAAGATCTTTTTTTCTTGCAAGTTCACATTTACGGGTTCCAAGAATTTGGACCTGCTATCTCTGACTACACATTTTCAGCCTACTATATGGACCAAAATGTTTTTAATTTTAATAATGTCTAACTTATCAATTATTGAATTTCATAGATTTTTCTTTGGGAATTGTATCTAAAAGTTATTATTAAACCTGAAGTTACACAGATTTTCTCCTATGTGTTCTAGAAGTCTTACAGATTTGCATTTTACATTTAGTTCTACGATCTATTTTGAGTTAATTTCTATGAAATATGTAAGGTCTATGTCTAAATTTATTTTTTAATATGGATGTTCAATTGTTTCAGCACCATTTGTTAAAGAATTCTCATGTGTGTTTATGAGTATAATAGTTCTGGAGCCATTGGCTTACTTATCCTTACCAGCGTTGGCTTTTAAAAAGAGCTGTTACAGTGTGATGTAGGGCAATCTCTTAAAGCGTTTTTTTGTTTGTTTGTTTTTTATTTAAAGGATCTGATACAGAAAATGTGTAAAGCATGGGGACAAGAATAGGGATAGATGTAATCACTCTATATATAGTTGAGGAGAATATTATCATACTGCTTTACCTTTACATTTGTATTCTTTAAGTTATCTTTAAAAAGAATACTTGAAAAGAAAAAAAAAATACTGAATCTGGAAATGAAATGCTAGCCTAAAAATATTTTACTAAAACATGTACTTCAATTTCAACAAGTTCTAGTTTTTTGAAGGAAAATACCCAAATCAAATTCTGACAATGGACATATATAAAAGGATTAAAAAGAAAATAAAATATTTGGATTTAAATGAATCCTTAAACAATACCAGTTACACTTGAAGATTTCTTGCTGCAGTAACTTAGAGGTGTGAATTCTTTTTTCTTATTATTATATGTTCTCCAATAGATGTATGAGATCTAAAATTTGCCATGTCATAAAAATTTGGAAAATGACACAATTCAATGTAAGACTTTGTTGTGGCTGTGTTACTCATTCTGTGCTAAAACTACGTTTTTAAAAGAAGTGTTAGCCTAGAAAGATACCAAAACATGTTAAATAACAAAACAGGATTCTGAATTCAAATACTATTCAGAAGACTTATAAAAATTAAAAGGTTTCCTGACCACAAATCTCTTAAATAATTTAGCTATTTACTCTGTTATATTCATTTTAATGTGAGAATGTATAGTACACCAGATTTATCAAACAAACCGTCGTTGGAATTCTTTCCTTTCTCATGGAGCATCTCTCAATGTCTCTCAGGAGACCAATGTTCTGTAGAATACATTCATGTGAAATGTTGAACTATAACAAGGCCCAAGGCAAGTACCTAATGAGCTTTCCTTAAGGAAAGTGAGCAAGGGTTTATGACTTTTCATGGTGGTTAGAGTGAAGGTAAGCAGAAGGAAATTCTAAATAACTCATTTTAACATGGAAGAAAAAAATCAACCAAAAAAGCTGAAAACTAAACTGCTATTAAGGATTCAAAAGTGTCAGATTCTTGAATAGATCAACAGCTTTTGAGGAAAGTTACCTTAAACATAAATCATAAAATAGCTATATCTAAAATAATATATTTCATAATTCAGGAGTAAAAATAGAAGTGCTATTACAATAAAATGAATTTGCAAACCAGTCAAAGGATGAAATGTATAATCCTTTAGAGACAGAGCTTTATATTAAAGTTTCAGTTTTACCTCATTCCATGTAACTTTGGTCAGAATGAAACTCAGAACTTAAACTAATATGTTGAAACAGCATCACAAAAAAATGATGTCTTACATTGTATTTTTAAACTAAAAATAGATTATGTACATTTTAATTCAATATTTATAAATCATAGATGTTGACTCAGCTGTTGTCAGTATCATATCATGATGTTAGAAGATAAATGATATTCACTGCCAGCAAACAAAAATCGGACCCGAACATAGGTTTCTATCTGAAATATATGTGCCTGTCCCACTGTGTCTGTATAGGTGAGTTTTGTCAATAAAATAATGAGAGTGTCGTTCTGTTATAATCATCAGTCACAATGTGTCAGAATATTTACATCAATCCATATAATCTGTCATTTTTATATGTATCACTTTTTAAAGAGTAACTGAATTTTTCAAGTTGAATGCAACAACAAATGATCCAAAAACTCACCAATTTATATACTTTTTCCTTATAATTTACAACATATCCAGTTTAATCAATAAATTTAAAAAATATTTATCCAAGAATACTTTTATCCACATGCTAAACAGTTGGCATTTTCACCATACCAAGTACTCCTAAGACTGCATCGGTTTCACCAAAAAAGGTGGGGGCAAGAATGCTCTAGGATTTGATGCCAAAACATATCAGTATTTTAGGCAACATCATCCTGCTTGTTGTCCTTGTTGCCACAGGTTTTATTTTTATTTTGTATTGTTTGCTTCTATTTCGTAGGAGAAAGAATCTCTTTGAGCAGATTTTTGCCTTTCATACCTCACCAAAGAGTCCTCTGAGGGTTTATTCACAGAGATATTCTTTATAGGACACAAGGATAAATCTGGAGGAGAGACACTGATTTCTGACACCTTCATTTTGTTTCTATAAAGGACCTCAATGCTTCCCCCATTATATTTCCATATTGATAAATAAAAATAGAAATATGATGAGGAAAACCAACCCAAATACTTTGCTAAGAACTGTATTTGATTTAAAAGATTGTTTTATGCAATAATTTAATTTATAATCTGCAACAGTGCAAACAAGCGTGGCCCTCCATCTTCCAACACCCCCAATGATTTAAAATGCAAATTTTCTTCATTTTGTCTTGTATCAGAATTGAGAACAGCTAATCATTTTATGCATATTTGAATGCATTTCTTTTTTCTAAAATGACGTCTTGAGAAAACTAGAAGTTTGAGTGTATGTGTGTTTATAACACTGACAAAATTAGCTTGCTCATTTACATGATTTACAATATAGAAGTAAAGCTAGAAAATTTTTATAAACTTTTCTAAATGTAACCTATTATATCTTAATATCAACTGTATCTTGGGATAATGTGTTAACCATGAACAAATTATGCTTGTACAATGATTATACAAAACAAAAACCAGAGTTATGGAAATCATTGGTTTTAAAGATGTTCTCTTTTCTCTACAGTATTTAAATATACAACAAAATCATATTTATTGAAATTAGGTTATTCCCTTTAAGCTAAGTCTTCAAAACAGCTTTCAAAATATGTTGAAATGAGTACTTTTTTTAAGGTTGAGAGCAAATATTCTTGCAAATGTGTGATTGAGTCAATTAAATCAGATTTACAATATACTTCCAGGAAATAATTAGTCAAGTTAGTATTTCCCTACATTGAATGAATGCTTTTGGATAATGCTTATTATCATAAAATATAATTACTTATGCTATCAAATTTCCAACACATATTCCTGTTTAGAAACAACAGGACATTATCCATGTTTTCTTCATTAGCTATACTTATGTCATTCAACTTGAGCTCTATATTCTTTTTTATATCTTTAATTTTTTCATGAAGATTTTAAACCAATAATGAAGAAAGTAAAATAAATCTCCATCAGAATTTTGCCAAATTTACTTCATTTTTTAATATTTTAAGTATTTATAAGTTATAAATTTATCTATTACATTATTTCAAAGCCCAGATATTGCTTTACAATGTCTTGTACATAAATTTATCTATTATAACTTAAACTACAATTATGATTCTTTTAAAATTCAGAAGCCATCTTACTGAAATTGGAATATTATCTGAACTGTTTACCATGATCTAAAAAGACATTTCAAAATGTGATTCCCACATATCTTAGTAACTTCATTTTTTTTTGTTTTATATTTGCATGTTATTATATTATAGAATACAACTATACAGTAACTTCGTTTTACATGATACACCTTCTTGCTCTCTTCTTGCGTCTGGCCTCCTTTACATTTCTTGAACAAGCCAAGCTCTTCCATTCAGGATCTTTACACTAGTTATTTTGTATGTTTGGAAAAGTCTAATCTCCCGAATGCTGTATGACTGTATTTTTTTTCATAATTCAAGCCTCAACCCAAACCATGTTTCTTTAAATAGACTTCCCTGGCCCACCACATCTAAAGTGTCTTTGCCTCTTCCCTGGATGCTGTCTAGCATAGCCTTCATTTATTTTCTTCATGATAATTGCAATCTAAATTATTTTATTTATTTATTTGCATGAGTGTTGTCTATTTCCACCAATGAAGTAGAAACATCATGGGGGCTGAGTCCTGTTGCTACCTGCTGATTTGCTACTGACTGCATCATTATTTGGTACATAAATATTTGTTGAATAAAGAATGAAAAAATTAACTACACTTCCTATTTGCCCTCCTTAGGAAGCCAAATGAAAATTTTCTTTTTTCACATAATTCTGCCCCAAAATGACACAACTTGGCCAATTGCCAGACTACTAAACTTCTAAAGTAACACTTTCCCCTTTTGACTAATACTAACTCACCTTCCCAGCTGTGTTACAACAGAA
>NW_012102465.1:3115825-3117975 GCF_000951045.1 Mandrillus leucophaeus | reverse complement strand
AGATGAACAGATAAAGAAAATATGCTATATACACACAACGGAATATTATTAAGATGCTATGAAAGAATGAAATCCTATCATTTGCAACCACATGGATGAACATGGAGGACACTATGTTAAGCGAAATAAGTCAGTCACAGACAGACAAATACAGCATTATCTCTCTCACATGTGGAATCAAAAAAAGTTAATCTCATAGAAATAGAGAGTAGAATGGTGCTTACTAGAGGCTGAGACAGTTGGCAGTGGGGTATTGGGAGATGTTGGCAAAAGGATACGAAATTACCCTTCCATAGAAAGAATAACTTCAAGAGATCTATTGTATTGTACATGATGACTATAGTTAATGATGATATACTGCATTCTTGAAAAATGCTAAAGAGAGCAAATAAATGTTCTTATCACAAAACTGCTAACTATATGAGGTAATGTATATATTAATTAGCTAAATTTAATCATTACACAGTGTATAGATACTTCAAAACATCATGTTGTACATGATAAGCACATATAATTTTGTATATCAATTAAAATAAATATTTAAATAAATTTGAAAAAAACACATGAAACGATTGCTCACGAAAGGAAAAACATAGCTGACAGAGTAAAAAACAATGTTTACACACAGAATAGTATAACAAACAAGAGTGGCAAGTTGTTGAATGTGACTGGAACATAAATTTGTGATGCATCTTCCAGGCTTTTATTTAAAAGATAGAATCTAAATGACCTTGTCAAATTGTGATTAGTTTTTTTTATTTTATCTTGTAGACAACTGTAGAATCAATGAATTGTTACTGAAGCTTAACTTCACAAAAAGTCATATTGTGAAAGATCATTACAAATCATTTATTGAATGCACATATAAATTTTCACAAAATTAAGCCATTCACAAACACATTCATCCTACCTTTCAAGACATATTCCCTGCACCCACTCTAGGTTACTAGTTCACTATATACATTAATTTTTCAGTTATTTTACTATGTATGCTTCTCTGGCAATAAATCTCTGGCAATAAATTCCATCCCTTTTGATATTCTTACCCTATTACACCATCATGCCATGTTTATTGAGCTATTCTCAGGTCTTCTCTAATTCTCTATGAAGTTTATGTTTTGCCCGTTAAAAAAAAAAAAAATGCAGCTCTGAAGAGTTTGGTTGTATCATGAAGTTACATGCAGTAAAGTCATTGTAAGATTAATAACAAATTATCTTTATTCTGGAGATCTGTTTCAATATAATCTGTGGGAGGAGAAGAGTAATTTCAAATATAAATGAAACCAGCTTGGCCATGAAGTTACAATTGTCTTACCTTCATTATAGGTATGTGGAACTTAATCATATTATACTCTCTACTTTTGCATACATTTGAAATTGTCCATAGTTTTTGAAGAGTGATCTTCACAAAATGTATGTTATTTCACAAGAATTTAGATGATTTTGAAATAAATGTGCCATTTTTCTATTGTAATGAGTTGCTTACATATTTGTCTTCTCAATTGTATTACACAACTACTTCCTTTTTGAGTATAAAGCCAATATTCTATTATTTCCAAATATTTTTTAAAAAAATTCATAAAGTAGCTACTTGATAAACTTTAAGTGGAATACTGGGAATATCAATATATTTTATACCTTTAATTTTTGGTCATATATATTTGCAAATTACAAAGAGTAAATATTAAATACATATGCATTTGTGCAGTACATGAGGCAGGTTCTAAGTTGTCTCTGACAATTCTATGAATGACAACAGAGGGCACAATTGTTATACATTTTTGTTTGTTCTCTCAACTTTATAGTTTATTCAAATCAAGCTTATTCTTATTCATCTTTTTATTATTTGCTTTTGCATTGCTCAGATGGCAATTGCCTTGAAACTCAGTGACAGTGTTTATAATCTTAATGTGAGTCAATAACAGTAGAAGATTATCAAGATAAATCATAGTGGGATGCAGGCAAAGAATCACAGATCAATTACATCTAAGAATTACAGAGTGAGTATTTAAGCAAGGAAGAGTAGTGTCAGCTACTCAATTTGGAAAGGGAAATAAACACACACAGATTCCTAAGAGATCTACAAAAGTATTAAACAACTGTGAAATAGGCTCTATGAAGAATGGTTGAGTGAATTGTGGTTTTTAGCT
>NW_012102465.1:3109676-3113630 GCF_000951045.1 Mandrillus leucophaeus | reverse complement strand
CATTTCTTTTTTCTAAAATGACGTCTTGAGAAAACTAGAAGTTTGAGTGTATGTGTGTTTATAACACTGACAAAATTAGCTTGCTCATTTACATGATTTACAATATAGAAGTAAAGCTGGAAAATTTTTATAAACTTTTCTAAATGTAACCTATTATATCTTAATATCAACTGTATCTTGGGATAATGTGTTAACCATGAACAAATTATGCTTGTACAATGATTATACAAAACAAAAACCAGAGTTATGGAAATCATTGGTTTTAAAGATGTTCTCTTTTCTCTACAGTATTTAAATATACAACAAAATCATATTTATTGAAATTAGGTTATTCCCTTTAAGCTAAGTCTTCAAAACAGCTTTCAAAATATGTTGAAATGAGTACTTTTTTTAAGGTTGAGAGCAAATATTCTTGCAAATGTGTGATTGAGTCAATTAAATCAGATTTACAATATACTTCCAGGAAATAATTAGTCAAGTTAGTATTTCCCTACATTGAATGAATGCTTTTGGATAATGCTTATTATCATAAAATATAATTACTTATGCTATCAAATTTCCAACACATATTCCTGTTTAGAAACAACAGGACATTATCCATGTTTTCTTCATTAGCTATACTTATGTCATTCAACTTGAGCTCTATATTCTTTTTTATATCTTTAATTTTTTCATGAAGATTTTAAACCAATAATGAAGAAAGTAAAATAAATCTCCATCAGAATTTTGCCAAATTTACTTCATTTTTTAATATTTTAAGTATTTATAAGTTATAAATTTATCTATTACATTATTTCAAAGCCCAGATATTGCTTTACAATGTCTTGTACATAAATTTATCTATTATAACTTAAAACTACAATTATGATTCTTTTAAAATTCAGAAGCCATCTTACTGAAATTGGAATATTATCTGAACTGTTTACCATGATCTAAAACGACATTTCAAAATGTGATTCCCACATATCTTAGTAACTTCATTTTTTTTTGTTTTATATTTGCATGTTATTATATTATAGAATACAACTATACAGTAACTTCGTTTTACACGATACACCTTCTTGCTCTCTTCTTGCGTCTGGCCTCCTTTACATTTCTTGAACAAGCCAAGCTCTTCCATTCAGGATCTTTACACTAGTTATTTTGTATGTTTGGAAAAGTCTAATCTCCCGAATGCTGTATGACTGTATTTTTTTTCATAATTCAAGCCTCAACCCAAACCATGTTTCTTTAAATAGACTTCCCTGGCCCACCACATCTAAAGTGTCTTTGCCTCTTCCCTGGATGCTGTCTAGCATAGCCTTCATTTATTTTCTTCATGATAATTGCAATCTAAATTATTTTATTTATTTATTTGCATGAGTGTTGTCTATTTCCACCAATGAAGTAGAAACATCATGGGGGCTGAGTCCTGTTGCTACCTGCTGATTTGCTACTGACTGCATCATTATTTGGTACATAAATATTTGTTGAATAAAGAATGAAAAAATTAACTACACTTCCTATTTGCCCTCCTTAGGAAGCCAAATGAAAATTTTCTTTTTTCACATAATTCTGCCCCAAAATGACACAACTTGGCCAATTGCCAGACTACTAAACTTCTAAAGTAACACTTTCCCCTTTTGACTAATACTAACTCACCTTCCCAGCTGTGTTACAACAGAATCTTTTCATTTGGTTGACCCCCATGTGATGTCAACCTCAGGAGAGATGTCTCAAATTCCAAAGTCAGATGGCCATGTCCAGGAATTTAATAAATATGCTGGCTCTTGTCATGGATCAGTTTGAGTTACTAGACTTACCACTGGTCTTCAGTCCCCAGAACTTTACACTTAGCAACACAAAGCAATATTACAATGTGTATGTCTATGAGCGTGTATGTCTTCTATAATTGAGAACTTTCTTTTGCAGTAAGTTTCCTAGAAGAATATGGATAAATACGTTTCTTTACATAAAGATGTTAATGTGTTACCTTTCCTTATATATCACATTATCTTCCTAAAAACTGAAGTTTAACACAAAATCCAAGTGATCAAAATGTTTAACCCTTTTATCTGCAGTTATAAGGTTGAGCAGCAATAACCCTGACAAAGCATGGTGCCTGATGACACAATGTCAATAATCTTGGCTTTCAAAACTGTACTATGAAGACCCGATTCTGTGTCCTAATAACTGAATAATATTTACATATCATTTATAATTTTCTGTCAATGCACGCCATATCTAAATTCATATCTAGTCCTACTATTATAATCCCTTAATCTTAGGTATTTTCCAGGGAAGGTAATATTTTCGGGGGAAAATATCTGCGATTGATGAGAATAGTGAAGCATTACAGTGAATCACTAAGGAACGGTGGGTTTGCGTTTCTAAAAACTAATCCTTGAATGGAAACAACTGCATTGAAATATAATTTAATGAAAAGTGTCCAATAAAAGTTATTCATAAATATAATTTAATGTGTGCTTAATGGTGGCAAGTGAGGCAAACAAAAGGAAAGTATTACTCATTTTAATTCCTGAGGTCAGCATATCTTCATTATAGTAAATCTCTATCGATTTCTCACCATATTTTACAGAAAAATAATGATTCAGGTAAAAAATAATTTCACCCACATTCCAGTGAATCAATGCACAGCAGTCCCAAGGACTTTGTAATGATAATAATAATAAAATAAAATTTGAGGATCCAAATTATTAAATTCTTACTATATATATTTATCTTGAATCTGTTTTTGTTGGCTTGAGAAAAAAAGAACTTTCTCTTCTGATAAGATATGACCTCACTCCTGTTAGAACGGCTATCAAAAAAGATAAAAGATGATTTCTGGTAAGGATGTGAAGAAAAGGAAACTGTCGTACATTACTGGTGTGGATGTAAGTCAGTACAGACATTATGGAAAGCAGTATGAATTTTCCTTAAAAAATTAAAATTAGAGCTACCATATGATCCAGCAATCCCACTGCTGGGTATACATCAAAATGAAATTAAATCAGAATGTCAAAGGGATATCTGAATTCCCATGTTTACTGCAGTGCTTTTGACAATAGCCAAGATATGGAATCCAACTAAGTGTCCCTCAACAGATGAACAGATAAAGAAAATATGCTATATACACACAACGGAATATTATTAAGATGCTATGAAAGAATGAAATCCTATCATTTGCAACCACATGGATGAACATGGAGGACACTATGTTAAGCGAAATAAGTCAGTCACAGACAGACAAATACAGCATTATCTCTCTCACATGTGGAATCAAAAAAAGTTAATCTCATAGAAATAGAGAGTAGAATGGTGCTTACTAGAGGCTGAGACAGTTGGCAGTGGGGTATTGGGAGATGTTGGCAAAAGGATACGAAATTACCCTTCCATAGAAAGAATAACTTCAAGAGATCTATTGTATTGTACATGATGACTATAGTTAATGATGATATACTGCATTCTTGAAAAATGCTAAAGAGAGCAAATAAATGTTCTTATCACAAAACTGCTAACTATATGAGGTAATGTATATATTAATTAGCTAAATTTAATCATTACACAGTGTATAGATACTTCAAAACATCATGTTGTACATGATAAGCACATATAATTTTGTATATCAATTAAAATAAATATTTAAATAAATTTGAAAAAAACACATGAAACGATTGCTCACGAAAGGAAAAACATAGCTGACAGAGTAAAAAACAATGTTTACACACAGAATAGTATAACAAACAAGAGTGGCAAGTTGTTGAATGTGACTGGAACATAAATTTGTGATGCATCTTCCAGGCTTTTATTTAAAAGATAGAATCTAAATGACCTTGTCAAATTGTGATTAGTTTTTTTTATTTTATCTTGTAGACAACTGTAGAATCAATGAATTGTTACTGAAGCTTAACTTCACAAAAAGTCATATTGTGAAAGATCATTACAAATCATTTATTGAATGCACATATAAAT
>NW_012102465.1:3102814-3107851 GCF_000951045.1 Mandrillus leucophaeus | reverse complement strand
AATATTCGGGGCTTCAATTTCTACATACATAAGATGAGAAGCTGGATTGGAGGATCTTAACTTACCCTTCTGCTAAATATTTAGTGTTTCCTGAGTTTTTTATGCCCTGATTTTGATGCAAATGAAGAAAGCATGCAGCCAGTAGGGGGAGTCCTGATCTTATCCCCCAAATTATACAACCTCATAGATGCTGGCACACAATTGTAAGTAATCTGATTGCTTTATTTTATACCATTCCAAAAGCATAGAAAAGACACATTTATACACAGTTTTTAAAAAGTACAAAATTCAGAAGTGTATTATGCTGTAAAATGTATCCAATGGTATAAAATAATTTTAACTGTTTAAAATTAGCATTTTCATTTAATCTTCAACAGGATTAGCTACTAGTCCCAACAGCCACTCTGAAGCAGAATCCAATTCTCTAATCTTTAAACAACAGTAAAGGAAAAAAATTTGGCTAGAAGTAGACACACACAGATGGTATTCCTATATTCTGTGCTTTCATATGTAACACCTGCTTCAATCTGTACTCAAAACCACTCAGGAAAAAAAAATAAAATCTTTGCATTTATTTACTTGAAAAAATAATTTTTCTATTGACTTATTTAAAAATAAAATAATTGGTGATGTTTATATTTGATTTTATGGACACACACACACACACAATACCTTTTTTATTTTGATCCCTATTTTACTCCATTGGCACTACACACGCTTGCTCACAATATTTTTTCCCTTTTAATTTGTGTATTAAAAATTGTTTAAATATGTATATGTATATAAATGCACACAGCCCAACATTTTCAGCTTACATTATATGTGTGTGTGTGTATATATATGCACATATATACATTTATATATGAAATAAAGATGTTTATTAACTTTACTGATATTTTGAAATTTTGTCTACTTTTTGGGTTAATAATTTTCCTTCAATGTTACTAACATGAAAAATGGAAAAGGACTTAGAATTTGTCACTTTGGAGTCATTAAAAGCTACGAAAACCTAGGGGATTTATCACGTATCTAAGGCATCACATGAAGTTGCTAAAAGAGCTGAAACTATGCCTCGGTCACCTGACTCAGAGACCAATAGATATACACTATGATATATTGTTCCCTGTAATCTATACTACTCCTTTGGGGAGAGTTGTCCATATTCTTTGTATCTCAATTTCAGTAAATGTATATGAAAGAATTATGTGACACTTCATTTCTGTGAAGCCACAATGGGACTTCATGAATTAATATTTAACTGAATATCTCTTTAAAATTCAGGTCCAATTAAATATTCTTCTATTAGGAAGAATATCTACAAATTTCTCTCTCTCTCTCTACATATATCTAGATATATAACATCTAGATATTTGTTCATTTATCTCAATATCATCATCTATCCATATTTACATTAAAATGTGCTTATGTAAAGTAAATAATGCAGAGAACAATCATATACAACACACTTTAGCATATAGGTATAGACACAGAAACACATGTATTGAAAAATGCTACAGTCTGATAATTAGATTATGAGGTATTAAGAAAAGTATACATGTCAATGTTAAGATTTAAAATAAAAATTTTAAACCTATATGAAGAATACATTGGCACATATTCTTGCATGTTTTTGACATATTATTTTAATGAATGAGACAAGTCTGAATTCTTATTCAGACCACAGCACTCTTACCTCCAGCTTCCTTAAATTTTTTCTAGAGATAAGAAGGTTGATGTTAGGAAACACTGAAAAATATAGAAGTTCAAATTTGCATTCCTTATTTGTCACCCTACTTTCACATACACTAATATTTAATAAATGTGAATGAACACATTAAAAGTAGGCATATCAGACAAGGGAAATCTAGTGAAATACATATTTTTGGAGTAAGACATTTTCACAGTTTTTCAAATCCAACATCGGTATTACTTATAATATTTTGAGCTCAGCTATGGAGGAATTGAGGGCATTTGAAAGCATTCCTAATATAACTCAGCAAGAGTTGTTGGTTTAATTATTTAACTCTCCTTCTGATCTTATTACTTATTCAATTATTCTTTGTGTACACTGACATATGCACCTTGTTGTTAAAAGGTAAAAAATAAAATAAAAGACAAAATAAAATGAACACCATAATACCATGAGGATCTAGCATGAGTGTAAGATTAATGCTGCCTATACCTTTATCCGTGGCCACGCACTTATCATTCTGTTTGTTTTTACCGTTGGAAGACAGCGTTTTACGAGTTGACATATAAAATAACTTTTTATTTGAAAGTTGTAACCATCACTTTACCCTGTATTTAAAAAAAGGTAGAATTTTATATTATATAAAGAAGTTTACCAAAATTTCTCTATGGCTTTCCCTCACCTACAAAATCAATCTCAAGATAATGGTGAAAAACGATGTCATTCTAAGAATGGTGCATCACTCAATAATGGGACTAGATAACAGGTATTCTGCCTAAGGAAATCCTCATTTGCTCCCCAAATAATTGATAATGTAGCCCATAAAATAAAGAGTTGTTACACCAGAAAAGAGACTTAATAACATATAATGATGCCCATATTGCTATCAGTCAGTTAACAAACATATACTGAATATCTACTACGTGCTAATGTCTGTCAAGAACATATTTCTAATATGTAAAATTCACTCTTAGTTTAGACTATAATTTAGAAGTTATTTCTCCCCCTTCCACTGAAAGCAGTAGGCAGAGTTCAGAGGCAGCCAGTAGAAAACAGTTCCAGATGGATTCAAAGCCAAAGACTATTTAATACACACACACACACACACACACACACACACACACACACACACAAACGTGTCATGCTGAGGAAAATAAGAAACTATCAATACTTTACAAAGAGCACTGAAAGATGGAACCCTCCTTAGTAATGAAGCCAAGAAGGACCATTGAAAAATTATTGTTCCCCAGAACAATTTGCTAATTGCGGAAGAGTCAGCAATTAGTATTAGCGAGATTTGATTTTTAATTTTTTAAAATGCTGCCAACATAAAATAGGAGTAGCTTATGAAAGACTAAAAGATGAGAGAAATGACCTACATAAGAATTAGAAGAACATAGAAAGGAAGTAAGAACAAGCCAGGATAATTTAGAACTAGAATAATGGTTTTCATAATTACTTAGATAAAGAAAACTTGAAATAAGTATTAGAAGTCTTATATAATTAAATTCGTTTATGATATTCTAATTTTTTACCAAAATTTTAGGCAAAAATAGTGCTGTGTTCTTTTAGTGTCACCCTGGAGCACTGTCTAAGATGCTCACTCAATGATTTAATTATCTATATGAATGTAACTTTTATTTTCTCAATTGGCAAATGATTAAAGCAGAGGCTCTATGAAATCATCTGCTCTTGATTTTTTCCTGGTAGGGAAACAATTATTTTCCATCCAGTAGAAAAGATAATCTCAGAGGTGATTGTTATATTGCCCTGTAGGACATTAGCCTTAGTTTTGTATCTAGACTTGCAATCTGATTTCAATATTTTTTCTTTGGTACCTATAAATTTTCAACATCTTAAATACATTCTGAACCAGTTTTAACACTTTGATGGTTTAGTCACTGATGAGTTAAATAAAATTTTAAGTTGTGTATATTCTATACTCGTGTGGGGGTAATGTTTAACTTTTTGAAAATCATACTTTGACAGTTTAATAAGTTATATGAAGCGAGTTACATTCAGTATAGAGTATCAAGTCATGTTTATCCAACTATTTGGTTATCTTCACACAGCTGAAATGGCAAATATCCTTCCAAATGTGGTTGTAATATTTGCCTAGCTGTAGTCCTAATAATGATGGCAGTCTCTTTCTACCAGAATGAAAATACATATAAGCAACATCTTATAGCGAAAGCTGTTTGGTCGGGTAAGAAGTAAATCTTATTTGTATTTTAACATGCTCTTAATTAATTTGGGCAGCATTGTTAGTATACAACCTAATGCTAAAGTAAAACTTAAGGTTTTCTAATATATTTTATTATAAGTATGTAAGAGCATTTAAGCTTATTTAAAACTACTTTGAAAATAAAGCAAATGTAGTTTTAAAATATAAACAAAATCTACTTGATATAGCAAGTCTTATTTAAGACGAACTCAAGCTCATTGTTTTAATAAGATGACTCAATGTCTTTCATGAATTTGGACATTTATCAATTTGTTCAGTTGAACGTAGAAGATAAAATTTAGTTATTTTTAAAGGCAGGATATTGATATTAAAAAATAGGTTCCTGAAGTAGACACTTCCAAATAGCCTTTGAGGCATAAAAATTATTTGATGTATACATTTCTAATAATTAATTTTTCTTTAATATGAAATATTAAAACATATCTTTAATAATTTGGTATGTTTCTTATATGAGGGTATTTAAAAGTAAATACATGTTCAAGAACTGTTTAGTAATGCATATTTTGATTCAAATAATAATAACAACAAAAATATATTTTGTAGAAAATTTACCATTTCATTCAAAAACTGGGAGGTGAGGGGTTGGAATGTACAAGACACTTAACAGTAGGTGGCAAATTCTGTCTTCTGTCTTTTCTGTATTATTTATGCGCTTGCTGTCCAAAATAAACTAATATGTAAAAAATACAACATTGATATCCAATTTTTTAAAATCCTCATCAAAAGAAGGTTTACCACTCTCTCTTTCCAGACCTGTCCAGGCAGGAGGCACCATCATGGGAGTTGACACCCGCCACAACAAAGTTTTGGCGCAAGTTTCTAAAGTTTCGGCGCAAGGAGCCCAAGAGCCAGGATATCTACCTGAGGCTGTTGGTCAAGCTGTACAGGTTTCTGACAAAGGAACCAACTCCACATTCAACCAGGTTGTGCTGAATAGGGTGTTTATGAGTGGCAACAACCGGCCACCTCTGTCCCTTTCCCGGATGAAGCTTCCTGGCCGGGAAAACAAAACAGCCATGGTTGTGGAGGTCATAACGGATGATATGAGGGTTCAGGAGGTGCCCAAACTAAAGGTGTGTGTGCTGCACGTGACAGCCAGACC
>NW_012102465.1:3095040-3101544 GCF_000951045.1 Mandrillus leucophaeus | reverse complement strand
TCAGTCCCGTGCCAAGACCTGAATATACGATAAAGAAACAAACTTATGGAAATGGTGAACAAAACTGACATTCCTTGTTTAGAGATATAGTCTAGTTGAGGAGGTAGATATTATATAAGTAAACGTTTTAATTATATATTGTGGTAAGTTATATAAAGAAAAGAATAGTATTTAATCCTCAGACGATAGGATAGATAGTAGTTTAACATTAGAGTGGACAAGAAAGGCATTTTAGAATAAGAGATGTTTTGTTGAAATTTGTGAAAAAGGAGGAAGCCATGCAGGGAACCTAAGAAGAGCCTTGTTTGTAGAGGAAATTTGCATGAGAATGTCCACGTGCAAGAATGTTTGCTGCTTTAATGCAGTAGATCTCAGCTAGGGGAGATACTGCCACTCCCCACCACGGGAAATTTGGCAATGAGTGAAAACAATTTTGATTGTCACACTGAAGTGTGTGTGTGTGTCTGTATGTGTGTGTGTGTGTGTATGTGTGTGATTAATACTGGCATCTAGTGGATAGAGGCTGGAAATACTGCTAAATATTTTTCAGTGCCGAAAGCCCTTCATAAGAAGCTAAACTTGAGAAACCCTACTTTAAAGAAATTGGAAGAAGTGCAATGTGCCCCAAGGCGCAATGTTACAAGATGAAATTGATGAGATAGAAAGGGATCACGAAGGAGCCTGTAGTCCATGACAAGAAGTTTGGATTCCATTCTGTGAAAAACTGTGTATTATCATTAAGTTTTAACTGAGATACTAATAACATTTCATTTACATTTTAAAAATAATTTCTCTGGGAAATAGTGGGTTAATGAAAAGATATCTTTTATTTTCTACAGCAGGAAAATTTTAGTGTAGTCAAAAGGAGAGGAAGTAAATTATAATGAACATTAACCCATTTGGGTAAAAAAAAACATGCTATTATTGTCTTCTGCATGGAATTAAAAAAAAAAAACTTGCATATGAACTCTTGCTAAAAAGAGATTTTTCTGAGAATTAACACACACACACACACACACACACACACACACACACACGTTCTGAGTATTTTGTGGATAACATAACGGTATAAAATAAAAGTAAATACAACAGTTCCAGTAAGGAAGATATAACAATATTCCACAAGGCATATAACCATTGCAAATTTATTTGTTCTAGGAAGAAGGCAATAAAAATGAAGTGAACCGATTGAAACAGAGAGTGGAGGCCAACCATAGGGCTAAGTGATAGGTTGGATATGTAGCCTAAGAAGTTTTTAGCTCCAGTACCTAAGCAGATAAGGTATCAGTAATAAAAATAGAAAGAACGTGGCTATAAAAGAATGTGGTTGCAATGGATCTCTTATCTTCAGCTTCTCCAGCCCCCTTTGTAATTCAATGACATTTTATTTTATTTGGAAATTATTCTAATAATATAATATTTGTGTACTTTTTAATCTTTGAACAAAGTTGAGATTTATCTTATATCACAAAACAGAAAACAATGACTATATTTCAGTAGCCTTATATGTGCAGGAAAATCTATAAATATGCATCATTAAATAGAAACTATGCATTATTTATGCACTAGAGTACACCCTTCCTGTTCATCAGATTCCTGTTTTATGAAAGCTATCTTACAGCTCTGCAAGTTGTGGAAAATTGATAGCAATGCAAACTAATTCCTGTCTTGTCACATGCAAATTTGATCCTGTCCAGTAGATGTTTATTTAAATCACTTCCCACCTCACTGTAGAAAAAGGCAAACTTGCCCTTATTTGCATATTCATTTCAATATTCATGATCTGTACTGTGTCTGCTCTTCGAAAGGTTCTTTTTTTAACCAGTTATAGTATCTGTGGGATTCCCTCATTAATTAATGAGTAAATAAACTGTTTAACATGTTCATTTTGATATTTACATTAGAGTTGTAATTTTACCTTTTGTTGAAAATTATGCTTTTGCAGGTTTATCTTATTCTAGTTTAACAGGACACTTCTTTTCAATTAACTTCAAGTTGCTTATCATCACATCATAAAATGTTTCAAACTAAGGTGTGAATAAAACAATAGTTGAAAATTCCCTGTCTCTGAACGATATTTTCCTGAATATATTACTGGAATATATACATATAAAAACTGCAAATGTGTTTCCTTTTTTAATTTAAAGAAAAACAGAAAGAATTAGAAAAATATGAAGCACTGTAAATGCCCTTTATTGAAATGGATCTGAATATAGACTAATGTTTTCACAGCTTGCAGATAAATAAATAACTACTGCCACTTTCGCAGAGACTGGCAATGAATATTAACCACAATTTATTAACACATCCAAACTCAAAACCAAACTGCTTGAACAATAAACTTCCGTAATAACACAAAAATGATTTTAAACTATGTCTATATTCTGTTTCTCAAGCAAATAGATATTTAAAGCAATTACTTTTTGACTTATGTCACCAAATGATGGTTCCCTTTTGCCCAAGGAATGCTTTATATTCTCATGTTGTCTTTGATATGTGCCACTCAGAGACCAAATGCTTTTCAGAATATGTGATGTGGCCAGAAAACCGTGTCTTGATGTCCTGCAGTCTGAAGGAAAACAAATAAGCCAAAAGAAAAAAAGAAAAAGGAAAAGAAAAGAAAGAGAAAAAGGCAAACCTCAGAAGACAGCTTCTCACTTCTTCCCTCAGGCCTTTTCCAGGCAGTCAGCTCTTTCAGCTAGGAATAGATCCAAATCCCGTCTCCATATATAAATGCCAAGCTCGCACAATGTTTCTTGACTTCAAAAATAGATGTTTCTCTTCAATAAAGTTGTTGAATTATTTTAGAAGATTTTTTCTTTATTTGACACAGCTGGTATGAATTTATCACTACAGGTAAGCTAAAATGGTCTCCCAGGTGCAAGTGGGAAGAGAAACACAAATTAAATGATTTTCATAGAATAATTAAGGTGTGAGAGAAATCAATTTATATAGCATATTTGGGAATTACAAGGGGTTCTGCAAAATGAAGCATTTATATATGAAGAAGAAATTAATAAAAATAAAGACTATCCCAGAAACAGAAACAGATCTAGGTTTTTAAAGGCCTGAAGTTTATTCTTTTGGGGACCTCACCCTAAGAAAAAGAATGCAAAATTGCAGAAATAAGACTACTAATGTCCATTGAAGGGCTTGAACAAATGTAAGGCTCCAAAGCTTAAACTTCATTAGAATAAATCTACCTCTTTTGGAGAAAAAAATCCTTATTTTAATGTGCTGTCAAGTTTTTTTATTTATTAAGCCCACATTTAAAGCACTTTAATGCCCATGTTATGGTAGTTTCTAGGGATACAGTGATGAAGAAAACAAAAGGTACATGTTCCTTGCATGGCCTTGGAGGGCAAGAAACACATTAATAAGATAATCAAATGGCCAATTCAATAAAAGAGGTAAAATGTGATTTTATAAGAAAGGCCATAAGTGAAAAATTTAGGAAACACAATATGCAAAGCATAAAGAAAATAACTCATAATCCCACCACACAGAGATAACCTATGATACTATTTTAACTTACTCATTTCTATTTTAGTTTTGCTCATTCACAAATAGATAATTTTGGAATTCTTATGACTATATCACGTATTCAGAGTTACATTTATTTAATTTACATTAGTGTGTCTAAAAATTAATACATTTTATATATCTAATTACAGTTAATTGAACAAAATTTGTTTAAATATCTCAATATTGCTTGAGAATTTCTGTTTAAAATGTTTACCCTTATAGATATTACTATAACAAACATTTTGGGTTGCACATCTGAACATCTGCTTAGAGTCCTAGATGTGGAATTGTTTTTACAAAATTATAATTCTTTAAAGTATATAAAGGTATTTTGTATGTATTACTAAATTATTCTTTTAAAATATTGTGCCTACTAAGCTTCTAAGAATATTTAATTAAGACAATGTTAATTTCACAGCAACCTCATTAGCATTAGTTATTATGATTTTTAAATACTTAAAACTTGATAATCAAAAATATTATTACAATTTTGCTTTGCCAACATTTATTTAATTTGCATTTACAATGAGTGATGAGTCAGTCTTTTTTATTTTTAGCTTTTTGTACTTCTTTAGTAGTTATCCATTTTAGTCCTTTATCATTTTGGTGGGCGGTGATTTTTCTCTTTATCATTTTTGTAATATTTTTTGGAAAAAACAACTAAGTGAATTATAACATAATTAAGGTACTTTAATTTAGTAATTTTTTTTCTGAACATTAATACCACCTACCAAAATGCAGAATCAGAGACTAATCTTGAATGAGGAAATCCTTTGAGTCTCTATTAGAAGTCTCATAAACGTTGTGATTCTACTCAGCATATGGTTACTAGTCACTTCTGCATAAGAATTTTAAAACAGTTGGCCAGGCGTGGTGGCTCACGCCTGTAATCCTAGCACTTTGGGAGGCCTAAGTGAGAGGATCACTGGAGGTCAGGAGTTCCACACCAGCCTGGACAACATGATGAAACCCCATCTCTACTAAAAATACAAAAATTAGCCGGGTGTGGTGGACCAGTCCTGTAATCCCAGCTACGTGGGAGGCTGAGGCAGGAGAATCCCTTGAACATGGCAATTGGAGGTTGCAGTGAGCTGAGATCGTGCCACTGCACTCCAGCCTGGGAAACAGAACGAGACTCTGTCTCAAAATAAATAAAGGTAATAAATAAATAAAATAGTTGTTAAACACTCTAGAATTTCATAGAGGTTAAATTTTTAAGGCAATGAGAAAATCTGTGAAAGCATGGGTTAAGATGAAGAGGAGGAATGGACACTCTGCTGAGAGGGAATAGCACTTAGGCACAGAGGGAGAAATGAAAGAACATAAGTCTTAAGGAGTTCAGGTAGCTGTGTACTGAAAAAGAGTAGGGGAATTAGGAAAGTTAATGCATGAAAGTGGAGAGATGGGCAAGGATGGGATTGGTTTAAACAATAACAAGATTAAGCAAGGTAGTTACCTGTGCAAATCTGTGCTGTAGAATGATATATTTCACAGTATTGAAGAGAGATTTAACAAAAACAGAAAAAGGAACACACATATTTCTACTAAAATAGTCCTTATTACAACTGTAGAGTCTGACACAGGCACCCCCAGGAGAAGTAGAAATGGAGAGATGCACGTTTGAAAAAAGACAGTTGAGGAGCCAGGTTGAGTGGAAAGAAGCAAAAAGCAGACACATCTAGTCTATTAAGATAGAAGCACAATTCAGAAAGATAAGGGCTCTGAGAATGTAAAGTTTGGAGAGACACAATGAGGTTCATTTTGATGATGTTGATTTTCAGTGCCTGCAGATCATCCAGGTAGTAATATGCACTAAGGAGTGATTTTAGGGTTTTCAGAAAATTGGCTTCTGGTAGTTGACTTTTGAATTATTTGTTACAGTTCAGCAAGTTTCTCAAAATTAAATAGTTTGCACAAGAGAGGCAGTTTTTCACAGGCTGATCACTCTTGTCTTTTATTATCAGTAATTCTGGATCTATGTAATTTTTATTCCAACTCTGGTTTCCTTTATGCAGATGCTGTTTGTCTCCACCAGCTGGGTGACCACACCTTCTCACTTGGTCACTCTGATTTCAAGTGCTCCCCCTACCAAAACCTTCTTCAACTGTGGCTAACGCAGCTTATCTAATGCATACGATTTAAGATTAACTGCATTATTATTTCTTACTGACTTTAGAAAACAACCTGGAATACACAAATATATAGGATGTGTTTCATCTTACCTCTCAATATTCATCTCTTACCCCAAATTTCCACCATACTTAAAAACATGTCTTGATAGTTTAGCTCATGTCCCCTCCATAAAGCTGAAATACGAATCTTTTGTCATAATCTATAATAATTATTGACTTCTCTCTCTCCTCTACTAACTGAAGTATTCTCGAGAAAATATTTTATTTACCTTAACACTTAGAAACCCTAGCACCTAACTCTGTACCTGACATTTGGAGGGCACTCAAAATATGCTTAATAAATGAATTCTGATTCCTCTAAGAGAAAGCACTATTCATTTTTGAAGATTTCGGATGGAAATCTATATAGTGTATCCATCAGGATCCAGCCAGGAAGAGAAAAAACATACTAAGTGCTTCAATAGAAATAACATATGTTTAGAAGCTGCTAAAGGAGAAATAAAGTGAAACACTGAGGTGTCAGATAGGAAATAACAGCAGCTTCCATCTCTAGAGCTGGAGAAACAAAGGCAAAGGTTTTGGTCTAGTAGAATGCATAGGTTCGTTGAAAGGTTCAAAGATCTGGAACACAGTTCTCAAAAGATAGGAAATCACTCAGCTCGTTGTGGTACATCTGAGAAGGCATAAGGAGGCTGTTTTGAAAAGTGCTAGAAGAATCTGGAGAATTAAATGAAAATCCACACTGAGCTCCCCTGCTAGTCAAAACAAAGCAAGAACACAGGAACACAGGAAGATGCCAGGGTTTTCTCTCCTCCTTTTTCTTTCTGTCTTCTTTCTACCACCTTTT
>NW_012102465.1:3090958-3094325 GCF_000951045.1 Mandrillus leucophaeus | reverse complement strand
GCTTTTCCTAACACTTTTTGGCATTGATTTTTCTTGTGGGAACAAAAGTGTCAAATATAAGTCTGTACCCCAGGAATATGTCAGAGCTGGGGATTGAATTTGTGGATTCTTCAACATTTATTTGAAACTATGGAAGAGGATAAAATCTCCTAAGGGAACTCTGTAGGAAAAGATAAAATACCCAAGATGGTACTTGGGAAGCAATAATATTTAAAGTTTATGGCAGGGATGGGGAGAGAAAAGAAGAAATTGGAAAACACTAGAAGACACAGTTCAGAAAAGATGCTATCACATTGTGGTTTTAATTTGCTTTTTATTAAAATTCCATTGAACATTTTCGTCATATTTACAGGTCATTTTTATATGAAAATTATCTATCTACATGCATTACATTTTATTTGGGGACATTCATGTTTTTCTTTTAGACATTTGTATGAACCTTTAAATATAAAGTTGAGATAGTCAAATAGTAGAAAATCTTTAGTGACACCATTCTTACTGTTCTTCTGAAACAGCCTTGAATTTTAGTTGCAGTTTAAGAAATATTGTGCCAAAAATACAAAATGTTTTGGAAAAGCCCAAATATATGGAAATGCAGGAGAAGATATGCCAGTATTCTCTTTAGCTCTTCCCTCCCTTGCCTTTTTTATTTTGGTAGGCAGAGTCCAAATATAGTGTTTAAGAGTGGGGGTAGTAGATGTCTACAAAGATGACTTCCTGGATTTCAATCTCATTTTGACCATTTACAAGCTGTGGGCTCCTGAGCATATTATGTGCTTTCTCTATGACTCACTTTCCTTCTCTCTAAAATGAAGACGAAAATATATGTCGCTAAGTAAGGTGATTTTGAATATGAATTGAGTTGATGCATAAAGACAATTTAGATCAGTACATGCACATAGGAAACATCTAATAAGTAAGAGCTTTACATTTATTCGGTCCTGCACTCTTTTTGACTAGCACAATACTGGCATATTCTGTTAGAACTGATCTCTCTCTCCATCTCAATATGTATTTTTTAAAAATCATATTTTACAAGCAAGAAAACCAAAGCCTAGAGATACTGATATTTGAACCCCCAAAGCAACAAATGGCACTCAATACCAATCATAGCAATTAGACTACATTCACCAATCCTTTAAAAATGTGATCTACAGACCACTACATCAGAATAAACTGCAGTGGTTATTAAATAAGGTTACTGAACCTCACTTAGTTTTACCGAAAACAATCAATTTGGATTAAGCCCAATAATTTTGTTGCAAACTATTACTTCAAATGTTTCTCAAGCACACTAAATCAGAAAGTCTTTGTGCAGAAGAATATATGATCCAAATTTTATACAAAAGGGTGGCATGCAACGAGAGAGCTTCCAGCAGTGGCATATATAGAGCATATACATTATAAAGCATTTCAGATTTTTAAAACTAAACCTGGGAAAATGATATTTTTGAGCAAGAAAGCCAAGGAACATTTTAAATTGGAAGTGTTCCTATATATAAGACCATTCTGTTGCCTCTTAAAAAAGATTCAAAACAAATGAAATGATGGTTTAGATTTCAAAATTCAAGCTATTTTTTATTCATTAATTACATACATACTTGCTGGTTTCGTTGTTAAGGATCCAACAGTTTTGGAGGAATGTAGACAGATATTTCTTCCCTCATTTTAGTAGAGTTACCATCACAATAAGTGACCTCATATGAATGAGACTGGAATGAGATAATGTCTGTAAAACTTTTTGTAAACTGTAAAATGTCATAGGCTGATAAATGACTTTTATGAATATAGTAGTAATTCTACATCACTTGCCCACTTTATATAAGCTTTTGATAATCAGCATATACATTAGGAAGCTACTGTCTTTCAAGTACCACAGGAGGCAAGTAAGGAGCTAAGATAAATAAGATAAAATCCATACTTTCCAGGTATTCATAATAAATTTTATGGTTGCAGAGAAGAGCAGAAACAAGGAGACTTTAAATTCTCTTAGAGGAAGTAAAATATGTATGGGAAGTTGGAGAGGACCTCGTAACACAAATGTAGACAGAATTCAAAAGGAGAATCCAGAAGAATCAAAAGAAAAAATTTAAAAGGAGGATCCAGAAAGAAAAAGAACATGACAATGACTGGCAGAAAAGGGGATGAAGAACAAGAAGGGCAAAAAGAAGAGGAAGTAAAAAGAAAGAGAAAGATAATGAAACAAAGCAAAATAATTTGAATTAGCAACAATATAGATGCAGCTGCTAACATGTAGTTCTTACTAAGTATGGAAAACGAATCTACATGTATTACTGTCATTTTCACATGTTATCCCCACATCTCATCTAAATACTCTTAATTTGACACCTAATACTATAGTTGAACAATTGAATGGGTTACTGGACAGAAGCGTAGTATCAGGTAGAAGAACCAGAAGCATATTACATTGTGGATTACATTGTGGCATATTCATTTAGTCCTGTTTAACTAGATATCCTGCTATGTTTTGGGGAGAGTTAAAGATAAGCCTGAATAGGCCAGAAAGGGATGCATTAATTTATTCATTCAACCAATATTTGATTATCTTTATATGCTATGCTAAGCTATATAGGTAACACAGAGCTAAAATACAAGATTTTACATAGGGGACATCCCATAATCAGATTTGTATTTCATGTGCAGGATTGAGATGAGGCAAGAGACAAACATAATAGTTCCCATGAAAAATAGTAGCAGCATGAAGTAAAAAGTGGCAATGGAATATAATGGAGATATCAGATATTAATTAATTTGAGGGAGAAAATGAGGGAGAGAAACCAGATATTTAGAGTAGATGAATGAATAATGCATTGTGGTACTATCTCCTGAAAAAAAAATTTAAAACAGAAGATAATTAACTTGCTTTGTACTTTTGACCATCTGATTTGTCATGTAGCCCATTAAATTGGAGTTATTTACTACCATTTTTAGCCACTTGATTGAATTTGATCAACATCTTTAATTTTAAAAAAATTTTTGTTTGCAGCAATTAAACCAATGTCTGGCACATAGTTGGTCGCCATACATGGTAGTTATATTGAACTGAATATGTGTACTATATTTCTTAAAATAGACCACCAAGCTAAAAAATTCCCTTAAAAATTCAATCTAAAGAGAAACATTTACATTATTACAGTTGCTAAGGTTCTTAATTTACCAGCATATATTACTGTAAGAAAAGATATCTTCAGCTATTTGAATTGTGCTTTTCACAATTTTAGCTTTACTGATTTCTATTTCAAAGATTTTTTTAGCAAATAAATATTAGCTACTGAGACAAATTTGGTAATCAAATAAAATACCTGCTTATCATGAGCCTCTAAAGCACCATGGGGATAATTAAAAC
>NW_012102465.1:3083988-3085988 GCF_000951045.1 Mandrillus leucophaeus | reverse complement strand
GAATCTTTTTCTTTCCACATTTATAATTAATGACTTTAATGAAACAGTAATGCTTACATAATGAGATAGTAATGCTTAGGCTATCAATGCTAATTTGACGGCCTAATCTCAAAATTTAAAAATTGGAAATCTAAAATTTGAAAGCATAAAATAATATATGAAGGAAAGTATGTTACTGTTTTAGCAACTATTTCTGTGTAACCATTACAGATGTTAAATTTCCTGCCATTTAACTTTCTCTAATTACAGAGCCTTCTGCCATCATTGCCGCTCCCTGGTCTTGTACCTTTGCTAAATAATCATTTACTTTCTGTTGTTTTATTTGAAATTACTTTCAATTAGTAATTATTTCTTTTAACAATGTTCTAATACTGTGAAGATCCTTTTCTTTTCTAAGAAAATTCAGTGGTAACTGATTCCCGAAAGAGAAGCCAGCTTTGATATCATCCATTCCTTCTCTCCTGCCAACAATTACAATTGATTTTCTTCCTCCCAAATTGAAATCAGTGAGGAGGGGAGCTCCAAATGACAATTGATGTCCATTTCACTAACCATGTCATACTTAATTAAATTAACTATGCTATATTTACTTCTTCTAAAAAACTCTCTAAGGAATTACTTGAGAAAGGATTTAATTATGCTTTAAATGCACCTCATAGTGCTCAGATTTTGTAGTAAAATATGATTCCCAATTGGGGATCATGTATTAAGTAGTAACATAATATTATGAAGTTCTTAGGTGAACCAGAAGACTTGTATTCTTCATGAGAATTGTGGATAACACATGTTACTGAGTGGTAAACTGTGTACAATGAAAACATACTTAACCACTTCAGTTACTATTTCTAAGTGTCCCAAAGCAATCTCAAAGTTTTAATAAGGCATTTACTGGAGTACAACTAATAAGGGTAAGTGTTTCTCAACGTTCCAAGGCACCAGCCCTATTAAATGTAGATTTGAGTTTTGACTTCCACTCTAGTATAGAGGACATTAACTTACATTCCACTTATTCAGCAATTTTTCATCATCTGACATACATAAAAATTGACTAGTGAATAAATTTGGGGGTAATTTCTCTTTTTTTTACAAAGACTGAAAAATCCTCAAGTGCTAAGATATCGTGTGTCTTTATATCTCAGTACCTTTTTAAGTAAATATTTTAATCAGTTGATTAATTTGTATCAAAGTAGAATATCCAAAGAAATAGTTTCTCTTTAAGGGGCAACACAGAAGATCCTTGTAACTTTGTGGTATAAATTGTCTAACACATGAAACATAAGAAGTTCCAAAATTCCTATATAACCACAGTTTATTCTTTTATAACACTTATCACTACCAGATATATTATTTATTTATTACTTATTTTTCTGCCTATCTCTGCAACCTAAAATACAAGCTATATAACAGGAATTTTGTCTTCTTCACTATTTTATTCCCAGCACATACAACAGTGCCTGACACATAAAAGGCACTGTTGAAGTTGAAAGAATATTTGTTGAAATATTTATTGATAGAATATTTGTTATAAGAATAAACAAGCAGATGTTGGAAAGAAGATAAGGCCTATTTTTAGTTTCTATAGGAACTGGAAAATTTTCCCTCCAAAATGTTAAATTAATTTATACCCTTGTCAGTTTGGTATGATAACACACTATGCCTTACAAACTATCCTAATGGTAGATTTTATCAATTTCATTAAATTTTGTTAATCTGAATGGTAAAAGATATCTCCATCGTTAAACTTGTTTTTTTCCAGACTGTTAATAAAATGGAGCAACTGTTCATGTGTTATGTAAACATTTACGTTTCTTCTTTATGATCTCTTTAAATTCATTACCTATTTTCCTATCGAGCTGTTGGTCTTTGTCTAATGTTTTTGTCTTTATCTTATTAATTTACAGGAATTCCTTCTAGCCTACTTGTTATAGTGTTACAAAGATTTGCCTTCAATTTGGCTTTTAAAATTTAATGTATGTTATATTTTGAATCTCTAATAGTTT
>NW_012102465.1:3079677-3082268 GCF_000951045.1 Mandrillus leucophaeus | reverse complement strand
AGAAGTATTGGATACTGATCCACAGATAATATGGAATTATATAAATTATAATTATTAAGTAGGTAAATGTTTCTTACACCAAATCAATAAAGTGTGCTGATGCATTTCACCTCTGTTGCTTAGGAGTTGACAGGAGAGTGGGCACAGGACAAGAGGAAGGAATAGACAGATGTATGTGCCCTAAATAATTATGAGGAAGTGGCTATGATTTAGACACAATTTAACCTGATGCCTGTGCAGTGCCTGTGGGAGTTCTCTCTGATATCACTTATATCAATTTATTTAATCTTATCTACCACTCTATCAGATATTCATTACTATTATCTTCACTTTATAGATGGGGGAATGAGCAAGAAAGCCTAAATAACTTAACTGAGGTCAAAGCTAGGAGAGATTTGGCTCTCAGTACCTCATTATTAACTTGAATAATATACTGATTCTAGAATAATATGGATCATTAGATTCTCAAGTATTAGAGAATGAGTACAAAATACATTAATTGAATCTTATCACTGTAATGATTTATTTTTTAACACATATTTAGGAAATGATTCATGAGTGATGAATCTAATATTTTATGTGCTACAATATATGAACAACTTTCACATATATTGTCTTCAATGGTCTTCACTAAGAAGCAACAGTCAAAAGCAAGGAGAGCAACTGGGGAAGAAAATTCCTTGTAGTTTCATCAACTGATGATGACTTTATATTCCTTCCAATGCACACTAAATATCCTTTTCTCTCTGCTTTTGTCCATACACACACACACACACACACACACACACACACACACACACACGTATTTTTTACATATATATAAAACCATATGTTTGCATATTTTCTGATTTATGGCACAATTTACTCTTTTGTTGTTATAACATATAATGATCTTATATATCACATAAGCATGCTTCAAAAGCATGCATCTTTCCTTTCTATGTCGAGTGAGAAAAAGCCTTATGTCTTATACTTTACTACTGTACACCATAAAATCTAAAGGGAATGTTATGTTTGGTATATACTATTGATAATTTGAAATTTTTGGCAACCAACATTTTGAAAGCTAATTAATAAAGTCTTTTGATGTCCTGTTTACTGCAAAACACTCAAGAAACCATTGAGGCTCAATGACTTCGCACTGAAAATGAATCATTAAGATATAAAAGTAACTTATTAGGAGGAAACAAACTTTTTTAAAAAACTTAACCCATCCTTTAGACTGAAAGAGGCACTTGACCTGAAAGGCAAAATGGAGCTGGAGAAGTCATGATGAACATATTTCATGATGAGGTACCTGACATTTCCACTTCAATATATTGGAAATAATTTGAAGTGCAGTCTTCTCAAGGTTACAGTGAACAAATTGTGCTACTAGCAAATCACCAATTCTTGTTAGGTTATTGGAGAAGGAAAATGAGAAAGGTGCACACTAGTTTCACCAGTGGTACAATTTTGTGTAGTTCCAAGGTTAACAAACACAACTTGGAAGCATGCATATATTATAACAGATAACAAAAGCTGTTAGTTTTATTTGTGTTAACTCTTCTACACATGGACATAGGAAGAAACTCATGATGGGAGACTCTTCATGGTCAGGAAATCTATCATTTTGCTCCTTAATTTTATTTTTTATAAAAACCTTATAATATAAAATTTAACTTTTGGGAAGCCTTTTTCTCTGTATCTATCTGAAAAAAAGAAGCATTTGTAGGATTAAATAAAATAATATATCCTTAAGTATGTTTTAAAACACCCATATGCTTGATTTTGTAAAGTGATGTTTATTGTAATAATGGATATTTGCAGCTTAAAGTACACTGAAAATGTATGGAGTCTGCATTCTGAAGTTGATTTTGCCCCCAAATAGCTTGTTGGCAAGTACAAGCATAGTCTAGCATTTTTATAACTGGGTACTAAAAAAACTCTAATAATTTGTTGAATTACACACACACACACACACACACACACACACAGGGCCTTTAATGGTAAACATACTTGGGAAATTCTGAGTTAAAGTTAAACAGGATTACTGTTTCCAGTAATGTTTGAAATCTCTAATATATGTACATGCACTGTGAATTTCCAAAGATAGGGGGAATATTATATTGAATGTTTCTAAAACATATTTTTCATAGAAATTCTTTTTTCTGAATAGATATTAACTTTATATACCTTAGAACAAAATTTAGAAAGCGCTAAGTTTGTCATTTAACCCATCCAGGTTGATTTTATACCTTTTAAATGAAAATATGGCCTGGAGGGGAAATTTCCTGAAAATGCTGGATCACATCCCAAAGTATCTTCCACTTTAAAAAATTCTAGTGCTATATTTCTAAATTTTCATGAAAATTTTTACCTCTTCAAAATATGTTTTCCATTTTAGTGCATCAAAGGAAAATTATAAGATAATTCTATAAAATAGTTTCTAAAACTTTGATCTTTGATGCTTTTGGACTTTTCAAGTTAATGAGCATTTATTAGCCTACCAAGCGAAAAGAATTTTGCTAGATGGCATCAACATGTACATGAAAGACATACACCCTGCATTCAAGAAATTGAATGTATTGAAAGAAAACAACAAAAAACAT
>NW_012102465.1:3079124-3079627 GCF_000951045.1 Mandrillus leucophaeus | reverse complement strand
CTAGGACATCATGTATTGCTTCACTCATTCTGCATTACTTTACTGTTTTTCTAGAATTGTGTTTATAATTAACATTGTTCAATACAGTAATTTTCTGTATGCAAACCACAGACTTTGTGTCCCTACAGCACCTCAGATATGTGGGAATATAGATCTCACTATTTTCCAGCCATGACTGCTTCAGCAGGGTCAAATTTGGATAAAAAATGTTTTCTAATCCTAAAATAATTATATAAACTTAAGCTGGGAAGCCAAGAAGGGCAAGTGGAAGAATGGTGATGAAACTGAGTGATGTTGTGGGATGAGAGGAAGTTGATGGACAAGGCCTGTGTTTGAACGTTAAAGATGATCTCAAAAATTGTCTTGAGCATATTCCTTTTTGTTGCAGGAAAAAAAAAAGGAGGAAGTTTAGTATCATTAGTAATTAGGGAAGGTGAAATCAAAACCATACCCACAAGGATAGTTTTGTATATATATATAACAAGCATTGGCAAGAATGTGGA
>NW_012102465.1:3073907-3079074 GCF_000951045.1 Mandrillus leucophaeus | reverse complement strand
AAATATTAGCTACTGAGACAAATTTGGTAATCAAATAAAATACCTGCTTATCATGAGCCTCTAAAGCACCATGGGGATAATTAAAACTGAGTGTAAGAGCGCTGGAAGTTTCTGAGTTAAAGATGCCTTTGAGGACATAGCAAATACTCCTTCTATTCTCTTTTTCTTCCTCTACCTCATTACTGGGTAATACTTGTAAAAATCAATCAAGATGTAAAATGACATCTTACAACAAAGCTTTTAATAAAATATAAAAAGTCTACTGGGATTCATAGTCAGTTTGTATGACTCAGTATGATGAAGATCTACTCACCTGTGGCTAATTCCCACTGTTAACAGCATGGAATATACCAAGAACACATATTCAGGACAAAAGGAATATTCTCTTGCACTTTAAATTGAATACTTAAAACAGAAACCTTATTATTTATCATAAGGAAATTGATCCTCTTCATGTTCTTCCAAAATTAGTAAAATTAAAATCCAATCTCTAAAATCCAACGCTAAAAACAGCAACAAAAACAAAAACAAAACCACAAAAAACTTGGGCCCTCAGTTTGCTCTCTTTATTCCCCCCCCCAATCAGTTTATTCTCTTATCTTTCCCACAAAATATTCACATAAAAATAGTGCAATTACAAAAAAGTGGCTAATGTGTTGAAGAGTTTTGATGTACCATATATTGACCTAAGCATTTCTATGCATATCATTCTATTGTCATCATTAAAACAATCTCTGGGGTAGAAATTTACACTGTCTTTACTCTGCCCTTGAAGAAACTGAATTGTAAAGAGTTTATGTAACTCGCCTAAAGACACACATGTTTTGAAAGTCAGATTGTCTGAATTTAAATTCAGACTGATTCACCATATGCTAGCTGTTTGATTCTGGGAGAATTACTTAATTCAAGACCTAGAGTGACAAACTATCTCGGTTTATACAGGACTGAGGGCTTTCCCCAAACAGGATTTTTAATGCTAAAATTGAGATGCTCCTGAGACAAATGATTACCCTTCCCACTTTGAAAACTGAGCATAGCAAAAGTACCCACCTTTAAGGATTCTTATGAATATTAAATGATACTATATGGCATTTAACATAGTGACTGACTCATAGTATTTAATCACTGAATTCTTCCTGACATTATTGCTATTATTTTCTGCTTTATTTTCTTTATCCTAGACTCCGTTGTTATACTGCATTGTGTGTATTATTGCCCAGGTTATTTTATAAAACCTAGACTGATAGTGTCACTCTTGCTAAAAATGTGATGACTCCACATTGTCAATTTAACAAACTATCTACTATGGAATATAAGATTCTCTCCCTTCTTTCCACTCTATAGTGAACTTTTTTGAGACGGTACATGAGGTGGACACAGGGCAAGTTCCCTGGGCTTGTTTATTTCTATCCTCTAAGTCTTGCATCTGCTTTTCCTTTCAAATCTGTTACTGTCTCCAGCCTATACACCCAACATATCAACGCCAAAACAATCTCCATGCAGCATTTCACTGACCCAGGAGGTTTCCTTTCTGTAGAATTTTCTCTCCTAACTTCTTAAATTGAAGAAATGTTTTTATACTTTAAGACCCACATATACATTTCCTCTGTGGAATATTTTCTAAAATTTCAGAATAACTTTACTGGACTTCCTGGTTATCTTCATTACAGAGTACATCACATTTTTAATTAATTAACTAATTAGCTTATTCTGTTTCTTCCATCACTAGGTCGTGAACTCCTTCAGAGTTTTTTGTGGTATTTTGTAATTACAGAAAATATCACTCCTCTAATGATCAGTAAAATCAATAGATTAACAAGGGAATTCTTTGTCTTATTATCTTTTATATCTACAGCTGTTCAGCCAAGGGTCTAACACTTAAAAAGGAACTGACAATTCTTCATGCATAAGTGACTAAATGAAGGAATGAATGATGTGTTTAAATAGGCATTGTCTTTTGGAATTGTCCCCTGATGAGTTTACACATTTATTCTAATCATACTTTTATTTCTCAAAATGTATCATGGAAAGTATCTGAAATTTATTTCAGACCCTACGTCTTGAAAACCTTAGAAGAAATCAGCTTATGTCTGCAAAATAACATTTCTCACTGTTATCTCAATATGAAAACCTCTTATTTGGAGAGGCAGAGGAAAGATGCTTCATGTTGTCAACAGCACTGGGAAATCACCTTGATTTATCAGAAGTTGACAAGGCACTGGAGAAATAGAAACTGCAAATGGGTGCGAAGAATACTGGCAAAGAAATGCTGGCAAACTCTCACATATCCCATTAGAATTATATAAAGTGAATTTAGTATGTACATGGTTAGGTAGATTCACCAAAAATATCTTCAAATATTAAGATTAAGAAACTAGGTAGGAAAGATCCATATTCAAGTGAAACAAAAGTTGACCTAGATGGAGGAACTAACAATAGGCACTACTTAAACACATTTCAAGTATTCAGATATTCTAAGTGTTTCTCAAATTGGTTTAGTATAATAAAACATTGTAGTAATTAGAGAAGCAAATCAAATATGTATAGATGCTCCTGTTGGTTTTCTATGGTGGTAACATGGGATAATTAGTTTGTATTTGAGATTTTGAATAAATTTCTAACAGAGTTCCATGGGTTTAGAAGTAATTATTTGTATTAGAACAGCAATGTCATAACTGTGACAATGCATAGCATTAAGAAATTATGGAAAGTTATAACTAGGTTGGGGGATGTTTTAATTAGTAAATATATCTCTTGATTAAATCTGAAGTTTTATTTAATAAAAACATAAAATACTGCATAATGGTCCTGGAATTATAAAATAAGGACCTACTATGAATGTCAGATGTGGGAATGAATAAATAATTAAATATGTGTGAGAAGATGCAATTGACAGAACTGTATGTGGAGTTTAAGCAGAAGAAAGAATTTAAAAGGAGGATCTAGAAAGAAAAAAGAACATGAGAATGACTGGCAGAAGAAGGGGATGAAGAATAAGAAGGGGAAAAAGAAGAGGGAGTAAAAAGGAAGAGAAAGATAATGAAACAAAGCAAGAGTGTTCTGATTAGCAACAATATAGATGCAGCTGCTAACATGTAGTGCTTACTAAGTGTGGAAAGCTAATCTACATGCATTACTGTAATTTTCTCATGTTGTCCCCACGTCTCATCTAAATACTCTTAATTTGACCCTTATAGTAGAAAATAGACTCAGAGGAATCACATACTCAAAGACTGACAAAACCAGTACTCAAAGTCTTTCTTGAAACCACTGTAAAAACAACAAATTATCATTAATGTTGAGAGTAAATTACAAAGAATTTTTGTTTAAGGTGCTGTTGGTCCACATTATAGGAGAAGTATTGGATACTGATCCACAGATAATATGGAATTATATAAATTATAATTATTAAGTAGGTAAATGTTTCTTACACCAAATCAATAAAGTGTGCTGATGCATTTCACCTCTGTTGCTTAGGAGTTGACAGGAGAGTGGGCACAGGACAAGAGGAAGGAATAGACAGATGTATGTGCCCTAAATAATTATGAGGAAGTGGCTATGATTTAGACACAATTTAACCTGATGCCTGTGCAGTGCCTGTGGGAGTTCTCTCTGATATCACTTATATCAATTTATTTAATCTTATCTACCACTCTATCAGATATTCATTACTATTATCTTCACTTTATAGATGGGGGAATGAGCAAGAAAGCCTAAATAACTTAACTGAGGTCAAAGCTAGGAGAGATTTGGCTCTCAGTACCTCATTATTAACTTGAATAATATACTGATTCTAGAATAATATGGATCATTAGATTCTCAAGTATTAGAGAATGAGTACAAAATACATTAATTGAATCTTATCACTGTAATGATTTATTTTTTAACACATATTTAGGAAATGATTCATGAGTGATGAATCTAATATTTTATGTGCTACAATATATGAACAACTTTCACATATATTGTCTTCAATGGTCTTCACTAAGAAGCAACAGTCAAAAGCAAGGAGAGCAACTGGGGAAGAAAATTCCTTGTAGTTTCATCAACTGATGATGACTTTATATTCCTTCCAATGCACACTAAATATCCTTTTCTCTCTGCTTTTGTCCATACACACACACACACACACACACACACACACACACACACACACGTATTTTTTACATATATATAAAACCATATGTTTGCATATTTTCTGATTTATGGCACAATTTACTCTTTTGTTGTTATAACATATAATGATCTTATATATCACATAAGCATGCTTCAAAAGCATGCATCTTTCCTTTCTATGTCGAGTGAGAAAAAGCCTTATGTCTTATACTTTACTACTGTACACCATAAAATCTAAAGGGAATGTTATGTTTGGTATATACTATTGATAATTTGAAATTTTTGGCAACCAACATTTTGAAAGCTAATTAATAAAGTCTTTTGATGTCCTGTTTACTGCAAAACACTCAAGAAACCATTGAGGCTCAATGACTTCGCACTGAAAATGAATCATTAAGATATAAAAGTAACTTATTAGGAGGAAACAAACTTTTTTAAAAAACTTAACCCATCCTTTAGACTGAAAGAGGCACTTGACCTGAAAGGCAAAATGGAGCTGGAGAAGTCATGATGAACATATTTCATGATGAGGTACCTGACATTTCCACTTCAATATATTGGAAATAATTTGAAGTGCAGTCTTCTCAAGGTTACAGTGAACAAATTGTGCTACTAGCAAATCACCAATTCTTGTTAGGTTATTGGAGAAGGAAAATGAGAAAGGTGCACACTAGTTTCACCAGTGGTACAATTTTGTGTAGTTCCAAGGTTAACAAACACAACTTGGAAGCATGCATATATTATAACAGATAACAAAAGCTGTTAGTTTTATTTGTGTTAACTCTTCTACACATGGACATAGGAAGAAACTCATGATGGGAGACTCTTCATGGTCAGGAAATCTATCATTTTGCTCCTTAATTTTATTTTTTATAAAAACCTTATAATATAAAATTTAACTTTTGGGAAGCCTTTTTCTCTGTATCTATCTGAAAAAAAGAAGCATTTGTAGGATTAAATAAAATAATATATCCTTAAGTATGTTTTAAAACACCCATATGCCTGATTTTGTAAAGTGATGTTTATTATAATAATGGATATTTGCAGCTTA
>NW_012102465.1:3068790-3069322 GCF_000951045.1 Mandrillus leucophaeus | reverse complement strand
CTACTCTATGACTGAAAAATTCAACTCCTAACTATAGATCCCAGATAAATAAAAACATACGTTCACAGAAAACCTTGTGCACAAACTTCATAGCAGCGCTGTTATAACAGCCAAAAAGTAGAACCATCCAAATATTCATTAACTGATGAATGTCTAAATAAATGTTATTTGCCACAAAACATCCCGAATACTGATATACACTGCAACATGGTTGAACCTGGAAAACACTTTGCTAAATGAAAAAAAAAAAAAAGTTACAAAAGATTATATATTTTATGACTCTATACAAAAATTTTCGGAATAGACAACATATAGAGATTTAAAAAACGGAATAGCAGCTTCCTGGGACTGGAAGTGGGTGAGGGGAGGATCGTGAGTGAATGCTAATAGATACAGGGTTTCTTTGGTGTGTGAGTGTTGTGGGGGAGAGTAAAAAGTGTTTTAAAATTAGATTGTGGGGATGACTGTACAACCCCTCCATACTCAAATACTGAATTGTGCATTTTAAAGGTTTGCAGTGAATGGTATGTGA
>NW_012102465.1:3045136-3068740 GCF_000951045.1 Mandrillus leucophaeus | reverse complement strand
TGTTATCTATTAATCCAGGAGTTGAGATCTTGGAAACTCTCCCCATCCCCAAGATTGTAAAATGTTTTTCTGTATTTTCTTCTAGTAATTTTATACTTTTATTTTTCACATTTGGCTTATTAATCCATCTGAAATTTATTTTGCTTAAGGTATGAAATAATTATATTAATTTTCTGTTCTCAAGTGGATATCCAATTGTCGCAAAGCTATTTAATGACATACCAGTCTTTCTCTGCTGGCTGGAAATGACACAACATAGGTCTATATCTGGATTCCCTATTCTGTTTCATTGTACTATGTATCATTATTGCATCAGTGACACAGTTTAATTACAGTAACACTATAGGAACTGGAAATACTATAGGAACTATAGGAACACTATAGTGTAATATCTGGAAAAGCAAATCCCTAGTTTATTTTTACTTTTCAGAATTTTCCTGCCAACACATGAAAGTTGATCCTTCAAAAGAATTGTCAACATCGCTAAAAATCCTATTGCTATTTTTATTGATATGCCATTACATTTATAGATGAGTTGGGAGAAATGGCACTTTTCCGCTAATGTTATTTTCATCTAGGACATCATGTATTGCTTCACTCATTCTGCATTACTTTACTGTTTTTCTAGAATTGTGTTTATAATTAACATTGTTCAATACAGTAATTTTCAGTATGCAAACCACAGACTGTGTCCCTACAGCACTTCAGATATGTGGGAATATAGATCTCACTATTTTCCAGCCATGACTGCTTCAGCAGGGTCAAATTTGGATAGAAAAATGTTTTCTAATCCTAAAATAATTATATAAATTTAAGCTTGGAAGCCAAGAAGGGCAAGTGGAAGAATGGTGATGAAACTCAGTGATGTTGGGGGATGAGAGGAAGTTGATGGACAAGGCCTGTGTTTGCACCTTAAAGATGATCTCAAAAATTGTCTTGAGCATATTCCTTTTTGTTGCAGGAAAAAAAAAAAGGAGGAAGCTTAGTATCATTAGTAATTAGGGAAGGTGAAATCAAAACCATACCCACAAGGATAGTTTTGTATATATATATAACAAGCATTGGCAAGAATGTGGAGGGATTATTCCCCATGTTTATTGCTAGGAGGAATGTAAATTCGTAAAGCCAGTTTGACTATTCCTCAAAAAGTTAATTATAAAGCTACTCTATGACTGAAAAATTCAACTCCTAACTATAGATCCCAGATAAATAAAAACATACGTTCACAGAAAACCTTGTGCACAAACTTCATAGCAGCGCTGTTATAACAGCCAAAAAGTAGAACCATCCAAATGTTCAGTAACTGATGAATGTCTAAATAAATGTTATTTGCCACAAAAAATCCCAAATACTGATATACGCTGCAACATGGTTGAACCTGGAAAACACTTTGCTAAATGAAAAAAAAAAAAAAGTTTTACAAGATTTTATATTTTTTGTGTCTCTATACAAATTTTTTGAGTATAGACCATATAGAGATTTTAAAAACGGGGTATCGGCTTTTTGTGGGTGTGGGTGTGTGTGGGGGGGGTCTTGTGTGTGTGTTCTTATATATAGGGTTTTTTTTTTGTGTGTGTGTTGTGGGGGAGAGTAAAAAATGTTTTAAAATTAGATTGTGGGGATGACTGTACAACCCCTCCATACTCAAATACTGAATTGTGCATTTTAAAGGTTTGCAGTGAATGGTATGTGAATTATACTTTAATCTGTTTTTTTTTAAATTAAGGATTTATATTTTAGATACAATGAAAAGTGGTTTATACACTTTTGCATACATTGTTGATTATTTGTATTGGCTAGAATGATATTTATCTCTATTCTCTCTCTCCCTCTCTCTCTCTCTCTCTATAAAACTTTTGGTTAGATTTTAAATAACAATTTATGGAAATATTATGAAAGGCAATGATGACAGAGTCTTAGATTTGTTTAAAATTTGCAGCAATATCCCTATTTAAATTAGCCAATTTGTATGCAATAGTAACTTTCCAGATTTAAAAATGTTCATTAATAAATAAACTGCATAAAAAGTAAAAGTTTTAGCCAGTTCACACAGAAAAAATGAAATTCCCCACTTCAAATGGCATCCAGCTATAAAATTGTGATCTGGCTGCTTCATATTACTTATGAATCCCAGAAAAACATGAAATTCACAAAAACAATTCTGATATTGATGATCAGCATCTTTAAATGTTCCAGAATTTAACAGCCTTCACCTCCCCCTGTCCCATCCCTTATGGCTAATAGCAGGGATGCAGAATAAATCTGCTAAGCTAAAAGGAGCACATTACATTTTTCCCCCCTTTTTTTTGCACTAATCTCAAAAATGGAGTGACTATATTTAAAAAATACTATGATACTTTTAATATATTTTGGACACTACTTTTTAAAGCAGCCTGAGTGCTACAGCCTTTCTTCAATGTTTTCACCATATGTATTTTCAGATTTCAGCTACAGGGGGAAAGGTAATTAACGTGGCCAAAAAGAAGAGATATGAATGGATTGGATAGCAATAGCTATCCAATTATTTCATGAGAGTATTATCTCTGTAAGTTGAGCATTGATATGAGTACAGACATGGAAATAAATCAAGTAGAAGGAAATGTTGAATTTTAGAGCTTTACCACATATTTAAGCATGGCACAAACCCAGGAATTATAGGCTCAAAAGGTTCAGTAGAACTCCCCTAAACAATTACTTTCTATATCCTGAAAATTGGGTAGAGTTATATCATCTTCTATTTATTGATTGGAGAGTATTTATAATTATTAAGTTTGATTGGAACAAGTTTAATCCTACATGTTCTGTCAGTTAAAAGGTAATAAATGTTAATATATTTCAAGTAATTGAGAGATAAAGAAGCTAAATAATGTAGGCTCTATGTAAAACATTGTAAAACAGTAGAAACATAATGTTACCCTAACCATTTAGAGAAGAACAGACAATGAAGATAAAAAGAAAAGATACATACAAACATCCTGACATCTCAATTAAGATAGAAGCCAAGGAACACTGTTAGAAATATTAACAGAAGGCGTGCCTGATTTGGATGGAGCGTTGAAATAAACATCTGTTTAGATCTTTTTCAATTCTCAAATATCATAATTCTATGAAAGGTATTTCCTTTATAATACATGGTTAATAATTTGGGTTAAGCAGATTCCAAGAGATAAATTAAAGAAAGAACAGATAAGTCACTATAAAAAAATAGTTTACTCCAAAGTGTTTAGTATTTGTTTTTGATTAAATTTTTAAAATATGTTGGTTTTATTAAATTTTATAGTCATTGATGATAAAATTTATGTAAAGGGCATTTAACTTGTACACGCTTTTAGGGAAAAAAGAGATTTTCCATCAATATACGTATGTGGGTAGTTCACCTACATTTCATATATTGGCACTATGTTAAGTGATCCAAATGCCAATGCCAACTTTTTCATAGTTTCTGTATTTAAAAATAAAATTTCAATCTATGTATTTTTAAGATATTTACTTTTATGCTTCCAAAGTTCTAGTAAAATACAATTTTAAAATGTAGTTAAAGTTAACAGAGATAGCATTTGAAAATACTTTGTTTTACAATCATGGACTGCATAACAATATTTCTATCAATGACAACATATATACCTGTAGTCACATGTTATTATAATGCCATATTTTCCTGTATCTTTTCTATGCATAAATATGTTTAGATACATGAATACTTATGTGTTACAAATGCCTGTAGTATTCAGTACAGTAACATGCTTACAAATTTTTGTCCTAGAAACAATAGGCTACACCACATAGTCTAGATATACAGTATAATATCTAGGTTTGTGTAATTTTACTCCACGATGTTCACACAATGAATAAATCACCTAACAACACATTTCTCTGAATGTGTCCCCATCTTTAAATGGTGCATGACTGTATATGTAAATTCTCGTAAAGGTTTTACTAAACACATCACAGACCGTTAGGAAAGAATTGTCTTTGCTTCAGGGAGCTAGCTCCTTGTGATTTCAATTATCACTTTATAGCATCTTTTGAGTCACTAACAGTCCTTTGTCTTAAATTTTTTCGTTTGACAGCTGTTTTCATCACTAAGGATTATTCATTTTCCTCATCAAAGTTGACACAAAATTTACCGCCACAGTAAGATAACATTAATTTGAATTTGACTCTCTTGGGCATTGAGAGAATAGTCTCTGAAGCAACCTGAATCTCTTGCCAAAATATGTTATACTTTGATTAATAAATAAATAAATAAAACGACTTTGTTTAAAATGCAGGTCTTCATAACACCGAGGTTTATGTAACAAGAGATGATGTTGCACAAAACTCCCCAAAGGGTACATCTATACCTTTTTGTGAGTATGGCAAGTGATGTGTTTAGGATGTAATGTCCCAGAATTTTAAAATCTAGTGAGGAAATGCATTAATACAAGTGTAAACTTCTGGCCTAATCTTATTTAATGTCATCATCATCATTATTATTCTCAATATTGTCAGTTTTCTCACTTATAGAGGAGCTTAAAGGAAATATATTTTTCAAAGTTTTCTCATTTTGACTCTGAAAAGCTTTGACATCTCTCAAATGCATACATGCATTGTTAATATTAAAATATAACTAACTTTATAGAAGAAAGGTAAGATATTAGTATAAGGAGTTAAGCATATTATTTCAACAGTAAATAATTTATTTGGAAACAAAATAACAAGAGTATGCCATAGTAAAATATTTCTCTTAAGTAGTTGCTTCATTTTTTATAGCTTACCTTTTTCAGGGAACATGTTTTGGTCCTGAACATTAAATTATAAATCAAGTGCACTATTGGCTTCAAGACAGAATAGAATAACTATCCAAGCATCAAATACAATTGCACTCTCTGAATGTAAAGACCAATTTTTCAGTCCTTACTCTGACAAAACTATCTTTAGAATCAGTGGGAGTTCTTACTAAATTAGAAATGAATTGGATTTAATAAACGCACAGCTGTGTCTGTTTTAGCGTTACTTTTTTTCTAGGATTCATCGTAGTTTTTATATATATATTTTAACTAATGAAAAACTGCTTTGTATTATACAACCAGTGAATAATTAAACAACCAGTGACTAATTTTGACAACTCTATTTCTGAAACTCCTCTTGAAAAGATAATATCACTATAGCAATGAAGAGCAAGGATTTGATTCAAAATCTAACATTTTAAAGTAGGTTTTCTTTCTGTTTCTGTGGCACCATTTTATGGGTGACTTTTGGATGCAAATACAAAGAGCCTCTACTCTAAAAATATATTTCAACTAAATTGTTAACATGCAGAAATTCTGAATAGGAAAATATATAGAGAAAATCTGGCAATAATACCAGACTGAGGTTTGGACTCTTCCCATCTTCTCCTCTTCTTCCCCTTTTTAGAGTATATTAAAAAGAAAAAGCAATAATAAAACATGATTGCTTTCTGTGATTATGAGGTTCTAAACGGAAAGCAATTTTTGCATTAATACTGTGAAACTCCTTATAAAAGATCCAGTAACAGCTGTTTTAAATCCATCCATAGCAAATGTAAAAGTAAATACTTCTTTTGAAATTATGGTGATAAAGTTCATCTCACCAATCAGGCTACATTTCCCTTCTGCAAACATTTGTGTGTGGCTAAAATTAGAAGGCCTTTTTCAACTCTGCATGATAGAATCACACTGGCTTCAATACAGAGATGTGAAACAGAGTAGTTGATGTTTCATGTATGGCCAGATAATATTTTAGGAGTCACTCAAATGTACAGTTTTAGTTTCACCCAAGAAGGAGTGAAAAATTCAACCACCAAAAGGATTCCAAAAACCAACTTAACAAAATAAATATGTGGTTTTGAAATATTAATAACTTCCTTGAAATGTTATTTTTTTATTAATTTCCTAATTAAAAATGTCTTCTGTAGAATCTCTACAGTGAATCTAGCATCTAGCACTTTTTTTTTCAAATGTAAAAAAGTGGATTTAGGAAATTGCTCTGTGTTTTAAAAATCCATGGCTCTATTTGTATGTACTATATGAATAATAAAAAGTAAAAGCTGAGTACATACAGTTTATTCCTAATAAAATTAATGAAATGCATACTATGATATATAATAATGCATTACTATTCACTATGGCTTGATGTATAACAGTTAGGAATAAATTAGACATGCTCTAAGTTGTTTAAAACAACTTAATAAGCAATGAATAAACATAAATTTATTAACATAAACATAAAAAAATGAAAAAATGATAGGAATTTTATCCAGTTACAAGAGAATTTGACTTTAAATTCCTTGAAGTTAGGACATGTCTTTTTCTCTCTCTGTCTAGCACCTAATTCAGTGACTAGGATTTAGCAAGTTCTCAATCCTTATTTTTTGTTATATAGAGAGAGATTATACAGAATAAAAGGGGAACAGCTGTATTATAATACAATTTTAAAGTTACATACTGACATTGTCTGAATAGGATATATGTTCATTCATGCATCTATTCAGCAAACATTTTTTTCTTCTACAAACCCACTCCTACAAATGTGTGCCATTTATACTATATGTACACAGATGTACACTCCTATGGATCTGAGAATTAAAATATGGCATAACCATTTTAAGGGGGAAAAAGACAAAGGAACACAAAACTGGAATAGCATGGCATGCTACTGATAGCTAGAGTATAATTCAATTAAGAAATTATTTTCATATCGCAGATTAAAAACCAAAGAAACAAAGTGACAGTTGTTTCATCCCTTTAAAAACAGGAATTATGCATGTGTTATGTGCAAGACATGGAACTACTAGGTTGTAGTTATATAATTAAAACAAGATAATTATAGGTCTAATTAAATCTATGTTGCCAATGAGGAACTTAAAGTGTCTAGATATGCTAGGACTGTCAGTGAGTCAATCACAATCACTTAATACATTGATGAAAATATCTTTCATTAGCAATTTCATAAAACTATGAAAGAGGCTTTCTTTGTGTTTAATCCCAGTAACTTTGAAAGGAATATTAAGTACTGCCATATATGTATCCTTATTGCTAGAAAAATAGTTTACATAATATTAAAGCTAAATGTTATGCTTCTAACATTTGCAATCAAAGGTACAATTTTGTATTAGGATATTTTTAAATTTTCACAAGAGAAAAAACTAGATTCGGATGATATATCTGTCATTTGAGAGGTACACAGACATGGACAAATTTCCTAACAGGATGTCTTATTTGCTAATCAATGAAATGTGAATAATAATGTTTTTCAGCCTAAATGATGTTTGAAAGTACTTATACACTGCAAAGTGATGTTTTATGTCATTTTTATTCATTATAAAAGTGAAATAAGGGAGGGGTGATTCTATAGAGATGTTTTAAAAACCTGGAAATTACAACAACAAATTATAGTAATGAGAGGAATAAAGAAAACGAAGTGAGTTTCACAGGAAGCATCACATGAAAGGTTACATGTAAATGGAGGGAAGAAAGGAATTTCAAGGGCGAAACCAAATAAAGGTGGCACAACCTGTATGTATGATCAATATCATGCAGATGAAAATTTAGGATAACCTATGGAATGAGCAAATTATAAGTAAAGGAGAAACAACAACAATAAAATCCTTCTTAAAACTTATCTTCAAAGCTGGCAAATGAGAAAGGAAATTTTCAGCCTATGATCTAGGGTATATCGTATAATGTAAATGCATGCTTCCACATTTTTCATTAGAAATATTGTAGAATATTCATGATTAAGAGGGACTTGAAGTTCAGCATTAATGAGAGGATTATTTAGAGGATATCAAGCTGTTTTACATGAGCTTCATTGAACTGTGTCTCTTGGTAATATAACAACTTGCAGATATGATCTTGCAAGCATTGTCATTACCTGATAAATCACAAGGATAAGAAGTGGTGTCAGAAGCTGTATATGATAAAATTGTCAAATTTCAAAATAAGGGAGAAAGCAGATTTGAGAAATACTGTGAAAAAAGTGTTTTACATATAACAGTGACACAATTTTAAGGCAGACCTATTAATTCTGGTTTGCAAATATTTATTGGACATCTACCATTATAAAGAGTTGCATTCAGTTCTGATACTTAACGATAAAATGTGCACTTTTGAATTACCCAGGATTGTGGATAACAGACATGTGATAAGGGCTGTGATAGATTTGGGTGAACCATGAGAGGTAACATTAATTTTATCTAGAAAAGTGACAGTAGACATTATACAGGAGGTAATTTTTAAATCTGAATGTTAATGAGATTAGTTAGAATTTTAGAGGCTGAGACATAAACCCTTTGGTGCATGTGAAGAAAAGAAGTAAGTTACTGCATTAACAATAGGTTACTAAAAAGAAGTAATGTAAATAATGGCATAGCAGGAAAACGAACCTGGAGTAAAGCAATGTGGGTTGTAGTCTAATAGTAAGCTACAAAAAGTTCAATCTAGTTATTTCATATGCGTGTGTATGCATACATAGTCTAGTTTTTCTATATATAAAGTTAGGAGGGTGTGCAGAGAATTGTTATTTTTTCTGTCATTTTGTCCGATCTATTTTAATCTATGGAGAGATGAGAACTCTACAGAGCATATATCTCCATTTAAACACAAATTTAATAATTGTGATTATTAGAAACAATTGTAGGTGTCATTTATTAAGAGTTTATATTTAGTAAGCTATAATATTTTATTACTGATAGTATACAGATGAATAATTTCTGGATATATGCACTGTATAGTGGAGAATTGCAAGTGTTTCAAAAATTCCATCTACAGTAGTTTATTGTTAAATTTATGGCAGCCTGCATAATGGTCTCTGACGTAACACAATACTCTACTTTGGCTCGTAGTGGCATTAAACATATTTAGCAAATTTGTATACAGTAGGACACATGTCGTGTTTACCAAATTAGTAGACTACAAAAGTTAGAAGAGGTAGCTACATAAAAATTTAGTAAGAGCTATACAAGCTGAAATCATGACCTGTTATTAAAAATCAGATTTGAGCCGGGAGCGGTGGCTCAAGCCTGTAATCCCAGTACTTTGGGAGGCCGAGGCGGGTAGATCACGAGGTCAGGAGATCGAGACCATCCTGGCTAACATGGTGAAGCCCCGTCTCTACTAAAAATACAAAAAACTAGCCGGGCGTGGTGGCGGGCGCCTGTAGTCCCAGCTACTAGGAGGCTGAGGCAGGAGAATGGCGTGAACCTGGGAGGCGGAGTTTGCAGTGAGCCTAGATCACGCCACTGCACTCCAGCCTGAGCGATACAACGAGACTCCGTCTCAAAAAAAAAAAAAAAAATCAGATATGAAAATAAGGTAAATGTGAAGTCTTCCACTTATGTTAGAAACTGTAATCAATAATGTTTTATAGAAATAAACTATAGAAGTTTCATCTGATCACAAAATAATTTGATGTTAAATTCCTTGAAGATAGGATATACGTCTTTTTTGCTCACTATGTAAAGCTTATTATTTTTCAGAGACTGGCAAGTAATAAGTCATCAACACATGTCTTTTGAACTGCACCTCATTGAATATTAAGTGAGCCACCATGTACAATAACTTTACAGCACTTCAATTATAACCTGATTAAACTAAATTGGAACCCATGATGAGGTACATAATGTCTGGACATCTTTGCACTGCATAGATCCAATTTGCAGTATCAAGGTAGAATTCAATGAGCTACATCTAAGAGATTCATTGACAATGACTTTAATATTGGAGATACATACATACACACAAACATATATATATATGTGTGTGTGTGTGTGTGTGTGTGTGTGTATGAGTTTGGGGGGGTTGCCCTGGTTTGTAGCATGGCCAATTTGGCTGTGTAAATATATTCACTGTGGAAATATCAATGTGAAAAATACCAATTTACTCTCTAAAGCAGATACAAGCTGGTTCTAACACCACACAGATGCATTGTAGATAGGTTATGATGACACACAGTTTATGCTCAAAAGATGCTTATTGAATTAATATATCTGAGATTGTAAGGAACATTGAGGATATATTGGTAGCTAGCCTAGAAAAGAAGTAATATGTCAGTAATTTCTAAATTGTTGTGATGTTTCCTCATAGACAAACAGTTACATCTATTTTAAGCAGCTTTTTGCAGTACACCTAGGACCATAGTTTAAAGTCATAGAAAAAAAAAAAAATCTCAAACTCAGTATAGAAATGTGTTTTTAAAGAATCAACCAGAGCTACTTTGTAAAATAGTTTCCAAAAAACTTTAAAAACCTTTAAACAAACAGAAAATTAGCCACCTGTCTTTAGAAATCCCATAGAGATACTCTATATTGAGCTTAAAGAGTTGGATTGTCTAACTGTAGTTTTCAATTTTCACTGTGCACCAGAATACAGGCAACAACATTTTCTAATAGTTCGTCATTTGGTTCTAATACATAGGAATGAAAACCATTAATTGATTCAGTTGCTCTGTGAGTGTATGTGCACTGTTGTTATAATGTTACAGTTACAGACAATCATAAATAAAAAAATACAATCTATAAACTTGGAATTGTTTCAATGATTGGGAATCATAGTAAGACTTTTTTCATGAATTTGAAAATTGAATAAATAAAATTTGCAACACTAAGTGAAAGAAACTGGTGAACCCAACAGGGTTAATAAAATGCTAAAACAAAAAGAAAGAGATTCAGGAGGTTTTTCAATTAAGTGATATAAATGCAATTGTAAACAAGTGGAGCTCAAATCTATAGTTTTTGCATACATGACGATATTGTCTGCTCTAAAAAGAAAATAAAGGTATTGACTAAGATATAAATAATAAAATGGTGCAGGCATAGAAGCATGCACACAGTTACAATAGCTACATTTCCACATGACAAGGAGAATTTTTTTTTTTTTCCTTTTTTGAGATGGAGACTTGCTCGCTCTGTTGTTCAGGCTGGAGTGTAGGGGCACAATCTTGGCTCACTGCAACCTCTGCCTCCTCAGTTCAAGGTTCAAGCGATTCTTCTGTCTCAGCCTCCTGAATATCTGGGACTACAGGCGTGTGCCATCACACCCAGCTAATTTTTGTATTTTTAGTAGACACAAAGTCTCGCCATGTTGACCAGGCTGGTCTCGAACTCCTGACCTCAAATGATCCACCAAAGGCATTTGATCTCCCAAAGTGCTCACGCCCAGCCTATATGGAAAATTTTTATAATAAAATTTCATGAGTATCTCGGCCCATAGCCAACAGTGCTCTATTTCTGAAATCATTCTCATAATAAGACTTTTTTTCTTTCTTTCTTTCTTTCTTTTTGAGATGGAGTCTCGCTCTGTCACCCAGGCTGGAGTGCAATGGCGGGATCTCAGCTCACTGCAACCTCTGCCTCCCGGGTTCAAGCAAGTCTCCTGCCTCGGCTTCCTGAGTAGCTGGGATTACAGGTGCACACCACCATGCCTGGCTAACTTTTGTATTTTTTTAGTAGAGTTGGGGTTTCACCATGTTGGTCAGGGTGGTCTCAAACTCCTGACCTTGTGAACTGCCTGCTTCGGCCTCGCAAAGTACTAGGATTACAGGCATGAGCCATCGCACCCAACCAATAAGACATTTTACTATACCGTCTAGGTTTCTTTAGTTCCTATCTCTTTTCACTAAGGCATGTCTTGGTTAGCCATGAAGCTTCACTGCAAGGAGAGAGGCATTGTAAACTCCACAATGGTATGTCTTGACCGGCACTGTATATTCATGCCTAGCCCAGCTCCAGCAAACAACAAAAATGTAAATTTATTTTAATCAACGAATGATCAAACAGATAGCGGCATTTCTGGATTTTCATCACACTCTTAATTCTCAATGGGAATTATTAGGCTGAAGAACTTTTATTAGCCTTAATATTGACGGCAGTTACTTAAGGCCATTTGGTCACTCCTAGAAACTGAGAAGATGTGCAAAGTTAGACATTTGTGTTCCGGATCATTGAATGCATCTACTGAGGAAGATACTGACTGACTACAACAAAAGAGAATGCTTTGCATTCTTTGGTGTGTGCATTCAGATACTCCATTAAAGTAAAACAGCTTTGTAGAAAAAAAATAATAATAAATAAAGTGAATCTCTATACCTGAGTGGAGGGACTAGATACAGTCAAGCTTATCCCCAAGTAACCACTCTGAGTTTTTATATCTAAAATAATTATACTTATTTTGTTTTTCCATAGACAAATACCTTTTATGTCCACATTTACTTACTGCCTTATATTCAGTCTCATCACAGATGGTATTTTCTTCTAGTCCATGTATGATAAATAAATTCTCTCTCACACAAACAGATATAGAGACTCATACTTGTAAATTTGTTTTTGTTTTGTGTGTGGTGTTTTATTTTGCAATTAATATTATGTATTTAAGATATATTCTAACTACCAGACCTCAGGCAATTCCTGTCCTATTTACCCCTCCAATAGCCATATGGTAGACTCATTAAGAACACTGTGTCTGTGTGTCTACCTTTTCTCATCACCTACTATCTCCTTAATTCCTTGTAAATTGATTTATGCTTCCACTATTCTACTGAGACAGCTCATTAAAGAGTTATTTATCCAGGGCTAAAATCCAATAATACTTGCTAAGTCCTATTTTTCCTTTAACCTTTAATGCCTTTGGTGTTGTACATCTTCCCCTCCTGCTTGAATACATTTGTCTTCTATACAGTGAACTCCTGTGGTTCTCTTCCAACTTCTATCAATTATTCTTTCTCTGTTTCTTTAATTAGATTTGCATCTACTTGCCACTTTTTAGAAATGAGTGGTCCCTAAATTCTATCTTTGGAACTTTACTCTTATTTTTACAATTTTTATACACCTGTAATCCCAGCACTTTGGTAGGCTGAGGCAGGAGGATTGCTTGAGCACGGGAGTTTGAGATGAGCCTTAGTGAGACCTCTATCTACTGGAAAAAAAAATATGACAGGCAGGCTGGCATGCGCCTGTAGACTCAGCTACTATGGGAGGCTTAAGTAGGAGGATTGCTTAAGTTTTGTAGGCTGAAGCTACAGTGAACTATGATCACGCTACTGTACTCCAGCCTCATGACAGAGAAAAACCCTGTTGAAAGAAAGAAGGAAAGAAAAAAGGAAGGAGGGAGGGAAAGAAGGAAGGAAGGAAGGAAGGGAGGGAGGAAGGAAGGAAGGGAGGAAGGGAGGGAGGAAGGGAGGAAGACCAAAATGCTGTGAAGGGAAAAGAAAGCTATTTGTCAAATAGCCTCTCATCGAACAGTTACGTGTATAATCATTTTTTGTCAGGAAAATATTACTGCACTTATGAGATATCATGATTATCAACCAGGTGATAGTGCTTTCTGGCTGCCTCTCCACATACCTAGAGTCAGTTAGTATTCTACCAAACCTCAACCTCCAGAGACACTAATGCCAATGTAACTTTAGTTAGGAAACTCTTAAGTTAGGACTTCAGTTACTCCACTAAATCCTCCATGCTGCAAATTCTTTTCTGACTTGTGTTCCCTTTCAAACAACTGGATCTTCTTTAAAATAGAAACACCCTTATTAGAAAAGAAAATTTTATGTTTCTTGAACTCAGTAAATAAAAATACATATCATTACATGTATTCATTCTGGGTTATGATGACATCCTTTCAAAGCTGCAAACTTCAATAAGTGTTTTGGTTTATAAGATTGACTCAGTTGAGCTAGAATTTCTCCAAATTAAGACCCAATGCTTATTAAATCCATTAAAGTCTAAAACTAGATATTCATTTCATGTGCTTACAGAATTTATAGCATTCTAAAACAAAAGAAATGCAAAACCCATATATCCAAATTAGCTGCATTACTTTAAATATGAAAGATGATATTGGGTTGCTGAACTAATTCTTCACTGGCAATGGGAATATGCTACCGACAGTTTTAGTGAAAAACCCTTTTAATGCATTATGGTAGTTTCATGATGGAAAAATCTTCTTTAAAAAAAAAAAATTCCAACAACTGCAAAATTTTCTTATCTTCAGCACAGTAGTTAAGAATATGGACTTTAGAAGCCAAAATATGTGAGTTGAAATCTTGTTTCTCACAGTTACCAGCTGTGAACCCAGGCAAGATAGTTAATGTCTCTTTTTTCCAGGTTTTTCCTTATAAAATGGGATGATAATACATACACAACAGTGTTGCTATCATGATTAAATGAGTTTATAGAAATAAACCTTGTGGAGTGTTTGATGTTATTACACCTTTATGCAAGAGAGGAGAAATCACTTGGCCTGAAATGTTTATTAAGTCGATCTCTGTACATTTTTCATTAGCCAAGAGTCGTTAAGGAAAAACAACTGTGAGTCCTATCAATCATATGCAAGCAACAACTAAGACATTACTATCTTATGGCAGTATCTATAAATAAGATGGGATCATTCCTCAGAGTCGTGTGTCTTCAATTTTGTCTTGTCTTGTCTACGTGGGACCAGTAATAGTTGAACTGGGTGGACTTGCTGAGTAAAGAAGTTGAGAAAGCCAAGGTTAATTGAATTTTCCCCCAAAACAACAACACATAGGCAAGACTGCTTTTATAAAATGCAATAAACTCTTTATGTGAAACTGTGTTAATCTGTCGATGACCTGGACTTTTTATAAATTGAAACATCCAAGTTCAAGGGTAAGCCAATGAATGATAAAAGATGAAAATATCAACTTCATGTTGAAATGTATGTGCTGAGGAGGGCTATTCTTTCTAATAGAAGGCTGCTGTATTTTTCACCTGATTCCACGGAAAACTATAGTATAAAAGTATTTCATAATATTGTATCTCTCTCCATACCTATCCTGTTTTCCTTCCTTGCACTGAAGTACTGTGTTAGCAGACATTTTTGCCTGACATGAATGATTGTTTTTAATCCTCATCCCAATCTAGAAGATAATGTTACAGGTTTAAAAAAAAACAAAGCACAGAGGCATTAAATGTCTTATAAAGCCAGGGAATCTGAAATAAGACCTGAATGCCTGGCCAGGTTATCTCCCAAATACACACATAATCATGCACACGGAGACTAGAGTAATCACAAATAGAAGTGAAGAAACAGCAGCTCCTATTAGATTTATATATAATTAATAGGACATGATAAATTAGCTATCTCCAAATAAATAATCTGTATCTACCTTGAAACTATATTTATTCAATTGGTATCTAATGTTGGTTTAATTACAAATACATCTTTGGCCAACTTTCAGTTTATAAATTAAGTTTTAATGATACTAAAATAACTTCCCAATATATAGCAAGGTCACTGGCTTGAAAATACATTTTAAATTGCTTCATAAGGATTATATTTCAGCTGGAAGTATTTCTCTTTTAAAATTAACAGAATATAAATTAACTATATTTTTATTATATTATTTTAAATTGTTTCATTTAACATTTTACCTAACAGAGATTTATTTCATTCTATACAAATAACTTGAGAAAAGTCACTGGATCTAGTGTCTGCTATGATGGAAAACCTTTTATTATTGTATTCTAACTATTGCAAATTTGTTCAAACTGCAGCATAAAGAAAGTCAAGGTATTTAAAATCCATAGTTACACAGTCAACTAAGCTTCACTATGAATTTACTTTGTTCCAAATCTAGTGGGAAACCTGGGATTTTATTAGAAACAGAAAAATTAACACAGTCCCCACTCTCACAGAACTCAGGGTCTTGTGAAATGATGATTATCCCAAATGACTATAAATTAAATAATACTGTACAAAAGAAGGCAAAGAGTAATGTGGGAGCATGGATAATTAGTTCTCAACCTGTGGGATATATTATATTTTGAAGATAATATACTTGCTATGCATCTTGAATAGTGACAATGAAATATAAGTTAAGATAACTTTTTTTCCGGTGAAAAACCAATAGGTGAGAATACTAAGGGCATGTAACATGTACAGAGAAGCAATTGAAGATTTTTTATTCATTTATTCATTCTTTCTTTCAAAAATTTGTATTTACCTTCTTGTATGAATATTGATTGAAAGTGTTTGAATGTCCTCAGAAGGATATTTGGAAACTTTGAGTGTTTTTCAAGTGAAAGGAGAATGAAAATGGTTTTTACCCTTTAAAGATCTTACCTTTAAAAGAAATGTGCTTGAAAATAGGAAACAGAAGACCAACGAGGAGTCAGTAACGAAAGTCACATGAACATATAGAATCAAGACATTAAAGTTGAGGACAGAAGTGAGAGCATTGCTTTGGGAAATATTTAGGATGGAAGATAACTGAGAGAGTAAGATCTAGCTGTGCTTTCCAATATGGTAGCTACTGGCCACACATAGCTATTGAGTATGTAAAATGTGGTGTGACTTGTATGACTGAGGAATTGAATTGTTAATTCTGTTTAATGTGAATAATTTAACTTTAGAATATAATAATTAAAAAGTAAATACTCTTTCTGTGAAATGCAGCTTTATTATATTGGTAAGAATAGATTTCAGCTTGCTTATCATATAAGATACTATTGTTATATCATAGTACACTTCTCATGTGTTCACACCACTTCTAGCACTATGGATAAACTTATCACTGATCTACTCATTCTCAGTGGGTGGATACAGCCTGAATTATTTTTCTCCTATGCACCCTTGTAACATTTTAATGTATTTATTTGAACATTTTAGTAGGCAGAAAGTACAAATAACAGTGCTGCTCATGAAAACTCTCTTTGGTGTAATAACATTGAAATACTTATTATTTCAACATACTATATTTATTCTCATTTATAAATATGAGCAAATTTTCAACTGAATACAAAAAAAAAAAAAATAGTACTGGCTGGGCACAGTGGCTCATGCCTGTAATCCCAGAACTTTGGGAGGCCAAGGTAGGTGGATAGCTTGAGCTCAGTTGTTCAAGACCAGCCTGGGCAACATGGCAAAACTCTTTCTCTATAACTAATACAAAACAAACAATTAGCTGGGTGTGGTGGCAGGTGCCTGTACTCCAGCTACTTGGGAGACTGAGGCAGGAGAATCACTTGAGCCCAGGAGGCAGAGGGTGGAGTCAGCTGAGATTGTGTCACTGTACTCCAGCCTGGGTAACAGAGGCAGTGTGTCAGAAAAAAAAAAAAAAAAATCTACTGATTACTGATGTACTCATGCAGAATTAACTAGTGAAAAAGAAGTTAATATAACTTTGGAAAATTTTTAAAAAATACTGAAGAAGCTATGTTGCAGTTTTGATCATGAAGGCAATTGTAACTTGCTGCCTCTGAGCAAAATAGAAAAGCTCTATGTGAAAAAAAGTGGTAATACAATGGGTGATTCTTAAAGGTGTTTCCATCAAAGATGTAGTATTTTGGTAGGTAGTTTCCTTTTAACACTCAAAAATTGAAGAAATTCGTCACTTTAAATAAGAAGTGTGTAATAAAAACAATTTTAAAAAGATCTGATATTTTAACTTTGGCCAGAAATAAAATAATACTTGCACGCACACATATACACACAAACACACACACACACAGAGTAAACCAGTTTTAGGTGCAGAAGTAGTAAAACAAATGGCTATTTTACTTATAACAATTTTGTTAGAAAATTATGAGTGAAAGAACAAAACAAAAAGTAAATATCTTCAATTAAGTAACCAATTGCATGTAGATCACAAGAATTTCTCTTGTCAATTTTAATTGAAACAAAATGGGAAAAATTGCAAGTACTTTAGTTTTACATGAGGCATGCAATATAGAAACACTGTCCAAATTAATACTGATGCATGTTTTGTTTAAGGAGCTTCCAAATTTATGAAAAAACGTAAACTCACAGCCTAAATAATCAAACTCATGACATAGATTTCTTAAATTACATCTGTCAGATAAATATTTCAGCTAGATATGAATTAATTAGGGTTTATCATGACAGATGGTTTGCTGTGGATATGGTAGGTCAAATATCAGGATTTCTTAAAATGCAAAAACAAGAGATAGTGCATTATTTTACAGTATCGTGGATACAATTTTTTAAGTTATTCAGTAGACACATGCACAAGCCATGGATTGTCACCAGTTTATGAAACTGTTGTAAGAAAGAGAAGCCAATAAATTCAAATATTTTTTGTCCCAATACTTATCGGTTGAGGTGGGGATACATTTTGCAAATATTCATTATGATGGTATTACAATTCAAAATTATCTTGAAACAAAACAAATGCTTGCCAAACACTCAATAACCAAAACATAAAAATGGAAGTGTGTTTGACGTCTCCTCACTAATATAGCAAATATGCATGAACTAAATTTAAGCTTCAGTTAAAGGAAAAGATAATTTGCTAACTTGCTAGACAGATATGAGAAATTATTCTGAAGATAAATATTTTGTAATAAAAAGGAATCATAATGATGTTAACATTAATACATATCCATAATATTTTATTATAGTTAGCATTAACAAGTAAATTATCTATAAAATCTATAATAAGAATATGAATATTTTATTGATCCAGATAAATTCATTTGTTTTCAATGTACACAATACCACTTTCAACTTAATGTTAATAAAAGTAAGATGACATGAAAATTGAAGAATGTGCTTATCTGGAATAAAATTTGTTGCGAAACTGGTATGCTTCTGATTATAAGTCAAATTAAATCTTATATAATTGATAAGTAAATTTCGTCATTTGAATGAGAATGCTGATAAAAAAGTATTTTTCCACAACCTTTTCAGTTTGGAAAATTTTTAAAAATTATTTCTGAAATAACTTTCTATGTAAAGATACTGTTTCAACTATGTTTTTTGACATCTAAATACACAGGAAGTATTTTTCTACAAATATTAATATCTGAATTTGTATGTGTTGAAGGTGCAAAACACACCTTGAATTTTAAATATTTGTAGAGATAAAAAGAAAGTAAAATATTTCATCAATATATTTTATATTAATTTTATACAAAAATGATTAAATTGTTGACATACTGGATAAAATAAATTAATAAAATATTTTATCCTGTTTCTGTCTTTTTTAAATGGCTACTAGAAAATTTTAAATTCCACAGGTGGCTCTCATTATATTTCTATAGGACAACACTGAGTGCTTAGAGAAAGAAAATCTACATTCTCTGCAGTTGACAAGTGACAGCATAGTGAAAGTATTTAATAGAGAAAATAGAGCAGATTCTGGATGCAGGTAGGTAGAAATGAAATGTTACCCTTGGTGTTCATTGAGTTTCAAATATCTTAAGGACAGTTTATTAAACTGTGAAATATGTATGTATGGAACTCAAAAGAAACATTGTAAACAAAGACAAGTCTGGTCCTCCTCAGTGAGCAGAATTGCATAGCTGAGAGAAGAGAAGAGAGGTAGAATGAAATTCGGAAAAACCTACAAAAGTTAAAGACCAGGCCTGTACAAAGAAGGCTATGATGAACACTAAAAAGAATTAAGCGTCAATGTAGAAAAAAACAGAAAGCAGATTTCTCCCTAAAAGGTAAAATCTTCCACCACTATGAACAGAGTGTTTAATTTTTATTTAAAGTTAGGTTTTCAGATGCTGTAAAAATAAATGACAGACTTTTAGAATTTTCTATAGATGATAAATTTTGGTGGATGTTGGCATAATTTTCCCAGCAAAATTTTGACCTTAACAGGGAAGGTATATTAGAAATATAACACATTTCTATTTTAAAATAATGAATAGTTTTGGAAAACAGAATGATCCCAAATTCTCCAAAACCCATTAAACAGTATCATTTTCACTCTGGTCTAGGGTTGTCATATGTGGCAGCTGCTTCTCTATGAACAAATTTTCCCCGTAATTTTAACATATGACATTGAATATGTAGTGAGAATATTAATAGTAGTAAACTCTTTAAACTGCCAAATTAACATTATCAAATCAGTTTTCAATATTAAAGTATATATGGCCTACCATATTTACATTAACTGCTATATGCTATATATTTTTCATGTTTGCCAGTATATACATTTATCCTAGAATAGCAGATGTATGTTCCTATCACATTTCACAGGATGTTAAAAATTAAAATGTAAATCAACACATAGGATTTGTTTGAACACTTTTTCTTTTCTATGTCCTTAGCATAGCCTTTGTTAACCTGGAACTTCAAGTGCAATGCATAAATTTAAATCATCAGAATATTTCAATTTTTGTAATTAAATAAATCTTACTATGTAAATTTTCAGTAATTAAAGCAAAGCGACAATCTGGTTTTTAAAATAGGATAGACTGTACTGTGTGAAAAATGTTCTCTTCTCTGTTTTGTTTTTGTTGTTCTACAAAACTACAGAATTTTGCTTCCTATGTGTCACAATTTTTATAGCTATATTATCTTGCTTGCCAATAACATTACAATGTAACAGCAGTTTTCACTAGGTAGTCTTACACAATCTATTAAATTTTTAAAGTCAAAAACTTGGCATTGGAAATTATTGCATCTTTAAAACAAAATGTCAGATTCATCCATGATGTGGAAATTATTACAATTCCATTTATATAAAGGATGCCAGTTTTGGAAATAATCACTCACCTGTTGCCTCCACACAGTCATTGAATACTTGTTTTAGAATCTTAACTTTCGCAGTGCTCCTGAAGCAACAGGAGTAGAATACATTTTCTGGAGTGTACCATTTCTATCACCTTCTGTATCCTTCCCACTTAACCAAGAAGTAAGTCAAAGCAAGTCAAGTGAAGAATGTTCTATCAAATTATTAGCGAATTATAAAGCTTTCACTTGGTTGTGGTCCTATTATTTTTATTGAACATTACTTTTATGGCAAAAGAGTCAGGTTAAAAAACATAACTAAAAATATCTTTTGGTTAATTTTCTCTTTAGCAATCTTTGAATCAAGAGTAGAGAGGAAAGGCGTCATAAACTGACATAGATATCAAAGAGGCAAAACTGATGTTTACTGTATGAATACTCTGAGAAAGGGAATGACTTTTTTAATAGTTGCCTCTTTCTAAACATATGCCCCAACATATAAATATAAGAACATAATATAAAATAATAAACTGCTTTGATAATAATTAATTATTGGATGCCTAGAGACAAAAATAAAATATTAGTGAAGAAACTTTAAGCAGATATCAAAGTAAGTAACAGGCAACGGTGCCTCTCGGAGTAAAGCATGTCGTACTATTACTAGTCCTCCAAAAGAATCTCATGCCCAAGAAAAAAGATTTAAAGAAGAAATATAAAAACATCCTTACATATGTAAAGTTGAAGAGAACAATTCATGCAATAAATATTGCAACCAGGAAGGAACAATTTTTGAGTCAAACAATGATATAGAAAAGCTAGTTCCCAAAATGCATGGGATTTTAAATATATGCGCCAACTCTCACAATTTAAATAAAATAAAATAGAGACAAAGGAGAAAATAAAACCAGTATAAAAGTTTTGATGGGAAAAAACAAAGTCTGTTTTTGTGAAAGATAATTTTAGAGAGTTAGTAGGAATTATTATATTAATATTTTGGAGGCAAACCTGAATGATATCTTGAATACTTCTTGTTTTATTCCTTGAAGAAAACTGTAAGTTTATGAAGATAGAAATTTATGTATGAATTGTGGTGACATACCTTGACGAGGTAAAAATGCTTAGGAGAAATAAATGTAACAGAATTATACACTATAGGCTTTCTTATTTTTTTTCTTCCTTTTTGAAAGTAAGAGACCTGAAACAATGCATCCATGAATTTTCAGAAATACAAGCAAGTCTTCAAGAGATATGTCAAATTCTAAGACAGATTTTAAAAGGACAAGCTAAAGGAAATAAGAACATTAACATAGGACAGGTTTAATGCCACAAAATTAAATCAAATGATAAATTGGGGAGTATCATAGGAGAACGAGAATTCAACGTATTATAAGAAAAGATTAGAGGAGGAGAAAAAGAGACAAAATTTATGCATTAATGATTTACCTAATAAAAATAAAATAATATACCAAATAATATTTTAAATGTGAGAAAATATTAGGTCAATTAGTATTCTATTGTAATTCCATCTCATTTAAAATAGCCAAGATTTATTAAGTTTCTACCCCTAGAATGCACTACATAAGCTTCAATAGAGATATAGAATTGCTGAGAACACAGACATTGACCTTTCATATTTCTCTGATACATGAGGAAGATCGAATATGCGTAAATTGTTTGAATACAAAGCAGGTTATGGCAAGAATTATAATTCAGACACAAATAAAATTTAATGTAGTTGTGAGGAAGGGAGAGTTTAATTTTAACTAGAGAGCATTTAGATGAATTTATCTAGAGAGGAGAGGTAGTATTTTTGCAAGATGAATATTCTGTACATATCTTTTAAACTAGGAACAGTTTAGTGCAAACCAATGAATATTTGAGAAATGTAAAGACTCTTCTAATAAGACTCAGCCATGATTTTTGCAGAGTGATAGTAAAATATATGGTTGGAGTGGGTAGTAAGAGTCCAACTGTGACGTGTATTGAATATCAGAAAGATGTGGTTAAGTCAAAAAAGAATTTAAAGTCTATTCCAGGAATAGCATAAATAGAATAAGAAAGCAAAATAAATGGGCATACACATACTTGCAATAACAATGATAAAAATATGGGAGATGAAAAATATCCACATTCTATCATTTGTACTTATATAAACTGATTAAATTCTAACGTGTTCAGAATCACTGGTTCCTCTACATGCTCTCTGTACGACTGAGCCACTACGTAGTCTAAGATTATATATAGGAAGCAGTTTCCTCTGCAGACTAACATCAGTCCCCAAAAATTATTAGCAGATTTAGACTTGTTTCAAGAACAGTAACAGGAGTGAAACACAGGTAAAAATGTTATCAATGGTCAAAGAAGAAGGACAATAATTTTAAATAGAACTTTTTTGGTTAATATTAAATATATCTGTAACTTTCCAACAGGGGACAAACTTAATTGGAGAAATTTAGCCAATTCCAGACTTACAGAGGACCACAGTAGTACCAGAGCTTCTGCACCTGAAAGACATTTGGGACCATCTTGATAAATATTGAGTTAGTTGGATGGGAGGTAAAATAGAATTTATGTACATTATACATAATATTTGTACATATTTAAAGGGTATATGTGATATTTTTATACACTTGTTTTTTTGTTGTTGTTGTTTTGTTTTGTTTTGTTTTGTTTTGTTTTGTTTTGTTTAGACAGGATCTCACTGTCGCCAAGGCTGGAGTGCAGTGGCGCGATCTTGGTTCACTGAAACCTTCACCTCCTGGATTTAATCGATTCTCCTGCCTCTGCCTCCGAGTAGATTGGAATACAGGCACTTGCCACCACGCCTGGCTAATTTTTGTATTTTTAGTAAAGACAAGGTTTCACCATGTTGGCCAAGCTGGTCTCAAACTCTTGGCCTCAGGTGATCTACCTGCCTTGGCCTCCCAAAGTGCTGGGATTATAGGCATGAGTCACCGCACCCGGCCTACACTTGTGTTTTTTTAAAGTTTACTACATGGAGGCATAATATATGTTTACCCCAACACCATCTGGTGATTTTTGAAGAACTAGTCTGCGTAAAAACCTCTGCTTGTTGTTGGGGCAGATTTCCAAATGACTATTGATAAAAAGATGGTACATACTACAGTCCTTGGGTCTGGAGTGCAGCTTTTCCTCATGCTCT
>NW_012102465.1:3036900-3045086 GCF_000951045.1 Mandrillus leucophaeus | reverse complement strand
TAGTCTAAGATTATATATAGGAAGCAGTTTCCTCTGCAGACTAACATCAGTCCCCAAAAATTATTAGCAGATTTAGACTTGTTTCAAGAACAGTAACAGGAGTGAAACACAGGTAAAAATGTTATCAATGGTCAAAGAAGAAGGACAATAATTTTAAATAGAACTTTTTTGGTTAATATTAAATATATCTGTAACTTTCCAACAGGGGACAAACTTAATTGGAGAAATTTAGCCAATTCCAGACTTACAGAGGACCACAGTAGTACCAGAGCTTCTGCACCTGAAAGACATTTGGGGCCATCTTGATAAATATTGAGTTAGTTGGATGGGAGGTAAAATAGAATTTATGTACATTATACATAATATTTGTACATATTTAAAGGGTATATGTGATATTTTTATACACTTGTTTTTTTGTTGTTGTTGTTTTGTTTTGTTTTGTTTTGTTTTGTTTTGTTTTGTTTAGACAGGATCTCACTGTCGCCAAGGCTGGAGTGCAGTGGCGCGATCTTGGTTCACTGAAACCTTCACCTCCTGGATTTAATCGATTCTCCTGCCTCTGCCTCCGAGTAGATTGGAATACAGGCACTTGCCACCACGCCTGGCTAATTTTTGTATTTTTAGTAAAGACAAGGTTTCACCATGTTGGCCAAGCTGGTCTCAAACTCTTGGCCTCAGGTGATCTACCTGCCTTGGCCTCCCAAAGTGCTGGGATTATAGGCATGAGTCACCGCACCCGGCCTACACTTGCGTTTTTTTAAAGTTTACTACATGGAGGCATAATATATGTTTACCCCAACACCATCTGGTGATTTTTGAAGAACTAGTCTGCGTAAAAACCTCTGCTTGTTGTTGGGGCAGATTTCCAAATGACTATTGATAAAAAGATGGTACATACTACAGTCCTTGGGTCTGGAGTGCAGCTTTTCCTCATGCTCTCAATTCTTTACTTGGGAAGCACCAGCACACTACTCAAATCATAATTTTATCAGAAATTCAATTTATTCTTTCTCAGAGAAGTTCATCACTGTTGTCTAACTCCCACAGTGCTTTTTATCTCCTTTATAATAGTGTCTATTAAAGTATATTAGAATTATTTATTTGCTAACTTTTTTTTCCATTGGAATGAATTGTGAATCTTTGATGGCATGTAGAAATCATCATTTAACTATTTATAACTCATTCAATCACACTAATCTAATGGTAGGCTTAAAAAACAGAAGCTCTTTGAATGGTTATTGAAGTAAAAATGCCACAAATATCTAATTAAAACTTAAAATTTACATTTTTATATTTCAGATAATATCCAAAGAAAATAATTTGAAGCTAACAAAAGTAGTAGTGATTAGGAAGTAAAGTAGAAATTGAAGATCTCAAATAATATTATGAAACATAAAATACAAAAATTACCAAGACATGAGGAGTTTGCAACAAATAGGCAATATTAAAATAGGTCTCAACTTACATAAACATTTTTTAAAACCATTTACATACTGGGTGATGTAGATATACTTGGTAAATGAAAAGTCTTGCCCCACATCATATCGAACAAAACACAATGCTTTAAAATTAGAAATAACAAAAAATATATAAATTGTAAAATAAAATGAATTCTCATATGCACTGACTAAATGAAGGAGGGGATTCAGTATCAAAATTAAAATGATTATATAATTTTTCAACATACTGAATTAATAATATTTTCTCAAAGAGTACTTAGAAAAAAATGTTATACATACCATAGTAAGACAGCTAAAAAAATACAAACACAATGAAATTCCTCTCCTTAAATTTTGGAAGGCAGCAAAGGAAACAAAAGAGAAGAAGTAAAACTAAATAGAAATAAAATTAGAAAAAAAATGCTCAATATTTATGTATACCATTTTATTCCTAGAAAAAATATAAGTAAAATTCTTAGACTATGGGTTAAAACAAAAATAAAATGTGTATACGTGTGTGTGTGTGTGTGTATATATATATATATAAAAAATATAAAATAAGAAATATTAATAAGGCCAGGAGGGGTAGCTCACGCCTGTAATCCCAGCAGTTTGGGAGGCTGAGGCGGATGGATCACCTGAGGTCAGGAGTTGAAGACTAGCCTGGCAACATGGTGAAACCCCATCTCTACTAAAAAATAAAACAATTATCAGGACTTGTCAGTCGTCTGCAGTCCCAGCTACTTGGGAGCCTGAGGCAGGGGGAAGTTCTTGAACCTGGGAGTCAGAGGTTGTAGTAGCTGAGATGGCCCATTGCACTCCAATCAGATTTCGTTTAAAAAAACAAAAAAGAAAGAAAGAAATTAAATTATCATATGATGATGACTTGTATAAATATTAGCAAATCATTCAAAGAAATACTACTGATAAAAATAAATATAACTGACATTATAAAACCCAAACCCGATGCAAAAAATAATTAGAAAAAAAACCCAAAGAATACATAACAAGATAATTTAAACAAATATGCTTTTCATACTCCAAATTTCTAAAACCAAAAGAGAAAAAAAATTATAATGAATCCAGAGTCAAAGTGAACCAAATATTGGCAAATAGAACACAATCACATATGAAAAGAATTGCCAACCAGGGTTAAGCAGGGTTTATCCCAAGATAATTGCACTGTGATTGGGATGACAATGAATATTAGTTTCTTTTCCTGCCATGAAGATGAGCAAAGAAATGAAGAAGCAGATAAATTTAAAATGCCTAATGACTTTTCCTACGGACAAGAGTGTTTTCACAAGCTCTTTGAAGAAAAATTAACTATAATAAAAGTTGAAGCAAAATATAGGGCACAAATTTTATAAATTAGAAATATTTGTGCTTAAATATCCAACTAGTAAGAATGCATATACTTCATGTTTACATTGTACTTATTCACTCTATAAAATTTTGTCGACTGTATTTTTTGGGAGCTCAGAAAATGATACCCTGAAAGTTTGGCACTTTGGCATGCTGAATACTTTGAACCGAAATAGACAGGCCTCAGAAATAAGATTCAGAACCAAGGTCTCCTTCTGCCCTTCCCATCCTCCTCTTCCCCTAGCCATCCTCTATTTTTCCCCAAGTACAAGGAAGGACTTTTTCTGGAATTTTCTTATCTGACTAATAAAATTTCTTTCCCAAAGGAAGGCAACTGATGTAATACCCAGGAAATAGCCAGGAAAGATTTATCCAATACCCTGGAAAGATTAACCACTAATGAAGACAAGAGACTAAAAACCACACACTGATAGAATTTTATCTATTTGCCGAAGGACAGCTTTGAGTGATTACTGGGAAACATTATCTGAATAATAAGACAGCTTTGCTTCACAGCAAAGTTCTGTCCCTCACCTTGCTGCCACCTCTGCAAGAACTCAGAGGAAATTTCTCCGAGGTCATTGTTTTCTGGAACTCACTTATCTCCCCCTGTAAATCGTTTATTACCCCTAAAATTAACTACTGCCATTGCCCCCTCTTCTCATTTCCCTGTCCTCTATGAAGAGGGTATTTAAGCCTCAACCATCTGACTTTTCTTTGAGTCTCTTCTTTGTGGGGCTTCCTTTATGCCCATATGCACAGTAGAAAATTGTATGCTTTTTTCCTCTGTTAATCTCTTTATTGACAGTCATTTCAGAGCACCTTCAAAGAGGAAGGAAGAAAAGCTTTCCCTCTGCTCCTACACATTAAATTTGGGGTTTGAGAAGTACATGATGCATACATAGCAAATTTGTTGCTTTTATCTAAACATTCTTCTTAGAGAGCTTGCTGATCTAGCAAAGATCACTTGATTCAAACTTGACCTCGTTTGTTTGTATCTTACAGTTATTTAAGTGAAAGTCAATCCATGTGGTATTCCTCTGTAAGTCTGAAATAAAACAAACAGAGACTGTGTGTTGCAGTAAAGTTTTTGGGCCATGTGGAATTTCATGGAAAAGTGGTACCATGGAGGCAACAGAGTATCACTCTCAAGTTAAGGTAGTGATGGGTTAGAAACAAGACCCTGTCCTAGGGAGCTGGCTTGTAGAGGTGAAAGATGAAAACATGCAAAACAAACAAAGAAACAACCCACAACAAAACACTGGAAAAGTGAGTGTGGCCCACAGAGTGTAAGAGAGAGATGAAAAATAAAAATGTTCTTATGGCTTCTTAAAGTATTTTTTCCACCTTAAATTGAGTTTTTAATATTTCTTTTAAACTTGACAGATAACATTGTACGCAGATATCAACTACAACATGATAGTTTAAAGTGTAGATTGAGTATCCCTTATTCAAACTGCTTGGAATGAGAAGTGTTTTAGATCTCAGATTTTTAAAAAATTTGAATATGTGTATATACACAAAGAAATATCTTGGAAATGGAACCCAAGTCTAAACAAAAAAATGTACTTATGTTTCATATACATAATATATATGTAACCTGAATATAATTGTGTAATATATATAGTCTAAATGTAATTTTCTAAATGTTTTTAATAATTTGGTTTATTAAAATAATTTTTGACTGTGATTCATCACGTAAGGTCAGATATGAAATTTTCCACTTGTGGAACCATGTCAGACCTCAAAAAGTGTCAAATTCTTGAGTATTTTGAATTTCAAATTTTCACAGGGATGCTCAACCTGATGTATACATTGTAGAATGATGAAATCTAACTAACAATTGCATTACCTCACATAGTTATCATTCTTGACTGCCTACACCTCTTATAGGTAGTTTCTCTCAGATTCTCTTTTGTACTTACAGTAAACAAGCTGACTTGACAGCCTCTCCACTGCATTTTAGGCAAGCAGTGCATGTTATGATATTGCTGTTATATGTAAATTGTCAGCGATACTTTGAAATCGAGTTGTAATTTAAGGAGGAAAAACAAAGCGAGTTGAAAGGCAGCACAGAGCTATGGTGTTAATGGTTGTTTCTTTGTATAATACAGCTTGGTCAAATGTAAAGGGACCACTTTCTTCTTTGATATGTCAAAGACAAAAAAAGAAGAATCTTAAATGCTGATGTTGGGATATTGATGGAACCAAATCAGCATGTAATGCATATTATGTCACATGAATTAGTATAACATTTAAATAGGTCATCTTTATGCTATGTGTTATGGAGATTGTTGAAATTCGTCCTAAAACACATGGAAGTGCTTTACTTTAGTTGTATAAAGTTAAGTAAAACGATGCATGTTACCCAAAGCCATTTTATCTCCAGCTTCAAAATGTACTAATTTCATTGAAATTATCAAAGCAGAAAAAATAGAAATTTCCATAGATATGGAAATGCATAGTTCTGATCTTACATTAATAGTCAAGATTTTGAGGCTCAGTACTAGGAAGAAAACCTGTACTATTTGTTGTGTTAATAAGCATTAAATCTGGCTTCTTACACAATAAGTCATTATTAGCTCATCAAGAAATGTGACTTATAGAATGTGAAAGGGAATAAGGAGGTAGTTTGGTAGTTCTGAAGTAATCTGTTGGTACAAATATCGGAATAACATGAATCATCAAAATAATATGCTTGGCAGGAATGAGAAAAATGTAAAATACATGATGAAATTTGATGACTCTCCAAACTTTGTAAACATAGATCATTTTACCAAACTCCTATGTAGCAAAATTAACATTGATGAGATGGGAGTATTTTCCCCATTATGTCTTCATTTATTACTCTTAACCTCACAGATTAGAATCAAAACAAAACATAATGTACTTATTGAAAAACTGTGCTTCATCAACACACATCTTCAGTAAAGATAACAATAGCAAAGGGAAAAAAATTACTAAATCTGTTATATTTGTATTTAGCTAATTTCCTTGCTCTTTTTAGGTGTTGACCTTGATAAATTAGTTCAGGTTTCTTTCATGTGAATCATGAAATAAGGGACAGAGATTTCAATTTAAATTGAAAGTATTAAGAAGCCAAGGAGGAGTTCTGAGACAGGAGCAAATATTAAAAAAAAAAAAAATTCTGTAAGAGCACAATTTGGTGATCACAAATGATTATATAATTGTACAAACACTATTAAAGAAATACATGTGGGATCGTCATTAATACTGGATAAACTAGTTAATATCAGTTGGCTGAACAGATGGGAGTCAATAAACATTTTAATTGGAAATTACAAGGGAAAATTACATTAGGTTAAATTGCAAAAATGATGCCTTTCATTGGAAAGTTACAAACAGAGTCTGTAGAATGCTATATTTACCTGTGGTAAGGTAAAGATACAATATATATGATATATAAATAAAGGTGGTATTAACCACACTGATATTTACATGAGAAGAAAATCCCATTGAAGAACTGAACAATTTTACATTAATCAGATTGTTTTGGTATTATATACACAGAAAGCCCGCTTCAAATAGACAATGACTTCCTTTAGGATGGGGACTAGACCTTCATCCCTATATTCTCAAAGTCTAGGCAAGAGTCTGACCCATACTGATTCTCAGTAAATAATTGATAGCTGAAGGAATGTGTCAAAGAGTTCTAGAGCTGATAAATAATCCATTGGTTGTTTTGCAGAAATAAAACTTACTGATCACTGAATCCTTCACAACTTAAATGATGTCAATCCCATAATACTCACTTCAAAATAACACTGTTCTAATACATAAAACATAATATACTAAATTTTACTTTAGCCAAAACAAAATTATAAAAACAATTAATTTGATATTTACATGAAATAGCAAGTGATAAACTTAATATGTCTAACATCTTCCAATTTCTTTTTAGCCCGTTGTGAATTTGCTTTTGAAAGCATTACATAATTAGAATATAAAGTATTTCTAAAATAGGAAATGTTTAATAATTTTTGTGAAGACGGGAAAATTAGTAATCTTTAAATGATTGAAAAATGGCTAGTTTCTAAGAACTCACAAATTGGCAGTATACAAAAAGTAAGGTCAATATGTCATTTCTGATGTTTACTTATTAATATATTAACGAAGACTCCCAATCTAACACAGATATTAAAAGTTTTCTAGCACTTTTCTAGAAAATTGATCTTAAGGGTTTCTGTTTGACTTCCTTTAAAAAGATTAAACAAATAAAAGAGTACTGGAGTACTGGCAGGATATGAAGATGGAAGTTTTTTAAAAAGCTGTAAAAAGAGCCTTGAACATGAATTCAATACAGGTAATTATGAGCCTGTCAGCATTTCTATTACGAACTTCATTTAGAGGTTTTATCATTTCCATAATCTTAAAAACTAGGAAGCTGAAAGTTGGTACACAAATTAGCAGCCTGGATGCAAATTTATTTACACAAAACATTTGAATCAGTTCAGCTGTTTTGATTTAGACATCAGCCAAAAAACCTTAACTCCAGATTTCTCCATATATGTGAACACTGAGTAAATATTTTGTCTAGAGTACATAGTTAGGTCACTTAGAGTGTGGAGTCAATAAATTCAAAGTAGAATATGTTTCATCTCCAAAAGAGTCAGCTGTATTTTTTTGCCAGTTTTTCTAACTTTGATCCCTTATCTTGCATATGCAGCCTTTAGCAACACAGAGTTCAATATTAGAAAATGCAGGTAGCTCAGCATAAATTCATTACTGACATTTAGTTGAGATTCAAATTATACTTCTGATAATGGATTCAGAGGAGCCATTTCTGCATAATGAAAATATATATAGTTTAAAAAATGAAAACTAAATCACTTCTAAAAATTACAAATTAGCTTAATTTAAAGCTTATTTTTTTTTACGTATTGACTAAGTTGATAAACTTCACTGTGGGTGTATCCATTATGTGGTACCTTATGTGTTACTTTAGGAGAAAATAAAATAAGAACATTTTTTCCTCAAATGTCTTTCAAATCAGATAACTCCCATAATGTAAACAAGAAAACAAAGATAAAAAGATTTAAAAGAAACAAAACATAGCCTGATATGAAGCTAAAATACATATTTGAGAAATTAGACTAATATCAAATAATATCAAATAACAAAACAGCTGAAAGTTTTATTAAGTAGCTATCAAAGAAGAAACAAATGGCTAATAGGAATGTGAACTAGTTTGAGAAATGTTGTTTTGATTATCTACCTCTCCCTAAATCATGAAAATGAGATTTCAAGTGAATTTGTGATTTTAAATCTCAATAAAATCAAACAAATATGAACAACAATCAGATGCATTCTAAAATGAAGAACTTGTCTGATGATCAATTTTCAACATTAAATAAAATTTTG
>NW_012102465.1:3034997-3036850 GCF_000951045.1 Mandrillus leucophaeus | reverse complement strand
TTGACTAAGTTGATAAACTTCACTGTGGGTGTATCCATTATGTGGTACCTTATGTGTTACTTTAGGAGAAAATAAAATAAGAACATTTTTTCCTCAAATGTCTTTCAAATCAGATAACTCCCATAATGTAAACAAGAAAACAAAGATAAAAAGATTTAAAAGAAACAAAACATAGCCCGATATGAAGCTAAAATACATATTTGAGAAATTAGACTAATATCAAATAATATCAAATAACAAAACAGCTGAAAGTTTTATTAAGTAGCTATCAAAGAAGAAACAAATGGCTAATAGGAATGTGAACTAGTTTGAGAAATGTTGTTTTGATTATCTACCTCTCCCTAAATCATGAAAATGAGATTTCAAGTGAATTTGTGATTTTAAATCTCAATAAAATCAAACAAATATGAACAACAATCAGATGCATTCTAAAATGAAGAACTTGTCTGATGATCAATTTTCAACATTAAATAAAATTTTGGAATGAATAATTGTAGAAAACAGACTTGGAGACAAATTATAAATGTACCTTTATCTGGGACGTTGCCAACCTTGGAGAAATGTACATCTACCTGTCGTAAGATCATATATCAAAACTATTTAAAATAAAAATGGCCTATGAAGAAGTATTAAATGCAATAAGTATATCCTATGACTAATGCACATGAGAACATTATTAGGATAACTTACTTTTAAAATTAAAAAGACAGGTTAAAATAAAATTTCTGAAATATAACAACAAATAAAGCTTTAATAATGCATGTAGAAAAAAGCTAGTTTATATTCAGAGAGTCTGTAAAGTTTAGAAATGACAAAAGTAATATAATTATATATGAAAATATATTTTATCATCTTTACAAGAAAATGTAATGCTAAATTTGAGCACTTAAGTATAATTTAATAAAAGCATTTTTTCTTTCATAGAGTGATGTATATCTATATTCCCCCCAGGTAATCCTTAAGTTAATCTTTAGATTGCATGTGAAATTTCCCATTTGCCTGTATTAATATGTATCTGTGTCTCCTTACACAATTACTTCAAAAAGTCTAATTTTAATTCTGATCAGGATGTTGGGGTAGGCACAGTGGTCTCTCCTTTCAATGAGCTTTACTCTCATAAACCAATTATGTCTAAGAAAAAAAGAGGCTCATAAAACAGTATCAAATACAAGAAAAGTACACTGGACAGGTAAAGACTGGTTCACTCTCTAGCTTAGCAAGCCATTTCATTTTCCTGGCCTGTCCCCTCTTCTATGTCAAGATACACAGCTACCCCTGAATTTTTAACTAAAGGGTGCTTATGGACTGAAATAGACTTTGTGAATGGAACTTGGATATGCACATTTCAATTTTGAAAAATATGTATTTGCCCCCACAAATAAATCTAATGCACATTTCCTGCCTAGTAAACACTAGATTGGGGACACTGTGAGAACTTTCATATCCTTTAAATTGTGTAGAGCTGAGTGGAAGATTAAGATACCAAATAAAACAATTTTATTTTTCAATGCTTATGATACAATTTTATCAATTATTTTATATGTGAAGTTCATAAATGTATCTGCTTTCATAAATTTTAAATTTTACTCAAGAGCTCTCCATTAGGAGCTAACAGTTATAATGTTTATATCTGTTTTATCTTAGTGTGCTAGTTTTATATTTTATAGTGTCATATTTAACATATGTGTTATCTATGCATTTACTTTGCTTGCTATTATAAAATTAGAAAACATCTTTTACATCTATTGTACAGATCATTTAGAGAACAAACTTAGTCAAGTTAAATGAAAGATGTTGAAAATTACAAAACCAATTAAGTTTTGTGTTATTGTAATTGTGGGATATCTATCTAT
>NW_012102465.1:3015242-3033147 GCF_000951045.1 Mandrillus leucophaeus | reverse complement strand
TTCTTTTGAGACATGAAAAAGTCAATACACTGATTTATTTATAGACTTGTAAGTCAAGAAATAAATTTTACTGAAGATACAATTAGTTATTTATTTGAAGTACACATTATATCAGATTTAGAAAAGTTTTTCATTCCATAATTATCTCCTTTTGTCTTCTACCAAATAAGTAAGTATCATTTTTAAAATTTTACCGCAAAGATATAATGACAAATACTAATTGATACATAGTACTGAAATATTAATTTTTCTGATTGACTATATTCATTGGTGTCATCTGAGCTAACTTTCTAATACAATTGATAAGGTAAAGTAGAAAAAGAATTGAACATGCGCTTGAATGCCCTGTCATCTAGTCTCAGTTCTGGAATTAATGGTCTTTGTAAACTACCAAAAATTACTTGTCCTTTCTTGGCATGTGCGCTTATTGTATAATATATGATCAGTGAACTAGTTGATATTTAAGGACCTATGAATGTCATGATTTGTGACAAGATGAATGAACAAATTCATGTTAGTACATTAATCAATCACTATTAAAAGAAATCAATATCAGAATGCAAGGCATGAAATCAGCACAGGAATAGAGGAAGCATTTTTTTTCTTTTTTTTTTCTTTTCTTTCTTTTTTTTTTGAGCTGTGAGTCTGCCCCTTATTCATATAGCCAGCACCAGAAGCAAATGTGTAAAGGTGATAAGCAGCAGTTTCAGAGTGTTTCTCAGCTGTATAATAGCCTGGGAACTTAGCCAAAGTGAAATAATAGCTAGTGAGAAGAGGCTACACTTTTTATTTACTGTTATGGAAAAGTGAAGGTGGTGGTGTTAGAGATAAAGTGTGAGTTCATACAGGCTTTGCATGTGCACGTTTATTTAAATAATATCAGCAATAGCTACTAGTGCCAAGCACTGGGCTAGGCACGTGATTTATGTCATCTCCCTATAAACTCCCGATATTGTCATGTATTTTTTTTTTTTTTTTTTTACAGATAATAAAACTGAAGCTTAGGAAAATTGAATTGCTAGTCCAAAGATAATTGTTGGCAAAAATCATTATTTGACCTTCAGTGGCTCCAGAGCCCTTGCTCTTTCCACTTTACTGTAGTGTTGCTCAAATTTTAGAGTGCAATCAGGACTTACCTAGATGACTTGTTAAAACCACCAGTGTCTGTGCCCAACTCCCAAAGCATCTAATTCAACAGACCTTATCTGGGAAACTGAGGTATTTTTGTCGCTAAAAAGTTTTTAGAATATGCTGGTACTACTTGTTGGAGAACACTTTGAAAATCACTGTGGTCCAAACATTTAAGGGCCTGAACTGAATAATGTGGTGATATCTAATGCCACATAATTGTCATTGTTATTTTCCGTCCAACCACAGGTATATAATGCATATGTTAATATAAATTTAGATATTTTAGAGATTTCAAATTAGGTTGCCGGTGGCAAATTATCACTATATAGAAAATATTAATCATTAGGAATCCTTAACCAGCACCAAACAATAGCTTAGCAAAGGGCCTTAGCACATGAAATATATTTGATGGCTGCAAGACTGGGGCCTTAAGAGAAGGAAAGGTGACCATCAGCATTGAGGCTGTGAATACCGGAAGGTCTTCAACAAATTGTATTTCTCTGTGATACTTTGAAAAGTGGTGTTCCTGAAGAGAATAAGAACCTCACAAGGGGCCTGATTCTTAGAAAACCTTGCAAGCAAGGAGATAGGTATACCTGGAAATACCGTGAATCACCCACCTGCCCACTCTGAGAGCAGAAAGATGGATTTGGTAATCACAGTGTCTGTAATGGCACCATTCACATACTCATCCAAAGTCCAAATCAGTATTTCCACTGTATTCTAAATTATATACTCCTTCGGATTATGAGTAAAGGGAACAGAAGAAAGAGATAGGGAAAAAATAGCTAAAGCTATGTTTTAATATATATGTAGATAAAATAAAATGTTCTTAGATTTTATTTGTATCTTACACATTATTTTCTTAATCTCTCATTTACAACCATTTTATTTCTAATTTTCCAAATCTTGGAACTCAATGTTCAAGATGGCGTATTTTCTCAAATGGTCATGCTACCTAAAGGAACTGGTGCCTTACCAGGCATATGCTTGGTGCTTTCAAATAGACAAAATACTGAAGGTGTTTGATATCCTTAAGCCATTTCTGAAGCCCCTGATGAGTAAGTAGAAGAGAAACACCCTTTGGAACACATGGAGAAGTATATTTGAAGGGTAAGGAAGTAAACTTTAGTTCCTTCCACTTTTTTGCATTTGAGATCTTAGAAAAGCGTTTTAAGGTCAGAGTTTTATTCCCCACATAAGTACAAAGGCATTATTAACTGCACACCTCTCCTACTTTTTTTTTTTTTATCAGCTTTCACTTATGATAGAGTTTTACTGTACTTAGAACCATGTACAGATGACATTTGGTGTCTATCTGTTATTTCATTGTTCTGTAGACACCAAATTTTGTGTTTAGGGAAAAGACGTGTATACTCCAAACCCATTCAGCTACCCCACAAATAGAAATGCTAATTAAGATCATGAATGGTAATAACTACTGGAACGAAGCCTTTGCTCCTGGAGTACTTAATTTATTGAGTAATTCTGCTCTTTTTCTCCTTGAAGGATCTCAAGGGAGCTGGCGTCAGGTTTTCAAGATGCTGAAACCTGCTCCTTAATAATTTCTGCTCACATACTCTTCCAATGAGGGCGTGATGCAGCACCCGCCTCCTCCCCAACCAGATGATTCCGGAAAGTACGGTGCTGCAAAAGGACATTTCAGAGAGCTTTCAACAAGCTAACTGTCCTGTGCAGTTCAGCTCCGAATACTGTTCAAGCCCTGTCAGTCGGGTAAATTGGGTTAACTTAGCAACTCGGTGGTGCAAAGCCTCCCCAAAGGCAGCACCGCGTTCAGGGAGAAGAGAACCCGCCTCATGCCTGAGCCGATCTTTCTTCCCTTGGTTGTCCTCCTTCATTACTATTCTGCAATGCACGGCAATCCCCGTGCGCGCCCCCGTGTCAACCCCTTAGCTGGCCACTCCAGCGGGGCTGGGAGAAGACCACCTTGGCTACTCAGATGACACTGTGCTGTTTAATTTCTTCTGCTTTCTCCCTTAGAGTCTAACTAAGCCCTTGCAGCACTTGAGCCTGGGGGCTGCCCTCCTGCTGGCCTTTCCCTCCTCGTTGAACGGATCTGGGGGACAGGGACGTTGTAGAAGAGCCACAATCCCCACTCATTGTTTCCCCAGTGTGCTTTCCGAACTCCCCGAGTGCCTCTTAGATAAGTTATTTGAGTGAGGACAGCGCTGCGGTCCGCCTGGAGAAAGGGAGCTTCCTCCGCACTTCTGTTTCATCGTGACAGCAGTGGTCGCATCACCACTGACCATCTGGAGTCCTGGGAACATTAACGCACTGTTACCCGCCAGGCGTTTCCGCCTAGGACACACTCACACCCACCCTCGGAGCCTCCTAAAGGCTTCTCCGTGTCAATTCATGTGTCCTCCTCCCAGCAACACACACACACACACACACACACGCACACACACGCACATCAAGAGCCAAGTCAGCCACTCAGTTTCAACCACGGATGGTCCATGAAAAATTCAGGGAGGCTGGTCTTCTTAAAGAAATTAATAAGTATTCAAAAGTGATGTTCCTGAAGAGAATAAGAACCTCACAAGGGGCCTGATTCTTAGAAAACCTTGCAAGCAAGGAGATAGGTATACCTGGAAATACCGTGAATCACCCACCTGCCCACTCTGAGAGCAGAAAGATGGATTTGGTAATCACAGTGTCTGTAATGGCACCATTCACATACTCATCCAAAGTCCAAATCAGTATTTCCACTGTATTCTAAATTAAATACTCCTTCGGCAATAGCTACTAGTGCCAAGCACTGGGCTAGGCACGTGATTTATGTCATTTCCCTATAAACTCCCGATATTGTCATGTATTTTTTTTTTTTTTTTTTTACAGATAATAAAACTGAAGCTTAGGAAAATTGAATTGCTAGTCCAAAGATAATTGTTGGCAAAAATAATTATTTGACCTTCAGTGGCTCCAGAGCCCTTGCTCTTTCCACTTTACTGTAGTGTTGCTCAAATTTTAGAGTGCAATCAGGACTTACCTAGATGACTTGTTAAAACCACCAGTGTCTGTGCCCAACTCCCAAAGCATCTAATTCAACAGACCTTATCTGGGAAACTGAGGTATTTTTGTCGCTAAAAAGTTTTTAGAATATGCTGGTACTACTTGTTGGAGAACACTTTGAAAATCACTGTGGTCCAAACATTTAAGGGCCTGAACTGAATAATGTGGTGATATCTAATGCCACATAATTGTCATTGTTATTTTCCGTCCAACCACAGGTATATAATGCATATGTTAATATAAATTTAGATATTTTAGAGATTTCAAATTAGGTTGCCGGTGGCAAATTATCACTATATAGAAAATATTAATCATTAGGAATCCTTAACCAGCACCAAACAATAGCTTAGCAAAGGGCCTTAGCACATGAAATATATTTGATGGCTGCAAGACTGGGGCCTTAAGAGAAGGAAAGGTGACCATCAGCATTGAGGCTGTGAATACCGGAAGGTCTTCAACAAATTGTATTTCTCTGTGATACTTTGAAAAGTGGTGTTCCTGAAGAGAATAAGAACCTCACAAGGGGCCTGATTCTTAGAAAACCTTGCAAGCAAGGAGATAGGTATACCTGGAAATACCGTGAATCACCCACCTGCCCACTCTGAGAGCAGAAAGATGGATTTGGTAATCACAGTGTCTGTAATGGCACCATTCACATACTCATCCAAAGTCCAAATCAGTATTTCCACTGTATTCTAAATTATATACTCCTTCGGATTATGAGTAAAGGGAACAGAAGAAAGAGATAGGGAAAAAATAGCTAAAGCTATGTTTTAATATATATGTAGATAAAATAAAATGTTCTTAGATTTTATTTGTATCTTACACATTATTTTCTTAATCTCTCATTTACAACCATTTTATTTCTAATTTTCCAAATCTTGGAACTCAATGTTCAAGATGGCGTATTTTCTCAAATGGTCATGCTACCTAAAGGAACTGGTGCCTTACCAGGCATATGCTTGGTGCTTTCAAATAGACAAAATACTGAAGGTGTTTGATATCCTTAAGCCATTTCTGAAGCCCCTGATGAGTAAGTAGAAGAGAAACACCCTTTGGAACACATGGAGAAGTATATTTGAAGGGTAAGGAAGTAAACTTTAGTTCCTTCCACTTTTTTGCATTTGAGATCTTAGAAAAGCGTTTTAAGGTCAGAGTTTTATTCCCCACATAAGTACAAAGGCATTATTAACTGCACACCTCTCCTACTTTTTTTTTTTTTATCAGCTTTCACTTATGATAGAGTTTTACTGTACTTAGAACCATGTACAGATGACATTTGGTGTCTATCTGTTATTTCATTGTTCTGTAGACACCAAATTTTGTGTTTAGGGAAAAGACGTGTATACTCCAAACCCATTCAGCTACCCCACAAATAGAAATGCTAATTAAGATCATGAATGGTAATAACTACTGGAACGAAGCCTTTGCTCCTGGAGTACTTAATTTATTGAGTAATTCTGCTCTTTTTCTCCTTGAAGGATCTCAAGGGAGCTGGCGTCAGGTTTTCAAGATGCTGAAACCTGCTCCTTAATAATTTCTGCTCACATACTCTTCCAATGAGGGCGTGATGCAGCACCCGCCTCCTCCCCAACCAGATGATTCCGGAAAGTACGGTGCTGCAAAAGGACATTTCAGAGAGCTTTCAACAAGCTAACTGTCCTGTGCAGTTCAGCTCCGAATACTGTTCAAGCCCTGTCAGTCGGGTAAATTGGGTTAACTTAGCAACTCGGTGGTGCAAAGCCTCCCCAAAGGCAGCACCGCGTTCAGGGAGAAGAGAACCCGCCTCATGCCTGAGCCGATCTTTCTTCCCTTGGTTGTCCTCCTTCATTATTATTCTGCAATGCACGGCAATCCCCGTGCGCGCCCCCGTGTCAACCTCTTAGCTGGCCACTCCAGCGGGGCTGGGAGAAGACCACCTTGGCTACTCAGATGACACTGTGCTGTTTAATTTCTTCTGCTTTCTCCCTTAGAGTCTAACTAAGCCCTTGCAGCACTTGAGCCTGGGGGCTGCCCTCCTGCTGGCCTTTCCCTCCTCGTTGAACGGATCTGGGGGACAGGGACGTTGTAGAAGAGCCACAATCCCCACTCATTGTTTCCCCAGTGTGCTTTCCGAACTCCCCGAGTGCGTCTTAGATAAGTTATTTGAGTGAGGACAGCGCTGCGGTCCGCCTGGAGAAAGGGAGCTTCCTCCGCACTTCTGTTTCATCGTGACAGCAGTGGTCGCATCACCACTGACCATCTGGAGTCCTGGGAACATTAACGCACTGTTACCCGCCAGGCGTTTCCGCCTAGGACACACTCACACCCAACCTCGGAGCCTCCTAAAGGCTTCTCCGTGTCAATTCATGTGTCCTCCTCCCAGCAACACACACACACACACACACACACAAACGCGCGCACACACGCGCGCGCGCACACACACACACACACGCACATCAAGAGCCAAGTCAGCCACTCAGTTTCAACCACGGATGGTCCATGAAAAATTCAGGGAGGCTGGTCTTCTTAAAGAAATTAATAAGTATTCCCAGAGGAAATAGATGTGAGGGAGGGGAACCTGTCCAAACTACAGCAGGAGGGGCCCCTGACTCAAACACAAAGGTTACCTTTCAGTGGGTGTCTCAGTCCTGCTAGTGTTGGGGGAAGGGTTTTGATAATGGTTTTGGCCAGGTGGGTTTTTGTTTGCTGTTACCGTTTTGAAAAGACATTGATTCCCCTTCCCCCAGTCCCCTTTGTAAAGCTCTCTCAAGCTAAGACAGATCTTTTCCTGATGTGTTGGGAAAAACTGTCGCCTTATGGGCGAGGACTGAGGGTGTCAGTCCCCAGGGACACACGCAGGGCTGAAAGCTGCGGACATGGCCACCTGGGCAGGCGTCGTTAAAGATACTAATGAGTGCCTCTGGCAGCTCTTCCCCCTCATAAGACACCCGCGCCCCTCTCTAGTGGCAACTAACTGCGGGAGATGATGCGATTTCCACTTTTCCAAAAGACCTCTGTGGCAGGAGTAGTGTCTCCTTGGAATCTCAGAGCACAAGCAGAAACGTGGATCCTTCAAGAAGTAGCTCTGGCAAGAATCCTTGGAAAGACGCTCTGGCGTGGGGTGCGCGACGACGCACCCGGTCTCCCACCTGCTGCCTACCCAGAGATCTGTGCCTTCGCAGTACCTTCGCTGCACAGTGTGTGTTCCCCTGGGATCCATTGACAAGCAGCGTGGGAAAGCATCCCATGGGTGTCTCTTTACATGGGCGGGACGCTTCAGCACGACTTGGAGATTCACAGTTTCTATCTGGGTGAGACCTAAACAGACACGCTGCAGCTGGAGGCATTTCAGAAACCTCTGCCTGTGTGTGTGCATGTGTACGTGTGTGGGGGGTTTGTGGGGGGAAGGAGGGGTGTTCAGTGAGAAATAGGCATGGATCAAGTCTAAGCAGCACCTGTCCTGCCCCACCCCTCAATTTGGTGCCCTCCACAGCCTTTTATTTCACATGATGACAGTGGAAATGAAATGCCAGTTAAAGGTTGTTTTCCTTTTCAGCCCCACCCGAGTGGTTCAGGCCTACCTACCTAAGACCACTTTCTACACTCTGAGGCGTTTCCTCCCACTAAGCCTCTTTGTCATTGCTGTTGCACGAAAAGGTGAGATGGTGGAGGGGTGAAAATTGTAGGCAGATGGTGGAATTCTCGTGGCTAGACCTGTTCACGTGGAAAACTGCGTGCCTCTGACTTCCTGGACCCTCACGCTAGTCTAGATTAGAATCTGCAAAATCCTTACAACGGCTCCCCAGTCTGAGATTTTCCATGGACCTGACAGTGCAGAAGAAAGTATAGAAGACAAAAGCGGGCATAGACATTGGGGCAAACAACGTTTAAGGCATTGCAGCAATCTTGGCTTTAGGAAAGCCTTGAGACAGGTGAAATGAAAAAAATGAGGAAAGGGAGAGTAACAAGCAACTATCAAAATTGGCATCATTAGGAGATTGACAGCAGTTCTAAAACATACAGCCTATGCAAGTTTCTCAGAATTTGGGGACAGTATTCCGAGTCTCAAAATGTAGGAGATGCCTTCCAAGTGCCAGTTGAGTGACAATGAATAACTTTATTGACACTGAAAAAAAAAATTTTTTTTCGTATAGTTTGTAGAATATTGATTTTTGCACATGGTCAAAGAAGGCTATGACATACCCTTCCTTCTCAATATCTCCAAAGCTAAACCGATTATATCAGTCCAAAGTAAATTAACGCGCCTTTCCTTTCTATCGGCGCATCTCATTCGGAAAATACGGTAGGTGCGGGCAGCGGGAGCTCTAATTGCAGGCGGCGCGGATCAGCGTTTGTCAGGCTGGAATGCTTGCCCCGCTTCGGAGACTTCCCTCCCCCTCATCTGCCCCCGAATGTGTTTTGGCTCAACAGGTATTACAGGAAAACTCGCACTTAAACCCTGGTCATCTTCTCACAGGAGTCACCCTTACATTTTTCTGCCAGGGCTGCTGCTGGCTATTCGCGCCTCCCCCACGCGGAGAGCGCGTGTAGCAGGCAGCCCCAGGGCCATCCATTAACCACCAACTCCCAGTGGCAGGCGAACTAAGCATAAATGTGTGGCTCCTCACATGTCGAGGCAGCGACAAAGAAACCTTGTAAGCATCCTGAGCCGCGTTTTGTACATTAGGCAGTGTAGTTGTGCCACTTAGGACAAGCTTTTCGGCTCAGAGCTGCTCTGAGGCCCCAGAGGGAAAGGAAAAATCAAGCTTTAAGGAGGAGGTTGGGATTACAAGGCAGTTGCTGCCACAGAGACCGGGGCGACTTCCTGGCATTTTGGGATGTAAATTAAAATTCGAGACATGCCACCCATCATCGGTCATAGTAGAGGGAGAGGTAACCTCTCCAGCTCCCTCCTCCCAAAACATGAATTATCATTTCCACTGAATGCAAATGAGCCGCCTTCCGTGGGGGGACAGCCAGCTGCAAGCTGGACAATAAACTGTTTCATAGAGACGCGGCCCCATTGCGGTTCAGTGAGGCACTCCTTTACAAAGGAAGAAGCGTCCAGTTTGTGTTGACAGCCCTGGCGCGCCTGGGCCAAAACAGCACCCCCTTTCCCGCGATCCCCCCCCCCCCCCCCCCGCGACACACAGACACCCGGGATTTGAAACTAGCTTCACTGAAAGCGACATCCATCGCGTCTATTGGAGCTGCCATGAGTATGGAGAGGTGATTGTTCAAAAAATGATGGCATGAGTCATAGACACCTCCTGAGTATCCTTTGCAGCAATTAATGGGCAGCAGGGTGCAGGAGAAGTTGTGGAAGAGAGCTATGGATCTATTTTCTCCCAAAGGACAGCTCTTTTTCCGATGATCCTGACTGTCCCTTGCCTTCCTGCTTGGGAATGCATTTTTACATCTCATCTACCCCCTCCCCTTGTCTGTGCATGTGACACTCACTCTACCTGTCTGAACGCTGAGACTTGCTGGGGATTTTCTTTTTGGTCGTCAGCTAATGACTTTCCTCCTACCTTCATTCATCCCCTAAGGTGGTTCTTTACACTTCATGGCATTTCAGACCCTTTGAAAGCCTCATTTTTTGCCAAACCTCTACCACAGGTCCTAGGGAAGCTCCCCTACATTTAACATTGCATAGAAGCCCACGTAGAAATAATTTACATACATATGCATGCAGACATTCATGATGGTGTGGCAGTGCTTGGAAGATCCCTGTGCCCTCATGCATTTAAAATCAACACATTCCTAGCACATCGGTAACTTTCTTTCCTGAAAGGGTTAAAAAGCATTTAGACCAGTCTTTAATATAAATATTCCACCCAAAGCATCAACCCCTAGTGATCTGACGAGAAATCAAGGTAATCCTCACCACTAAGAAAAGTCTTGCAGAGGAATTCTGCCTGGATATCCACTAGTTAGAGGCTATACTAACCAACTCACGTATTCGTTTGAGCATACTGCAAGAATATTTATTGAGCACAAGCTCAATCACCGCATTGAACGCCAAATCTGGCAAGCAAAATGCATTTCCTATCTGAGGGGGGGAGAACGAGCTGTGAATCAACTCCTTCTTTAGTATTATCATGATTATTTTATCGGTGCAAATTGCAAAGTAAGCTGCCAGCCTCTCTGTATCTACAAGTCAGCCCACCTCCATCCAAAGCGGAGGGGACCCCCAAAGCAGACCTACCTTTCACACAAGACACCGTCAATAAAAAGACGAGGTTCCAAAACGTAAATCCACTTTTAATCCCCATTTTCTTCATCAGGATGAAGTCTAGGCGGCCACATTTAGCGCATCTTCGCGTGCCAGGCTCCCAGGGTTTGGATTCCTTTGCTCGGCTTTCCCCTTTGCGGATCCCTTTCATATTATTCGCGAGCTCCTAATTCCTGCTCCTCAGCCCGGCGCAGTGGAGTTGTTGCTGTTGTTGGTGCGCGGTCACAGCTCGGAGTGAATGGTGTTTCTGGGATACCACAGCAACCTTGACGAGGACTCAACCATCTCTCCAACGGGGGCACAAAGTCTCCGCTACTCTGGATTCTGTCTTTTCTTGTGCGTTTTTTCCCCTCCACCAAAATCTACCCCAATTCTAGCTCGTTATAGCAACCACCAGAAACCACTAGTGAGCCTCTAAAAGCCCAGCTCTGCTCTCTGATAAACTCTACACAATATTTGAAATTAAGGGGCTTGCTTTTTTTCCCCGAATAGATCAATTCTGCCTGTAAAAGCTGCCCAAGAAATAATATGTTAGTGAGCTCTCCGTTGCAGGCTGCGAATACAGAAGCATGTCAAAGGAATATTTTAATCGGAGGATCTGTGTTGCTTTTGGGGAAACTGTGACGATAATGAATCGGGCTCCATCGATGCCCACGTCGTTATAATGGGACATGTGTTACTACTGTAGTTGCGGTATATTTCAAGCAGGCTTCTCCCATTTATTATCCTGTGATTTAATTGAAAAAGGAAATCACAGAGAATTTTCTCAATAAATTCTTCCTTCACACAGAGAAGAATGTATTTGAACACATGTGTTTACATATTCAAATAACTACGTGTAAACCCGTCACCAGGTTTTTATGATTCGGTAAACGGATTTTATCAGTGGCCTGGGCGGGGGTGGGGTGGGGAGGGAAGTCAGTATCGTTTCCCCAAATAGTTCGCCCTTTCATCCTCCCAACCCCCATTTCAGTTGGTGTGTGCCGCAGTTAAACTATCTGTGGTAGTTATCTAGAACGAACCCATTTGCCTTAATTCTGAATCGGTACCAAATATGTAAATAGGAGGTTTCTTTCAAAACGAAAAATGTATGTATCTATACATCTGGATCTGCCTCCCCCTGCCCGCCCCCCACCCTGTGCACCACGGAAGGGTTAAGATTGCACAAGGGAAGAGTTCTTGCGCCATCTACTGGCCGTCTTCGAGCCGCCCGTTCTTCCTTCGCATGTATAAGGGACCCTGTTTTTCCCATCCCTTGGTGTAGGGGAGCTGTGTCCCCAAGACCAGCAGGTCGTGCTGCTTGATTTTTTTTTCCACCACTGTCCTGACCCAAATCTTTCAATGAACAAGTTCCTTAGATTAGGCAACTGATTGGTGATCTGATCTTTTCGGGAACCTGGTCCCCTTTCAGCCGTGGGAAGTGCCACAGCGCTAGTTCTGAAACAGGATATTGCTGCTGCCTGTGGCTCCATTTAACTGCCTCAGGCTATGAGAGGCGAGAGCGTCTATCTACAAGGCTTAGTCTAGAGGACCGCCCAACTTGAGTCTGCAGCTCCACGCACTGTGCACAAATAATGGGTTTGGTCCCGTGCGCCACACTATTACCCTGGCCAGCTTTTGCCCCTTGGCTCGCGTTGGAGCTGCCCGCTCAGTCGAGCAAGGCGGTAGCATCTGGAGGGAGTTCCGCTCTGGGAAGTGGGCACACTGCGAGTGTCCATAGGTTTGAGTGGCGAGTGAGTTCAATCTGCAGGCGTAGGAAGGCTTCTGAGCTCTCGGGGTACGTGGCATTGTGTGTGGATCTGTGATTCTCGCAGTTCGTGTGTGTGTGTGTGTGTGTGTGTGTGTGTGTGTGTGTGTGTCTACGCAAGCGAGAGCATAAGCGCGCTGTAGTGAGAGGTAAGTGTGCGTGTTTATGAAAGATACAAAGAGTGATTTGCCATGCGTGGGTGTTTTCCCAAATGTATTTTTGCAGTACATATGCGTGTGCATGCCTGTGTGTGTTTGTGTGTTACAGAGGAATTTCTCTTCTGGGTAGGGAGCTGTAGCAAAAGGTAAAAAAGCTGTAGACGCCCAACTGACCTCATTAAATTCAGAGAGATACTTTAAGAGCCCTCAGGCAGAACATTGTCCCTTCTTTTCAGCGCTCTCTTTCACTGTCTGCATATGCAGGTTTGGAAGGGGAGTGGGCGACAAGGTAGGGACTAGACCATGACGGGCAGGATGAACATGGAAAACGACATTAGCCTGCTTAGCCACCTTGGCAGCTGCTCTGGCATGGATTTCAGTCAAGATGTCAGTGTGTGGTGTTGCTGCTGTTGTGTATGCTGGGCTGGACTACCAGTTAGAGATGCAAACAGGTCCTTGGACTTAATGAGGATGCTCAACAAAGCCCTCCTTATCAAGTTTGCAGAGGTTAGTCACCCCAACTGAATTTACTTTTTATTAAAAGAAACAAAAATACTGGGTTTTGTGCAATCTATTTGAACACATAACACATGGCTATAGCTATACACCCAGACAGGAGGACTTCATGCCAACAAACAAACAAACAAAAAGCCCCCAAAAAACCCTTTCTCAAAAGACAGGGTATTTTAATAGTAATTATTGTGCACAAAGTAAGAAAACTTTGATTAAGAGACCATAAAGATCACTGCTAAGATACCAATTTCTGCTATTTATTTTCAAACACATGGCTAATCCTGTAATCCAATTATCTTTCCCTAAATGAATCCTGCCTATCATTTCATGTGAAGTTGTTAAAAGATTTATCTGGAATCTCATAATATTTTGAACAATACTATAGTATCTAGTTTCTACAGCTTACAATAAATCACAAACCGTTTTCGTCTGTATCTTCCAGCTTCTGAGACAGGATGGAAAATAATAATTCACAGTCAGGAAAAGTTAAGGCATGAGGAGCTAAAGTGGTTTATCCAAAGTCACTATCAGGAGCTTTGGTGTTTAGTCCAATGTGTTTAGTGCTAGATCTCACCAGTCTTTCGTGGTGAACAGCATCCTCTTTAAGGAAAGATTTCCAAAGGATTCCAGAAACACACAATTTTCCGCCACAATCCTGGGTGAGAATCCTTTGGTTTCTCCAGAAGTGGGGAAATGAAAAACAGTGTCTACATTTGGGAGACAGAAATTATCTATTGTAGCTGATCTGTAGGAAAGCAACACAGCTATACGTTCATTTGTGTAAGACTATTAGAAAGAGATTATGGAAAAAATAGCTAACATAATAGCAAACTTCAGGTGTTTACTGTACATTAGGCATTGTGCTATGTTTACATTACATATCTTATTCAATCCTCACTACTTTCTGAGACAAGCTCTACAGCTTTCTGAGACAAGCATAACAACTATCCTAGTTTTACAGATGAAAAAAAAAATGATACACATATAAGTTAACTATCTTGCCTTGCCTGAAGTAACACATGTAAGAAGAAATATGAACCTATGGCACCAGATTTCAGAGTTAATATGCTTCCCTACTGTACTATATTTTATGCTGGCTCCCAAAGATGCTTGTTTTGAAATAGTCTAGTAACAAAAAGAGTGAATCATTTTTATAGCACACATGATACATAGTTATATAAAAGCAATAATTTATAGTTTATAAGTGATAAAATTTTAGAATATATATATATATAAATAAAAACTTTTGTCCTTCTTTTTATACTTGTCAGTTACTAAAATTCCTCTTCTTTTTTAAAATTTTTGTTTACTTCTTGCAGCCTATTGATCTTCCCACATATAGGTCGTGGCAAAACGTGACTTGGCAAGGATCATCAAGACACAATGATTAAGTACCCTTACGAGCTTTTAAAAAGAGGTTAAATCAGAAATGCACAAGCTCTTTAAACTAGAAGTACTAGATTTCCATTCCTTTTCAGTTCCTTCCCCAAATACCTGTAGAATACAATTAACTTTGATTTTAAAATAGGGCTGAATTGCACTAAAAAAGATAAAATAACCCCTCTCCAAAAATTGCTCAGTATTAAACTGGCCCCTTCAACATTTAAATATCACCACAGGAACACTATCAAAGATAAATGAATAAAATAATCAAAACAAAATGAGTACACTGAGAAAACACAACGTAAAATTGTGGGAAGGGCGTTACCTTTAATTTCGGAAAGAAGTATATACTTTTGACAGCTATAAACTTAGAAAGTGTTTTTTTTTTAATTTATATAATAGATATACAGGTTTACATGGGGATTCTTGCTTAAGTGAAGTATTTTTTATAGAAATGTTCCTGCCTATTAAAACTAAATGTTCATTGACTGTAGACACACACACACACACACACACACACACACACACACGTATTTAATTAAACGGCTGAAAACCAAATCTGTGGGTCTGTGAGAAAAAAACTAGTTAGAGTAAGATAAAATGTTAATTATTACAGATAACCAAGCAGATATTTTCCTGCTCATTTGCAGTTTTTATATGGAATTCACTACCAGGAGAGTAGAGGAAAAAGAGGAACTCATTTTTCTCATTTTTCAATAAATGCTCATTCTTGGATCAGTCGTGTCTGACCTCTCCAACTCCTGGGAAATAAAATATTTGAATTTAAATGTTGAATCTAGAATAATGACGGGATTCTAATTTAAGTATATGCATTACCTTGATTTATAAATGTCCTTATTTGTTGAGGAAAAATGAAGGTAAGAGACCTAGTATTCATGTTAAAGTAATTTTCTTTAAAACAGCAATATTTAAGAAGATAAATTATCAAGCTGGTAGAAGGATCTGTCCTTCCTGCTGTAAATCAGGAACCATTGTAGAGAGGTGGAAACAGGCCTGTTGGAAGAGTTCCTAAGTGTGCCTTCCTAGGAATTCATTTCTCTTATGTCCTGCCTCCTCTTGCAATTTCATTAATACTGAAGCTTAACAGGCATTGCAGTGTTTTTAAGCTTATAACAACATTAAGAACACCAGACTGAAGTTTATATGATAAATCAAGGTAGTAATGTTGTATTTTAAAGAACAAGAGAACACAAAAGCCTTAAAACTGGACATTGTATTTATTGCTGTATTCACACAGACGAACTATATCAATTGACTACAAAAAAAAAAACCAAACACTTTTCATGTGAGCCACAAATCTAATAATTTTGCCTACTTTCAAATTTTATCAACTGCTGCATTCTTAAACATGCAAAATTTAAAATTACATATATTAAATAGTTTAAGATGAACCATATATGAGCTCTGTTTCCTGAAAGGAGGGATTTATGGTAAATAATTGGGGGGCATTTGGGTAATTATCCTGAAAGACAGCAGATAAGAAGAATAAAGAGATTCTTTAAAGATTTCTCTGTTTGTCTTGAGTGTGTTTCACTCTCTTGCTCACCTGGGATTGATATTATGTAACTTGTCTTTGCATAAAAGAATATAAACAAAGAGTTAAGCAAAAGGTAGCTTTGCTAAATAATCAAGATAATTCAGGTGTCTGTGTTTCATCAGTAATAAAGTTGTGTCACTGACATTATCTGAATAAATCTCAATTCCCGGTATAGCAGATCTTTTTTTCATCATTCTTTAAACTCACATACACTGTATAGTTATGTAGTATCAGTTTCAAATGTCCTTAAGAATACATAAATAGCCAGGCCCAGTGGCTCATGCCTGTAATCCCATTACATTGGGAGGCTGAGGCAGGCGGATCACCTGAGGTCAGGAGTTCAAGACTAGCCTGGCCAACATGGTGAAACCCCATCTCTACTAAAAATACAAAAATTGCCCAGTGTGGTGGCATGTGCCTGTAATCCCAGCTACTCTGGAGGCTGAGGCAGGAGAGTCGCTGGAACATGGAGGCAGATGTGGTGGTGAGCCAAGATGGTGCCACTGCACTCCAGTCTGGGCAACAGAGTGAGACTCCATCTCAAAGAAAAAACAAAAAACCCCACAAATACTTAGAGAACATACATCAAAAATGTTGATTTTATAAGATATAAAATATTTCAAGATTATTATCAAAATGTATATATTTGATTTCACATACAGAGGTTATCCAAACAGTTCATTATTATCTTTTAAAAATTTGATACTGTCTTTATTACCTACATATTCTCTGCTACTCTTTAAAATTAATGGAAAATTTTTTAGATGAACGCCTATTTTCAAATATTCAGAGCACAATAAAACCATTAATACATTTTATTCTGCATATTTTTAGTCCATTGTAAATTAGGTAGTATGTGTAGGACCTTCTTTCTATTTTGTTTCATTTATCTACTTAAGAAAATTTTTGAGATTTTGTTAACTGAGAAATCTAAATATCTGCAATAAATAATTTATAACTGAATGTCAATTCTAGAAACATGCAAGCTTTGTTTTTAAATTATATTTGAACATAATCCCAGAGCCCCCACATAGCAAAACACAGCCCATAGGTAGAAGGCAAGAACAAAACTCCTGTGCTTGCAATTTCCTTTCACTCATAGTAGACTGCTTTGCTGGTGATAAAGCAGAATTCACTAACTTTTTGTAACTTTAATTGTGATGTTAATTTTCCTAAGTGTTTATAAACTCTTGAATGAAAGGAACCACTGAAAATAATTTGGTTGGATGCTTCACAAATTTAAAGATTTGTATTCACATATATGTGTATTGTACTTGGTTTAAAGCACATTGACTATTAATATTTATTACTGTAGACTTTTACCTAATTTTTAAGCTTCTCAAATGATTACTGTTATTTCATTTTTAAAAATATATCTTAAAATTATTAAATGTTGAAATATTTCCTAGGATAAGAACACATGAAGCCAAACAAAATAAGCATCCTTTTTTCAGATAGGAAGATAACAGTGACCTTGGCTTAAAATGATCATTTTGGCCACCAAAGGAAAGAAAATCAATGCGGCTGATTTTAGTTTGGCTACACATAATCCAATTTGAATTGTAAGTACAAATATCTGTCCCTTCTGGACAGGGATCAATTTCATATTTACTATTTGTGCAGCAGGTATTATTTCCATCTGAGTATTCTTTCATTTACTTAAGAAATCATTTTGAGCTCCTGTTGCAAGGAAACAAAAGCAAGAATTGCACATTACCATCAAGAAACTTACAATGTAATAGAAGGCATAGAATATATTCTCAAATAACAACAGTGAATGCTAGTAAAGTATAACCACTTTATGAGAGATGCTTGTAAAATACCAAGATGGTGGAAAATTATTTATAGCTGGGGAATTGGAGAAAATTACAAGGAAATGATAAACCTTTGAGTCATTCTAGAATCATCTAAGGATGCTTAACAGAAAAATCTTGAAGGAAAGGTTGTTTTCCAGAAACATTGTGAATAAAGTTAGGAGAGCTATGTACACATTTAAGATGTAGTCACTTAGGCGGTTATAGTTTTAAAAAAGAATGACAGATGAGGCTAGAAAGCAAAAAGCAGCCAGGGAGACGTGGAGATTGGGAAACAATGAAAGACTTTGCCAATCCCCTCCCATCCCTTCCTTTCCTTTCGCTTCCTTCCCTTTCCCCTTTCCCTTCCTC
>NW_012102465.1:2999633-3014982 GCF_000951045.1 Mandrillus leucophaeus | reverse complement strand
TCCCTTCCCTTCCCTTCCCTTCCCATCCCTTCTCCTTTCTTTTCTTTGTCAGTACATACACCATAATGATTGGTCAATTCACATAACCCTTCAGTGTTATATTTTTAAACAACTCAATCAATGAATTGTTTCATTGAATAAGCAAATCAATTTGTTTTGGAATTTTTATGTAGTGGTTTATAAAAGATTCCATTTAACCCTTCAAATTGATTGAAGTCATCAGATATTTATTATAAAGATACTTAATAAGTAAAAATATATTACATTATTATATATCAATAGTTATATTTAGAGTGTTTTTCCTCTAGTTATTAAAGTGACACTATAAATACATGCTGTATTTACAAAGACATCCAGAAATTACCTATCTGGTATATGAATATCAACCTGAATTTTGGGAAATTTCATTTATCTAGGGTAGGTTTGAATCATACTAGAGTAGTATCCAAGGCATGACATAGATTTTTACCTGTATACACTACCACAGCATCTCTTAGGAGTTTAAACTATCCAACAATTACCATGTGGTTATCACTCAATTTGACTAATTTTTAAAATTATGCTTCTCCTGATACCAAAAGAATCCTGATCATCATTTTTTACAATTAACTTTTCCCTTCTCTGAATCACAAAACAAGCAAGCACAATATAATCAAACCAGCCAATCATACCTGTTAAAATCTTGACTTCAAACTGTGCAAAAATATATTTCTGCTGTTTTAAGGCACAGTTTCTGGGAATTTGTTGTGGTATACCTGGGAAACTAATACAGTACCCGAGACTGCCAAAGACACTGCTCTTATGAACGCCACTCCTGGATTTTAACCGGATCTCTCATAGCTCTCTCCTCCCTGACCAATGGAGTACTTTTCCTATTTCCACCCTGAATGGGATTATTCTTTACAGGAATATTTTGAGACCTTTATACATTTTCACTAATATTCTTTTATTTCAAAACATGTATATATTCTTATGACTATATCCTCCTCTGGGATGAATTTTACATAAATCTCTGTCTGCTCTAGCATTATCAAGCCCTACCTTGAGCCTTGTCATGCACATTTTGTTCTCATCTTAACATCTTAAACTCAATGAAGCAAAGTTACGTTCATTAAAATCCACATGCTCCTTCCTTCTTCAGTTTGCATCTTCTGATTGACCTCTATGTAATCACTGCCCTTATCGTTCCAATTTCTCAGAGTCAAAATCTAATTTTACGCCTCTCTCTTCTTTATATTTGCATTAGAGTCAAACACTAATAAAAATATCTCTTGTATAAGACTTTACTGTCCTTTCTATCTATTCTACTGTCATCCTCAGAGCTCAGATGGTAGTTATTTCATGCATGTGCTATTGCAAAAAACTCACAGTTACCTTGACTGTCTTCAGGCTTTCTACTTCTGCTCCATTCTTTGAAGCACAGTGTGTAGTCATGTCATCATGGCTGTCTTCTCCAATCTTCATAGTTTCCCAATATCATTAGCTTCAGGATACACGAATGCACTTAAATCTCACAATTAAGAGCTTCATGGTTGTTTCCTCCATCTAGTAAGTCCATGCTGATAAATGCAAGCCCTGACTATATTTGCATTTCTGCATTAGAGCCCTTTTAAATATTGTTCCCTTGACCTTTAATACTTAACGTATCTTCCATTAGCCCATCCAAATTTCCTATTTCAACTCTGGTTTCACCTCTAATTTTTCCTGGTCTGCTGTATCTGCCCATTCCAGTGGACTTTAAGCATACTTTAAAAAGAGTGTCTTGTCATATTTATACTCCTTTGCTTTACTCTTTCTTTGTTACTTACAGTTAATGTATTTATAAATAGATTGAAATATCTTAGAATTCATTTAAAATTTTTATCTTCAAAATTTCATAGTAAGCTCTTTTTATACTACCTGTATTAACTTAGTGTATATATGCTGAATGCCTGAAAGCCAAGAAAACTGCATTTTAACAAATTAATTCTTGGAATTTATTCTTTACTTAATTGATGCAGATATTGCTGTGTGTATGTTGTATATGTGTGTATATGCTTATTTGAGCTAAAGACAAATAGTGAAAGATTCTGAGAGAGAGAGAGGGAGAGAATGTACATAGTGCAAAGAAAACAGAGAGAGGAAAGAAGGTTTGTGTCCACTAACATTAATTATAATAAAAGGTTTGATAACTAATGCCAGAAAGACTACTCTCAGATTTCTTCCTTGGCTCTGAGACACTCCAATTTCACATGCAAAAGCAGTTCTGTCTAACTGTTTGGCAGATTGTTTGAGCTGGAATTAAATGTGCACAGCTGGTACCATCTGCTACAAATTCTTTAATTCTTGTTATCTCTTAAACAGCTTTTGGTTTTGTCTTATTCATAATTCATTTATGGAGGATGAGGAAGACCTATAGGGGTCTTAATATTATTTAATGGATGCATTCCTGGTTCTCAGATCAATAAACCATAGTAGACTCTGCTTTATTAATACTGGCTAAGTGTCTACCTAGCTTTACTGATGACCAAACTGGTTTTTTAACTAAAACCAACATCAGTTTTGGGTAGCAAAACTGAGAAGCTTCTTAAGAGTATGTACTGTGACAATAATAGTATTTCAAATAATTCTCCTTATATTTTATCAGTTTTCTTTCATTTATTTTCTTAATTATTTTACAGTGGTAGTTTAGAACTTTTGAATCATAATTTCTTATCCAAGAGCCAAAGTCAGAAACCTATACCTGAGTTATACCTGACTCTTCTGTTTCCCTCATCTTTTTCTTCTATTTTCTTAATGTCTCCCAAATCATTGTCCTTCTAAGAATCTCATTAACACTGACTTTGTGCAGACCCTCAACACCTTATATCTCCAGTCCAATTCAGTGCACTCTTTACTCAGGAGTGATCTCTATAAAACATAATTCTGATCATTTTACTCTCCTACTTAAAATTACGCAATGTCTTTACGCTTCCTTTGAAACATACTGGAAAAATCTGTGTATTGCTATTAGGTACTGCTGCTTCCCTTTTCTGACATTTGTCCCTTCACTTCTACTTCCACCATGCCTGGAAAATTCCAGAATAGGCTTCAACCCAAAATTCAGGTAACTTCGTTTCTTCCTTTTGCAAAATGTATTTGTTATTCTTTCTGGTTGGAGAAAAATGACCTTGTTCTGTGTTTCTGTAGGAACTTGCACATAATCCTTTCAGAATATTTATCATAATGTACTGTCATTTTTGTCTGTTTAGTCTTTGTATTAATATTTCAAGTCCTAGTGGGCAGAAAATATGTTTTTTATCTCCCAAACTGCCCATGCCAGTCCAATGTTCTGTAATATTAGACATTTAATAAATTATTAAATGAATGAAAAATTAATTTTGTAGTGAAAAATTGTCAGGAAAGAATTGAATCCATAGTGAATAAATGGAGATCCCATTGTAAATGAAGGCAAAAATTATTTTTTATATCCGGTAACATGAATACACACTAAAAACAACTTTTTTCTCATTTTGTTTTGAAATTATTCTCAATTAATTTGACCTAATCAATTAAAGGTCTTAAACACATTTAATCAATAGCAATCAGGGCAGCCAAGGCAGCCACTTGGGCTGCTTGTACCTAAATTTAGTTTCGTATTGACAGAAGTCATGCTTGTTGGTTATTTTCACTTGCTACTTTGTACGGAGATGAGCAGCTGGCTTTTCCTTTAATCTGACATTTGTCTGATCTGGCATGGATAAGATGTATTACGTTCACGATGTCCTGCTTAAGTGCAAAAAAATAAATAAAAATGAGGAGGCTTGGTCAAGGCAATAAAAACCGTAAATTTCTATTGAAAATATTTAAGAAGATAGAACATGTGAGGAAAAATACACAGGAAAATACAACTAGTTTTCTGACACTATAGAGATCATTTTGAAATCTTTCCTATTTATGGTGTGCTGACATCCCTGCTGGTCATTCTGCAAAATACTACAGAGAGATGTTATGACAGTATCACTATTTTCTGGAAGATCAACATTTTGCTTCATTCAAATTCTCATAGTGTTGAAAGATTTTCTCTCTGGCAGTAGCAAATGCATTTTGCTGTGCCATGAATAAGTGAAATTTTAAGATTTGGTGTCCATCCAAAAGACCTAATGAGCTCATATTACCAGACACCCAGGCCACATCCCAAGCCTATTTAATTAAAAAAAAAAAAAAAATGAGAGCAAGGCCTCTACATTTTTAACTTACTTCTTTATAGTAGAAATTAAAAGTGTACATGTGAATTTCTGTCTTTCTGGAAAAACATGAGACACTCTTAGTCTACCCAAGCAAATTTCTGGTTCTGGTATTAAAAAAAGTTAAACCTAATAAAAATCTACCTACTGTTATAATTAACTATGCCATATAGATTAAAAAGCTTATTTTTTCTCAATACAAATTATAAAATTGGATCCTTGACATGCTGTCATAATATCTGAAAATCATACTAATCAGCCGACACATGCAGAGACCCTGGGTAAGTTAGAGCAGGAAAGTGCAGGGGAAAGAGCGTGCTGTTAAATTGTTGATAAGTAAGTTAATCTACTGCTCAGATAAACAGGCTTGAATTAATTATTTGGCTATACTTAGATAACTTGCATGCAAAAGAATCCTGAAATTGGCAGTCAGTCTTCATATACATAACACAGCCAAATGTTTAATGCATCTGTAAACTTTTATTTCCTATTTTCTTTGCAAGAAAACCAGTTTTTATTTTTATTTCAGGAGTTGTATGCAATGAAAAGCTTTTGGAATTCACATCAGTTGGAAATATTTCAGTGTATTAAATATTAGAAAAATTAATGAATGAAGAATGCTAAAAGTGCACTGAATTCTAAATATTAAATTTAAATGTTGCAAAGTTAGATAGTTCCAGCAATCATTAATACTTTTATAGTTTATGCATGTAATTTTGACAAGCAACTTTTTAATTGTGTATGTGTCATGCCAATAATACAATTTTTTTTTTTAGACCATAACGGGAAACTTTTTCTGGAACTACCAAGTTTTCCGAGTATTTAAGAGTATACTTATTTATGTACCAATCAAAATAATTATATTGAATAGAAATTGCTCCAAAATGCATTACGTATTTCCTGTGTTAAAATAATTTTGATAATATAAACAGTATGCATTAACATCAATTTCTGTATAGTAGATCATCGACCTCTGATAGGACTCATGTTTCGGTTGGCAAAAAGATTGAATTCCAATAACAGTTCAACTCTTAGAAATAGTTTAGGGTTTTTCTGACTTGTTTATGTTTTACTTTCATTTTGTCCCTGGTTTCACATGACATTATTGGGCGTTACTCAGAAGTTCCTCTGCCATTGACTGCATTTGACTCCTGGCTAACTAATTTGCACTTACTAGCTTTTGAGATTTTTTTTTTAAATAATGTTTTCATTTTTTGTTTCTTTTTTTTTTGACTTTTTGTGCATTTTTACAACATAATCTTAGCCTTTCCTTTTTCTGGGTAGCATGCCTTGATTTCCTTTCTAGTTCTTATTGCATCCTATTTCTTATGGTCTTTATAGGGCCATGTGTCAAGATTTAAGAACATCCCTACATGGGAATTCATGGGCACATGGCTTACTTTTGTTTATTGAGTTCATTCATTCATTCATTCATTTTGTCCATTTGTTAATTTACTTTAGATACTTTGAACCTGGAACAGAGTGTCACAAAGACTGAAAACTGATTACAGCTGATTTACCATAGTGATAGAAACCAAATAAGAATATGAACTGCTTCCTATTACACGGATCTTTTAATTTGATCTGGTTCCTCACTTTTCCAAGTCTGTATTTTTCAACTTATAAAAACTGTGAGTAATGCTAGGATCTCTAAATCCCTCTAATGAATTCCTATTTTGCATGTACTAACCAGAATTGACCTCTGTTACCCCCCAAAATAGTAACAGTCCCATGATGTCTATTGGATCAGTTTGGCAAAAAGAAAACAAAACAAAAAAAATGTCTAACAGTTCTCTGCTTGAGTGTACAACTCCTCCTACTGATTTTGGAAAGAATTTTTAAGTTAGATAGTCCCCAGGGTTCTTGGACACATGAGGAAAACCTGGGCCTCAGAGACGTAGTTTTCCTCTCTCTATAGATAAAACCAATTTTGCTCAATATTGGCTATCAGTTCCGCAATTCAATACCAGTCTCATAGCTACGTATTATTGAGCACACTATTGTAACCTTAACCCAGAGTTTCTATTCCCTTTGCCACCATAAAGTCACCCTCTGCTGTTATGGATATGTGTGATGGTTAATATCAGATGTCAACTTGATTGGACTGAGAGATGCCTAGACGACTGGTAAAGCATTGCTTCTGGATGTGCCTATGAGCATGTTGACAGAGGAGATTGACATTTTTATCAGTGAATTGGGAGAGGAAGACCCACCCTCAATGAGGGTGGGCACCATCCAATCTGCTGCCAGCATGGCTAAAACAAAGCAGGCAGAAGAAGGGGAATAAACACCTTGTTGAATTCTTTTTGCTCTCCCTCTTGCCCTGCCAGAGACTTGCTTCTCTCCTCCTGCCATTGGGCATCAGACTCCAGGTTCATTGGCTGTTGGACTCTGGGACTTGCACCAGCGACCTCCCAGGGGATCTTAGGCCTTTGGCCTCAGACTGAGGGTTGCACTCTTGGCTTCCTTGGTTTTGAGGTTTTTGGAGTTGGACTGAGCCATGCTGCTAGTTTCTCTTTTTCCAGCTAATAGGCGGCCTATCATGGGACTTCACCCTGTAATCTTGTGAGCCAATTCTCCCTGATCAACTCCCTTTTATATATACATATGACCTATTGGTTCTGTGCCTCTGGACAACCCTAACTAATACAATAACGTATACATCCTCCAGCTTCTAATCTCACAAGCTCATACCCAGGTAAATCTAGTGATAAGGAAGGTAGCTAGATGACCTGAGAGCATGGTGTCATAAGTGCCTGTGGACAGGGAGGAGAAGAATCACTCAGTCCTGTCTCTACTGTGCAAACCTCATTCTCTAGCCATCACTACTTGCTACCACTCTAACTGGATAATTATACTCTTCTTTATTTAATATTTTATCATCTTAAATAATTTCTTGTAAGGTTCATAAAACATTTTTTGTCATAGATGCATGTTCAGAAAGCCTTTGGAAGCAAAACAAATACAATGTTTCATGGTTTATTCATTAAAAATGCCTTTTTTGGGGTGCGGGGGACAGAGTTTCACTCTTGTTGCCCAGGCTAGAGTGCAGTGGCAAGATCTTGGCTCACCGTAACCTCCGCCTACTGGGTTCAAGGGATTCTCCTGCCTCAGCCTCCCGAGTAGCTGGGATTACAGTCATGTGCCACCATGCCCAGCTAATTTTTTGTATTTTTAGTAGAGACAGGGTTTTTCCATGTTGGTCAGGTTGGCTTTGAACTCCTGACCTCAGGTGATCCGCCCACCTCAGCCTCTCAAAGTGCTGGGATTACAGGCATGAGCCACCGCGCCCGGCCTAAATGTGACTTTTAAAAATTATTTTTAATTTACAAATAGTAATTGTATATATTATGGGGTACAATGTGAGGTTCCAATACATGTATACATGTAGAATAATCAAATTGGGGTACTTAACATATCCATCATTTCATATACTTACCATGTTTTTGTGGTGAGGACATTTAAAATTTAATATTTCAGCAATTTTGAAATATATGATACATTCTTATTAATTATGCTGTGCAATCACTCACCAGAACCTATTCTTCCACTCTTACTGAAACTTTGTACCCTTTGACCAACATCTCCCCTTTTTCTACCTACCCTTCCAATTTCTCCCTGCTTCTACCAGCCTGTGGTAATCACCATCCTAGTCTTTACTTGTATGAGTTCAACTTTTTTAGATTCCACATATAAGTGAGATCATGCAGTATCTACCTGTGCTTGGCTTATTCCATTTAGCATGATGTTGTGCAGATTCATCCATATTGTTGCCAAGGACAGAATTTCCTTCTTTTTAAAGGATGAACAGTATCCATATATATACACACACACACCATGTATTTTTAAGTCATGATGTGTTGATGAGGACTTCATTTGTTTCCATATGCTGATTGTTGTGAACAAAGCTGCAGTGAACATACGCGTGCACATTCATATACTTTTTGTGTATGTGTTTCTCTATATTAAATGAATACAAATTGACTGCTAGTATTAAATTTGTGGTCATTTAGGTGATTTTTATCATTTTGCTAATTCACTTTTCTGGCAGATGATCACTTCTCATTTATTCAAGCTATTTGTTTGCTGGCAGATCTACCCAGAGCAGTTTGTCTCTCACCTTCTTATTCGTTTATTCGAATTATGCAAAGGCCTGGAAACCTCACAGCTAAATTCTGTACTATTGATTCCATGTAATAAGTAACAGAGTTTGAGAGAGGAAGTGAGAACCACAACTGTGAATAAAGTATGTAAGTTTCAATGTGTGCAATCTCGAATATTTGTTTATTTATTCAAAGCCCTTTTAGGCTCACTTCCTGGTTCTTATGTCTGAATTCTCTGTAAATGGACATTGTTAGATAACGGAATTTAAAAATAATGAGTTAATGTATGACCTTGTGTTTGTTATTTATACCAAATCTGTTAGATGATCAAGATAGGAATTATCTTCAGGGAAGTTAGGTTGCTTGCCAAAGTTCACAAAACAAGTTTATTGGACATCTAAAACAAGTTTAATTGTTGCCCTGCCCTTCATCTCCATAGTGTCTATGTGTTTTGCTGTTTGCACTTGCAACCTTCTTGTAGGGATTGTCCTGGGGCATCTCTATGGAAAACCTGAAGTGCCTGGGAGACTTTGTCCCACCTTCTCCTGCAGGTGGCTCCTTGCCAATGCTTTGCTGATATGGTAGTATAAAAGCTCAGCCCCTTTTTCTCAAGAGGGACAAACTTTGATGTGTAATTTATATTTCAGTGTTTCTCAAGAGAATAGACTGGATCTGAGACTTCACCCAAAATGTCACCTTTGCTTAGCTTCTTTCCTTTCCTTGTTGTATCATACCAAGCCATATTGTTGCCTGAGGCAAAAGGAAAATTGTGTATCCATTTGCATACTTGTCAAAATATTGTCCCATGTTTTCAACCAAGTAAAATTTAATATAAGCTTTACAATAAAAATGACAATATATAAAGTCCTGTGTTGTTCAATCTCTTTACACCCCGTTGTCATCTATCATAAACCTACTTGGCAGGTGGGAAGGAAACCCTGGGATGACTGAAAATGGTTGCTTCTGTTCCACAGTAACAGAGTCATAAAACAAACAAAGAATAGCTTGTCTTTATTTTTCAAATTAACATTTTGTTCAGAATGGCTATTTTACATTAATTTTGATTTATGTATAATATGGCATTAAGGTATAATTTATCTTGATTTCTGAGTCTTGTGGCACTTCCTTATATTTTACACCTGAAGCTAGTACTCCGTTTGCCTCATCCTAATCTGAGTCCTGGTTCCCCAATTCTCTTTTCTTATTTCTACTGGGAACACTTTCATTAGAAGCCATTTGGGCTCAGATCTTTGTCTCAGTGTCTGTCCCGGGAGAATTCAGTATAAAATAGTGAATAAACACAATTTAGGTTAAGTCGCCGATTGTGGAACTTGACCAGTACGCTTTCTATGACAGTGAGCTGTGCCTTGTGTTTGGTCCATTCTCTACTGCTGTAACAGAATACCATAGACTGAGTACACAAGACAGAAATAACTTTCTCACGGTTCTGGAGGCTGAGAAGTAGAAGATCAAGGCACCAGCAGGTTTGGTCTCTGGTTTCAAGATGGTGCCTTGTTGCTGTGTCCTCTGGAGAGACGGGGTGCTGTGTCCTCTCATGGCAGAAGGTAGAAAGGGGCAAACCCACTCCCTCCAGCCCTTATTACAGTGACATTGTCTAAACATGTATTTCCAACACATGAATTTTAAGAGATACATTCAAACCATAGCACCTCGTTAAATAATTCTTCTTCTGCTGTTTAAGATTGTTACATTTATACATCTGGTTAAATCTTACAATAAATTAATCCATCTTTCTATTTAATTTACATTAATTTTATTTTGCTTTAAATAGAACTCAGTGCTTATATTTTTGTCCCCATGAACAGTATCAGTTGTATACTGTTGAATATATTATTGTTTTACATTCTATTGTTTATGTTTCTAAAGTAATCATCTCACTATAAACAAACATTTGCTGTTCTAAAATTTTAGCTACTTTAGGCAGTAATAGAAACAAAGAAACATTTGCTGTCAGTCAAATTAGGAAATTTTGTTTTAATGTAAAAATCAAGGTATATTTAAAAAACAAATTGACTTTTACAAATCAGATAAATATAAAACCAAGCATAACCATTCATGTGATAATGTAAATTAAATTTGTGTCATTAAATAAGAACAAACAAACGTGCAAACTTTGGAAGAACCTGTGTTTATTTAGATAATGAGTTTGATGGAAAACAAGTAAGCATAGTTGTTATTTAAATTTTGTGGCCATATGACACCAAATAATCAGTGTAAGTGAATTTTTTTTTTAGTGTAAGTGAATTTTAAATATGTCATGTGGCAAAAAAAAAATCATATTAAATTATATATTTTAAAAGCATTTAATAGAATTCAAAACCATATCAAAGTTGGATGACTGAGGTTTTCAAGTGTACAGAAAGAAGCGAAGGGGCACAGTTTGCTTAAGATGGCAAAGTACAGAGCAGTTCACCAAGCCAACAGGAGGGGTTTCAGCATTTGAACATGGTAGCATGGGGCTTGCCATATGTTTAACCAGTCCAGCCAAGAAAATTTTAGTGAAATTCATCTGAATCTTCTAAGGCTTTATCTCCTGTTTTTATATCACTAACTAAGATTTTTAATGATTTCTGAGTCTTGAAATGTTAACTCACTGACTCCCTTTCATGGGTTCTTTTGTCTGCTTATTTATATATCTAATCCTGAGGTAATGCTGATAAATAATTTAATTAATAAATTTATTCACTTAAGAAAGGTTTATTTAATAGCATCTCTGTGTTAGGTATTGTATTATTATCTGAGAGACAAAAATAACAAAGTAAGACAAACTTTTTCTTTTCAGAAAATTTACAATCTTGTGAAAGAAAAATTTTAAAAAGAAACTCAGAAGATTACAATAGAGAACTACCATAGCTATGATAGGAGACTATAGGGCTAAATGACTGCATAATTCTAAGCATTTTTGCAGAATAAAGAAAAATGTCTTTTATCTGAAACTTAAAATAAGAGTAAAATGTGTCTATGCCAACTTGGGTTGATGAATGGGGAAGGGGCAAAAATTGGTATGTTGATAAAATGGAAAGTTCTACATAGTAATGCAAATGAGGGAAAATAAAAATCTCTTGACATGTTATTTTTTTGACAAATTGGTTACACTCATAGCATTGTGTGTGTGTGTGTGTGTGTGCACCAACTACCAACTACCAACAAAATTTTTGTATTTTATCTTCCAATTATTTTTAGATTGTTGTAATAACTTCCTAGTCTCCTTAAATTTTGAATGCAGAATGGATATTGGCAAATATGGATTTGAGATGAAAGTCCACAAAGTTGGATGGAAAGAAAAGTTAAGGGTAGAGAGGACAATGTAGAGATTGAAAGATGCAATCATGTTGAAGAACAGGTAGAGGTGGCAGTGATCTGAGATCACACCACTGCACTCCAGCCTGGGCAACAGAGCAAGATTCCGTTTCAAAAAAAAAAAAAAGACATTAGTAAACAGAAAAGGAGGATGATATTTTTGCAGATTTACATATGACCACAAGCACAGGGCATGGAGAAAAAAAAAAGTTTGAATAAATACGCTATTAGAAATAATAATTATAAATATCAGAAGAAATAATTACAAAAGTTTCAAGTTGTCTCTTGGAAGAGAAAAAGAGGAATGAAGAGGGGTTAGCCAAAAATTGCTATTAGTCATTTAAATCGTTGATGTATTAAAACATATATATGTACTATTGACAAAAATATTTTTTAAAATAATTTAAATTATACTGATAAAAAATTATGTAAGAAACTTACATAATAATCCCTAGTGTATGGTTTGCCGTGGAATGGCCCAACAAATACCAAGAGACTTGATGGTTTAAATAACAGAAATTTATTTTTATACAGTTCTGGACGTTGGGAAGTCCACAATCAACATGCTGGTTGATTCAATTTCTGGGACAGGCACCTTCCTGTCTTATAGAGGCCATGACCACTTTCTCACTATGACCTCACCTGGTCATGCCTCAGTGCACACATACACACACACACAAACATACACACACACACACACAGGAAGAGAAAGACTTTTTTCTTTCTCTTTTTATAAATCCACTGGTCCTATTGGATTAGGACTCTGCCCTTGTGACCTCATTCAAGCTTATTTTCCTACTAAAATTTTTATCTCCAAACACAGTCACGTTGGGTTTATGGCTTCATCATATAAATTCGCAGGAATAGGGCCCTTGATTCAGTTCATAGCCCCCTTTATAACCTAAGTAGTATATATATTTTAAAGAAAATCCAAAAAGTGTTTTTTTGTTTGTTTTTTCTTTTCTTTTCTTTTCTTTTCTTTTTTTTACAAAGGAAGTAAAATAAGAATGCATTTTAAAAAAATAACTGTATGTCTTACAGTAACAGTTGTATTTTAAGGATGTAAACTATTAACGTAGTAATTTCAGTTGTATGTTTTTTAGTTAAGTTTCCTTCTCTAATAAAAGAAGTGAACCTGAGATAATCAAATATAGATAAACCATATTCATCTATTAACAATTACTTTTAAATATTGTACTTTTTTTTAAAATGATGGGGGAAAATAACTTTTTGTTATACTGATTGTACATCTATGTCAGGAGAAAAAATTAGAAACAAAGAAATTTAATTATGTTTATTTAAACTGAATTAACAGAACTGAAATTCAAGTGCTGATATTTGTATCCCTTTTATATTTAATTAAATATTAAAGGGATAAAAATATTATAGGCCAAGTAGAATACGAGGTTATGTGATATGGGAATATTTATCTGATTCTCAGATAGAAACAACATTTTAAACTAAAAAATGGGCCATGGGAAACACAAATAGATTGACAGATTCAACTATATTAGGACAACAAAAAAATTCACTTGTTAAAAATCTCAGAAGCAAAATTGCAAATTACAAGAAACATTTTTGCAACAAATTTTATGGGAAAATTATTTGAATACATAGAGAATATAAACAGACTTTTCACAAATAAGTATACAACTGGCTATTCACCACAAAATTAAAAGGAGTTTCTTCCCTTCTACCCCTAACAGACTGGCAAAAGCTTGTTAATGATAAAAGCTTGTTAGAAATGGTGTGGAGGAAAAGCTGAGATTCTTGTGTACCCACCATTAGTGACATACTAACAACTGCACATTTTGTGGTAGAAAATTTTGTACAATTTAGCGAAAAATGTAAATTTGCCTAAAATTTATCCTATGATTATCTTTCTAGTGTCTGTCTTTGAGAGATTACACCCATAAACATATCATATCCAGAACAAATATATCCACTTCAACTTTGAAATCAAAATTGCAAACCTCCAAATACTCATCATTACTGAAAGATTAAATAAAATTTGGCAACTTTTTACAACAGCATATTGTATAGTAATAATAAAAAGTAAAAATTTTAATAATAAAAATTAAAAAATAGTAGAGGACTATAAATGAATAGGAAGAGATTACCGAGGCAAATTATTAGGTAAAATAAGCAAATATGTGATATAATCTCTCTCTTTTTTTTTTTTTGAGACAGGGCCTTACTCTGTCAGCCAGGCTGGAGAGCAGTGGTGCCATCACAACTCACTGTATGTACCCTCAATCTCCTAAGCTCAGGTGATACTTCCACCTCAGCTGGGACCACAGGTGCAAGCCACCATGGTCATCTAATTTTTTGTAATTTTTGTAGAGATGCAGTTTGCCATGTTGCCCAGGCTGGTCTCCAACTCTTGGGCTCCAGTGATTCCCCCCAACTTGGCCTCCCAAAGTGTTGGGATTACAGGTGTGAGCCATCATGCATAGTAAAATGGTGGAGATGTGCTTCAAACAATTGTGAGTGAGTGCTTCAATAGTAAATTTTCACCTTTTACATAATTTAATTTTCTATTATATGAAAACTTTTCAAGAACATTTCTATTGTTGAATGTTTGTGACCCTGAAAATTCATATGTTGAAAGCCAATCATGAATGTGACGGTATTAGAAGATGGGGGCTTTGGGAGATAATAAGACAGGGTAGCAGGGCCCTCATGAATGGAATCAGTGTCCTTATAAAGGAAACCTCAGAGAGCTGCCCTGCCCTTTCCACCATGCGAGGACACAGCAAGAAGGTGCTGTCTACGAACCAAACGACAAGCCTCACCAGACTTCAAATCTGCAGGTGCCTTGATCTTGGACTTCGTAGCCTTCAGAATTGTGAAAAATAAATTTCTATTGTGTACAGTCTACCAAGTTGATAAGATATGTTATAGTAGTCTAAATGGGCTAGGAGAATCATATACATATGTCATGATGCTACAAATGTAAAGCTCTTAGATTAATACCCTTAGAAGGACTTTTATAAAAAATGATTCACTCTTCAACACGGTCTACACCTTTAAGAATAACCTACATAATGCAATTGTGACAAAGATTCTATGAATAGGCAACAAAAATATTTATTAAACAAAACTCATGAATCAATATTCATTTGAATGAATTTTCTACCTTTAATAATTACTATTCATTATTGATTATTGCCACACATTTTACATAAATAAATTGTATCTTCTGTCCTTGAAGTTCTCCCTGAACTCATTTAATAAAAGTCATTAGATTAGATATAGATAGAAAAGTCACTAGATATGAATTTTTAGCAAATAATACCCTTAGCTATTATTATGATGTTATTGATTGTCTGTGTTGTTAAATAGAGACCAACTATTTTCACTGAGATGTGAACAGAAAGTCTGAAATAACACACATGTGTTTCTCTTTATGTTTAAAGTTTTTAATTATGGCACATGTGTCTTTCTTTTGAGACAAGGTCTTGCTTTATCATTTATCTTTTTGTAACAAATCAGCATTATGGTATCAACCAATGGTGGTGATGTGCATTGATCTATATGTCAGCAGATATTATCATTCAGACTGTGATACAAATAATAACATAAAATATAATTTTTGTATAGTTCAATAGGATAATCAAAGATCTTTCACAATGTTTGCAGAAAAGTCAAGCATTTAGAATCCAGTTTTATTTTTACTGTTAATAAGTTATTTTATTATTTCTCAAAAACTGATTCTTT
>NW_012102465.1:2997695-2999569 GCF_000951045.1 Mandrillus leucophaeus | reverse complement strand
GACATAATACACGAAAGAGTTTGAACATTAATTAAACTAATAAAGCAATAATAATTTATACATTTTTACCTTGCCTCATGAAATAGACTTTGTGTGTATATATATACATAAGCTAACATTTGGATATTGGGTTGTTAATGACACATTCATTTACTTGACCTTAGAACTGATGATACTAGCAGCCAAATGGGTAAATGGCCAAAAAAAGCTACTAAGCTTTGAAAAAAACAAAATAAAATAAGTACATAGAGCACTAACTATGCAATTATTTTTTCATGTCATTTTGGTTAAACAAATAAGCAATTATCATGCTCATTTCATTAAAGAAACATATATAATTTATTGGATTAATTAATCTACAGTTTCATTCTTTTCTTTCTCTCTATGTGTGTATTCTCCACAGTCTCCTAGACATTTGTGGATTTAGTTATCACTTTTGTGGATTGCTCCTACACTTGCATCTTTCTTTCTTTCTCTCCACCTATCTAAATTCTTTTCTATTTTTCTGACTACTTCATTGTTGCCAGGATCCATAAAATTAGCATACCTGAATTAATTCACCAATTTTCTCTTCCAAATACACTTGTTTTTTTCATTTGCCATTTTGGTTTATGGTGTTACCACCTTTCCAATGTTTTAGACTTGATAACCAGTTTGTTACTAGTTTTCTACTTCTTATCCATTCAATTCGATCAATACACAGTGAAAGCTTTTATGTTGCAAGCACTGCAAGATGTCTTGACTTACAATCCAGTGTGGAAGAAAGACAACCAGAGTGGTAGTTGTGTAAAATAATACTATAGAAATTTCCAATGTTACATGAAAAGATAGTAAATATATGATAACATATTCCAGGAACAGGAGTTCCTGGGGCAATGGGAGGAAAAATAATGGAAGGAAAGAGAGGAGGCAAGAAATGATTGAGAGAAGCCAGGGAAAACTTTCTGGAGAAGGTAGTACCAAGAACCACTCATTGCTTCTCTATAAGATTCCTTGCATTCCACCATTTACATGAGACAATTCTACTTGAGCATTTCACTACTTGTGGAATACAAATGCTGCAATAGTATCTACCCAAGTTTTTTCCTTGTTTCTGTTTTATTCCTGTTAGAGGACCAACAGGTTTGTATGCTAGCTGCAAAGACCAAAACATTGAGGCAACAGGATTTGCAGCAAAGAAAGAATGTAATGATCACTGGGCTCTAAGTGAGGAGATAGGAGAAAAACCTCAAATTCATCTCCCTGAAGTATTCTGGACTGGAGCTTTTAAGGGGATCACGGAGGTGGAGAGGCTGGAAAATTGGGGTCATTAATTGGTCAGGGCAAGGGGGATGAAATTATCAGGATGCAGAAATTGCATTCTTTGGTGAGTCAGCTTCTCATGGGGTGCTTCAAACTAGCTGACATCAGTAGTTTCACTGTCATGCAATCTGTGAAAGAATGTCTCAAAGGGAAAACTTAACATTTCATAATGTTTACATAGTTATCTATGGAACAATTTAGAGGAATTGCAGTCTTGCAACTGAGTCTATGGAATTCTGTTGCAATAGGCCAACAATCTTGGTCAGAGAACATCTGAACTAATGATTAATGCTGACTGTGTTGCAAGCTTGCGTTATTTTCATTTATGCCATTCCCTTTTTTCCTGAATAATTTTATAAGTTTATAGGAACTGTATCATTCTCATCTACCTTTTCACAACAGTGTCAATTGCTAGTTGTCCTGGTATTTTCTACATTTCTATTCTTGATACGCCTCTCCTAGAAAACTTGAAATGTTCCTATTTACTTAGTAGTCTGTTCCTCAAACAACAGATTGGACTCAGCCTTGTTTGCCACAAGTCTAATTCACAGGCTTGACGGTTGTGCTGCTCA
>NW_012102465.1:2993848-2997645 GCF_000951045.1 Mandrillus leucophaeus | reverse complement strand
AAAATAATGGAAGGAAAGAGAGGAGGCAAGAAATGATTGAGAGAAGCCAGGGAAAACTTTCTGGAGAAGGTAGTACCAAGAACCACTCATTGCTTCTCTATAAGATTCCTTGCATTCCACCATTTACATGAGACAATTCTACTTGAGCATTTCACTACTTGTGGAATACAATGCTGCAATAGTATCTACCCAAGTTTTTTCCTTGTTTCTGTTTTATTCCTGTTAGAGGACCAACAGGTTTGTATACTAGCTGCAAAGACCAAAACATTGAGGCAACAGAATTTGCAGCAAAGAAAGAATTTAATGATCACTGGGCTCTGAGTGAGGAGATAGGAGAAAAGCCTCAAATTCATCTCCCTGAAGTATTCTGGACTGGGGCTTTTAAGGGGATCACGGAGGTCGAGAGGCTGGAAAATTGGGGTCATTAATTGGTCAGGGCAAGGGGGATGAAATTATCAGGATGCAGAAATTGCATTCTTTGGTGAGTCAGCTTCTCATGGGGTGCTTCAAACCAGGTGACATCAGTAGTTTCACTGTCATGCAATATGTGAAAGAATGTCTCAAAGGGAAAACTTAACATTTCATAATGTTTACATAGTTATCTATGGAACAATTTAGAGGAATTGCAGTCTTGCAACTGAGTCTATGTGATTCTGTTGCAATAGGCCAACAATCTTGGTCAGAGAACATCTGAACTAATGATTAATGCTGACTGTGTTGCAAGCTTGCTTTATTTTCATTTATCCTACTCCCTTTTTTCCTGAATAATTTTATAAGTTTATAGGAACTGTATCATTCTCATCTACCTTTTCACAACAGTGTCAATTGCTAGTCGTCCTGGTATTTTCTACATTTCTATTCTTGATACACCTCTCCTAGAAAACTTGAAATGTTCCTATTTACTTAGTAGTCTGTTCCTCAAACAACAGATTGGACTCAGCCTTGTTTGCCACAAGTCTAATTCACAGGCTTGACGGTTGTGCTGCTCAATACGTCACCAGACATGTGATTATTCAAACTTAAAGTAGTTATTATTAAATCTAATTATAAATTTAATTTTTTCAGTCATATTAACTACATTTCAAGTGCTCAACAAACAAATGTGGGTAGTTGCTACCATACTGGATAGCACACATCTTCACTGAAAGATGAAAATGCAGCACTACTCTAACGTCTCATCATGCCAGTTAGAATGGCGATCATTTCCAAGTCTGGAAAAAACAGAGGCTGGCAGGAATGCAGAGAAACAGGTATGCTTTTACACTGTTGATGGGAGTATAAATTAGTTCAACCATTGTGGAATACAGTGTGGTGATTCCTCAGGGATCTAGAACCAGTAATATCATTTGACCTAGCAATCCCATTATTGTGTACATACCCAAAGGATTATAAATCATTCTACTATAAAGACACATGCACACATATGTTTATTGTAGCACTATTTATAATAGCAAAGACTTGGAAGAAACCCAAATGTTCATCAATGATAGACTGGATAAAGAAAATGTGGCACACATACACCATGGAATACTATGCAGCCACAAAAAATAATGAGTTCATGTCCTTGCAGGTACATGGATGAAGCTGGAAACCATCATCCTCAGGAAACTAACACAGGAACAGAAAACCAAACACTACATGTTCTCACTCATAAGTGGGGGTCAAAGAATAAGAACACATGGACACAGGAAGGGTAACATCACACATTGGGGCCTGTTGGGGGATGGCGGAATATGGGAGGGAGAGCATTAGAACAAATACCTAATGCATGTGGGGCTTAAAATTTAGATGATGGGTTGATGTGTGCAGCAAGCCACCATGGCACATGTGTACCTGTGAAACAAATTGGCACATTCAGCACATGTATCCCAGAACTTAAAATTTAAAAAAAACAAAAAACAAAAAACAAAACTGAAAGTAACTTTTCTTTCCTCTACACATCTCTCACTTCCTCACCTATATGCATTTTGTCCTTCTTATATTTCTTCCTAGAATGGCTTTTCTTCCATTTCTCCCTGTTCATATGATATTTATTTTTCAAGATCCAATTCACCTGCTTTCTCTCCTCCATGCATTTCTCCCTGTTCAAATTATATTCATTCTTCAAGATCCTGTTCACCTTTCTCTCCTCCATGAAATTATCCCTGATCCCTATGTTTGAAAGTAGTGTTTTAGTTACTGAATTTTTGCAATTTATCTATGTCCCTTTGACATCTATCACTTTATATCTTGTATTATAGATTTTTGTGTATATATCTTATTTCTACACTATTCTATAAGCTCTCTGGCCACCAAATTTTTAACTTTAACTTTTCTACAGCATCTACTGCATCCTTCACAGTGTATTAAGTAGTTATTTAACAATTAAGTTTAGTTAAGTTCAGTTATTAGATTTATATATGTGGAGATCATATTTATAATTGTTTTTAGTCTTGGGAAAAAGATTTGGAAAGCAAATACTTGGAGGCTTAATAGAAAATATCTAGAGGGTTGTAATGTTATTACTTTAATGTATTGAAACAAAGATAAAATGCTTAAAAATATAATTAATATATTATCTCTCAATAGAAGTAAATGTAATTACTTTAGTCTGTGAGAGGTTTAAGAAAATCCCCATTGGAAGAAACTAGCATTTTTTTAATCAGACAAGAAATAGGTTCAGTCAATATTTTATTGTACTTTGACATTTATTTTTAAAATATTGAAAATGCAGGTGCCTTTCAATCTGGTTTCCAATAAAATCACTTCCTTCCTCACCGTGTTTCAAAAATCAGGTAGCCTTGTATTTTTTACTCATTTTAAAACACATTTGCATTTCTTACAGATAACTTCAGCCAGGAAAGAAAATTCTAAAAATAAAGATTTCAATAATATGAATTATTGCTAAAACATACAGATCTCACTGTAGAGCATACAGATCTCAGGTGTGTAAGAAATTTAATTTAATTTTCCTGTAACTAAACCATGTCAAATATGAGTCTTTGTTATACCACATATTAAATACACAACCACTGTCAGTTCAGGATTTTCTCATTTTTACAGAGGCTTTGTGTAAATTCTGGAGGGTTTAGAAAATGCAAAACCATGTCTAGAGAGAGAGGTGGTAGCTTTGAATCTGTGAGTATGACGATTCTCATCCACACTAGTGTTACCATGTTCCTATGTGACACCTGAATATTCATCCATATTAGTTGCCAATGTGCCATGCTTAATCCCTTACCAAAGTTTTCTCCTTACTTGGTTCACTCTTTGGTTAATAAATGTCCCTCTCAGCGAGGGGCATTCTACTCTTTCAGTACCACTATGTAGTCAGTCATTGAAAACTTACGTCCTCGTCCAAAGGCCTTTAACATTTTATGCCACTTCTGGTGACTGCTATGGTTTGAATGTATGTGTCCCTCAAAAATTTATATTCTGGACTTAAACCCCAAAAGGATAGTATCGAGAGGTGGGGTCTTTTAGGGAGTGATTAATTCATCAAGGCTCTGCCCTTATTAATGAATTAGTACTTTTATAGAAGGGATCGAATAGAGTGTCCTAGAGCCGTTTGCCCTTCTGCTTCTGCTATGTGAGGACATAGCAGAAAGGCACGATCTTGATAGCAGAGAGTAGCCCTCACTGACCCTGAACCTGCTGGTGCCCTGATTGTGGACTTTCAAGTCTTCAGAACTGTGAGAAGTAAATCACTGTTTCTAAATTATCCAGTCCCAGGTATTTTGTTACAGCAGCACGCATGAACGAAATGGCGACGTAGTAAACAGTTTCATCTTACTGATCTAGACAAGTGCTAGGAATTC
>NW_012102465.1:2990973-2993798 GCF_000951045.1 Mandrillus leucophaeus | reverse complement strand
AAGAAACTAGCATTTTTTTAATCAGACAAGAAATAGGTTCAGTCAATATTTTATTGTACTTTGACATTTATTTTTAAAATATTGAAAATGCAGGTGCCTTTCAATCTGGTTTCCAATAAAATCACTTCCTTCCTCACCGTGTTTCAAAAATCAGGTAGCCTTGTATTTTTTACTCATTTTAAAACACATTTGCATTTCTTACAGATAACTTCAGCCAGGAAAGAAAATTCTAAAAATAAAGATTTCAATAATATGAATTATTGCTAAAACATACAGATCTCACTGTAGAGCATACAGATCTCAGGTGTGTAAGAAATTTAATTTAATTTTCCTGTAACTAAACCATGTCAAATATGAGTCTTTGTTATACCACATATTAAATACACAACCACTGTCAGTTCAGGATTTTCTCATTTTTACAGAGGCTTTGTGTAAATTCTGGAGGGTTTAGAAAATGCAAAACCATGTCTAGAGAGAGAGGTGGTAGCTTTGAATCTGTGAGTATGACGATTCTCATCCACACTAGTGTTACCATGTTCCTATGTGACACCTGAATATTCATCCATATTAGTTGCCAATGTGCCATGCTTAATCCCTTACCAAAGTTTTCTCCTTACTTGGTTCACTCTTTGGTTAATAAATGTCACTCTCAGTGAGGGGCATTCTACTCTTTCAGTACCACTATGTAGTCAGTCATTGAAAACTTACGTCCTCGTCCAAAGGCCTTTAACACTTTATGCCACTTCTGGTGACTGCTATGGTTTGAATGTATGTGTCCCTCAAAAATTTATATTCTGGACTTAAACCCCAAAAGGACAGTATCGAGAGGTGGGGTCTTTTAGGGAGTGATTAATTCATCAAGGCTCTGCCCTTATTAATGAATTAGTACTTTTATAGAAGGGATCGAATAGAGTGTCCTAGAGCCGTTTGCCCTTCTGCTTCTGCTATGTGAGGACATAGCAGAAAGGCACGATCTTGATAGCAGAGAGTAGCCCTCACTGACCCTGAACCTGCTGGTGCCCTGATTGTGGACTTTCAAGTCTTCAGAACTGTGAGAAGTAAATCACTGTTTCTAAATTATCCAGTCCCAGGTATTTTGTTACAGCAGCACGCATGAACGAAATGGCGACGTAGTAAACAGTTTCATCTTACTGATCTAGACAAGTGCTAGGAATTCCGAGACATCTCAGGATTTTGCCTAGGAGGAAAAAATCTTACTTAGCCACTTTTATGCCCCGTGCTAGTTACAAACGGCATTGGTTTCCTGCCTGACACTGGGATTTTCCTTGGAATAGGAGCAAGGTGTGTCTCTGCTCCTGCAGGCTGATTTGTATGGATCTCTATAGTCCATAACTAAAACACAGTTAGGGCTCCACATTGAATTTGATATGTAAAGAAGACAGGGTTATGAGTCCCCTGTATTCCATCCATAATTTTCTCCTATTTGGAGATTCACCTGGCTTTTCAATACTTCCATTTATTCTTCCAAATTATTCCCCCAAGGAAAATGTTTTTATTCTTAAAACGTAAAAGCCAAAAATCAATTTCTATATTATGCTGGATCATCTTTCCTCTAAGGTAATACATGTAGAATGCTGAGTTGCTTATAAAAGGGGGAGGAGCAAAGGAAGACAGTGAAGAGAGAAAAGAACTGGACTAAGTATGAACACCCAGCTAAAATGCAAATTGGCCAATCTTTCCAAAGCATCATCTTATTAAGTACAGAGTAAGCTGGCATTTTATTCAGCACTCATTTTGAGTCAGGCTATCTGCTGACAGCTTTCCAAAATGTATCCTAAATTTCAAAATTACAAATTTAAAGAAGAAATTTGATATTTCTCCTGAAGTGCAAAGAAACCAAAGCACTTGGTCAAGATTGTACCAATGAAAGTGAGTGGAAGAGGGAAAATTGCAATCTTGGCTTTTTCTTCCAAAGTCAGATAACATGCTTGACCCATGCTGACTAAAATGACTAAATTAACATTTCATTAGTCAATAGTTAAAATTCCTTAATTTATCTTTATGTATAAATACCATTGATTTTAAAAAGATTTCTTCTGTATTCCCAAATTGGAGTGAGTATAGAATAAAACAAAGCTTTTCATATCCCTCATTTCTATTTGAAAATCATGCCACTTCATTCTTAGCTAATTTGTTGTTTAGATATTACAAAAAATGTATTCATTTGGCAATGATAGGATTTGTTACTATAAGAACCTAGAAAACAGTATTTTCTGTGCCTTAATTTTCCCATCACAACATGAAAGTTACTTAAGGCAGTGCAATTTATGGTGAGATCCAGATTTTCATGAATTTACCATGGCAATTTCTTTATTTTTTGAAATGATGTAGTGAATTACAACATAGTGCTTTCTTTCATGATATTAACAATATTCTCAATTAACCCTTAAAATTAAGTTTCATCACAGATAAGTATCCTCATTAATAAACTCTGGAGTAAAATAAGAGAAAAATAAAGAGGGTAAAAATATATATTATAAAGAACTATTTTACATCTGGTACATAGAGTAAAATCACCTCATAGGAAACAACACTAAAAACAGCTTTGGAAATGATGTAAAACCACTTAAAAATAAATAGAATTCTCTTAAAAAATGATAATTTGACAGCTTTAAGAATCTGAAGCGTCATCCTGCCAATGTTCATTTCTTTTCCGCTTTTTCATTTGAACATATTTCTAAAAGATAGCCACCATGGAAGTGTTCCTGACAATGCTAAGCACATCAAGAAAATAAAAAGTTTCCTCATTTTCAAAGTTGAGTTTGGTATTAGATGTAATATTTTAAAAAATAATTAATTCTCAA
>NW_012102465.1:2986060-2990923 GCF_000951045.1 Mandrillus leucophaeus | reverse complement strand
GCATTTTATTCAGCACTCATTTTGAGTCAGGCTATCTGCTGACAGCTTTCCAAAATGTATCCTAAATTTCAAAATTACAAATTTAAAGAAGAAATTTGATATTTCTCCTGAAGTGCAAAGAAACCAAAGCACTTGGTCAAGATTGTACCAATGAAAGTGAGTGGAAGAGGGAAAATTGCAATCTTGGCTTTTTCTTCCAAAGTCAGATAACATGCTTGACCCATGCTGACTAAAATGACTAAATTAACATTTCATTAGTCAATAGTTAAAATTCCTTAATTTATCTTTATGTATAAATACCATTGATTTTAAAAAGATTTCTTCTGTATTCCCAAATTGGAGTGAGTATAGAATAAAACAAAGCTTTTCATATCCCTCATTTCTATTTGAAAATTACGCCACTTCATTCTTAGCTAATTTGTTGTTTAGATATTACAAAAAATGTATTCATTTGGCAATGATAGGATTTGTTACTATAAGAACCTAGAAAACAGTGTTTTCTGTGCCTTAATTTTCCCATCACAACATGAAAGTTACTTAAGGCAGTGCAATTTATGGTGAGATCCAGATTTTCATGAATTTACCATGGCAATTTCTTTATTTTTTGAAATGATGTAGTGAATTACAACATAGTACTTTCTTTCATGATATTAACAATATTCTCAATTAACCCTTAAAATTAAGTTTCATCACAGATAAGCATCCTCATTAATAAACTCTGGAGTATAATAAGAGAAAAATAAAGAGGGTAAAAATACATATTATAAAGAACTATTTTACATCTGGTACATAGAGTAAAATCACCTCATAAGAAACAACACTAAAAACAGCTTTGGAAATGATGTAAAACCACTTAAAAATAAATGGAATTCTCTTAAAAAATGATAATTTGACAGCTTTAAGAATCTGAAGCGTCATCCTGCCAATGTTCATTTCTCTTCCGCTTTTTCATTTGAACATATTTCTAAAAGATAGCCACTGTGGAAGTGTTCCTGACAATGCTAAGCACATCAAGAAAATAAAAAGTTTCCTCATTTTCAAAGTTGAGTTTGGTATTAGATGTAATATTTTAAAAAATAATTAATTCTCAATATATCATTGATCCATAATGACTGTACATATTTCTGAGGTCGAGTGTGTTGTTGCAATGCACTGTATGATGATCAAATCAGCGTATGCCATATGCATTGTATAATGATCAAGTCAGAGTATTACCGTATTCATCAACTTACACTTTTTTCATTTATTTGTGTTGACAACATCCAAAATCTCTTCTTCTAGCTATACATTGTAATTCATTATAGTCACCTTACTGTGTAATAGAAGCCCAGAACTTACTCTTTCAGCGCAACTGTAAATTTGTACCCATTGATCAATCTCTTCCAGTCCCCGACCACTTCCTACCCTACCCAGCCTTTGGTAACCACTACTGTAATCTCTACTTCTATGAAATCAACTGTTTTAGATTAATGGTTAGAAGAGATTATGTGGTGTTTGTTTTTCTTTGCCTGGATTATTGCATTTGAAATAATGTTTGCCTCCAGGTTCATCCATGTTCCTTCAAATGACAGGATTACAATCTGTTTTATGATTAGTACTCCATTTTGTCTGTGTGTGTGTATGTCTGTATGCACTATATGTATATACAGATGTGTACATATATGATATATATATGTATATCACATTTTCTTTATCCATTATCTGTAGATAGGCATTTAGGTTGATTCCTTATCTTGGCTATGGTAAATAGCATCAAAATGAATGTGGGAGTGCAGATGTATTTTTAACATAACGATTATATTCCCTTTGGATATGTACCCAGTAATAGGATTGCTGGATCATGTGATAGTTCTCTGTTTAGCTTTTGAGAAATCTCCATACCGTTTTTCATAATGGCTACACTAATTTTATTCCCTCAGTGTATAAAATTTCCCTTTTCTTCATATCCTCACTAGCATTTATTATTTTTTGTGTTTTGATAATAGCCATTCTAAGTGGGGTGAGGTGGTAACTCATTGTTTTTATTTGAATTTCCTTGATGGTTAGTGATGATGAACATTTTTACATATATCCATTGTCAATTTGTGTGTCTTGTTTTGAAAAATTTCTGTTCATGTATTTTACTCATTTTCTAATTGAATTATTTGATTTTTTTCTTATGGGTTATTTGAATTCCTCACATATTCTAGACATTAACCCTTTGTCAGATGCATAGATTGCATGTATATTCTCCCATTTTGTTGGTTGTCTCTTCACTTTATTTTTTCCTTAGCTACGTAGAAGCTTTTTAACCTGATGTAATTCCATTTATGGCTGTCCTTTTGAGATTTTGTTACTGATGGAGTGTATCCTGATTCTTGGTGTTTTGAACAAAAAATTGGACAAAACACACAAACAAAGCAACAAAAGAAAAGCACAGATTTATTGAAATGAAAGTACATTCCACGGAGTGGGCATGGGCTTGAGCAAGTGGCTCAAGAGCTCAGTTACAGAATTTTCAGGGGTTTAAATGCCCTCTAGAGGATTCCCATTGGTTACTTGGCATACACCCTATATAAATGCAGTAATGGTCCACCATCATTCTGATTCGTTGTGGGAAGTGACCAAAGGCTGAAGTGAAGTTATAAAGTTATACTCCTATGCAAATGAAGACATGGCCCACCACCAGTGGTGGTGGTGATTGGTGGCCAGAGGGGACCAATCAGAGGTACTTTCAATTTTTCATCTGCCTTATAGAAAAGGGGGTGGGGGCAGTTGCAAATGGAGTATCCTGTGGTCTTTTTCTTACTTGGGCATGGAAAGCTGGGGTTTTCCTTTTGATTTAGTTCTAAGAAGTCAGCATGAATCATCCTTAGGTTCCCTGCCTCCGGACCATGTTTTCTTGCCTCATTTCCCCCATGAGAGACGTGATTCATAAATTTTTATGGGAGGTAGTTGGACCGATGGTCTTCTGAAACTCTTTCATGCTGACTTGAGGTGCAGTTACTACCTATCTGGGGATCAGAGAACTCTTGCCCTGCTCTGTTTAGTGAGATGGAGTAGCTTCTGGATGGCCAGGGGTGGTGTCTTCACCTGGAACTGGCTGGACACTTTATCCCATGATTGTCTGAAACTTCGTGGCCTCTAAGCAAGAGGAATTGAATTTGGTTTAGAGATTTAACAAACATGTTCCCAAAACCAAAGCAAGTATAATCATTAATAATGGGCCAGCCAGAGGAAAGAGCCATATAACCCAGCTTAGCATTTTTGATCAACAGCCTCATGACTCAGACAGCTGCTGTCATCTTAGAGGCCCGATCAGCTAGCTTTCGGGTGACATTTCTTACTATTCCTGATTGGTTGACATAAAAACAGCATTCTTCCTCTAGAAAAGACATAAGTCACCTTTTTTTTTTTTTCAGCAGTTAGGAGCACTAGTCCCTTTCTGTCTTGCAAAAGCGACTGCTGCCAAGGAATCTAAATGATTTTGTATGATGACCATACTTTGGGCGATGTCATCCAAGCTTTCCACAAAATCCTTGGACAAGCATTGGTGATAGGATAGAGAAGCTGTAAACCTGCTAACTTCCATTTCTACTCCTGCTGTTATTCCTAGGGGCATGAGTTGGATGACTCATTTGTGCTGCCATCTGCAGTTAAAGGTATAATAAGGGATTGGTTATTGGGAGCTATATTGATTTGGGGGGCTAAATAAACACTTGTTCAGGTTCCAGTCCAATTGGCTGATAAACATAAGTAGAAAATGGTCCCGCAAATTTTTTGGTTTTCAAGACAAAAGTTGTTTTCTGTGCTGAATATGTGGGTTAGCTTTTTGTTTTCACTTTTCCAGTGGTTAAGGTCCCTGCTAAACTGACCAAGGAAAAATGTGAACAGAGTTAGTCAGCATACCTGAGACTGTATATCCTTTAAATTGCCCTTATCTATGGATGGTTTCCATAAAAGTAGTACAGGTTTTCTAAATGATGCAATTTGGGTAACTGCATATCTTACATGATTATGTAAGGGGTTAATCTGTAGGGTATAGTTACATTGATGACTTTTCAAGGTTCCCAGGGTTCGACCAGAATTTTGGCTTTTTATTCTTTTTTAATAATAAGTGGCACTTGGAACTTTAGTTCTGTGCATGATGATATTGGGCCCCAAATGGGTTTCTGTAACCCAGGGAAGTTTGTTTAGATATGACTGGAGAAACTTCACTGCTTGTTCTGTCATTTTAGGTCATTATTTTCAAGGGTCCAAGATTGGGCTGGGATTAAGACGGCAGTATATTTGGATGATGCTGGAGATAAACTATGCTAACTGTCTGTCACCAGAGCTGGGCTGCTCGTATTTAGCAGTATTCATGCTAAATTTAAAGTTCTTAATAAATACCCAGAATTCATTAATTGCCAGAGACATAAAGTGAAGCTCTGTTGTAAAATAAAGATGATTCCCATTATTCATGGTCCCAGTATACACAGGCTGCGGATGACAATTAGGGAACAACAAAAAACCTTATTTGTTCTTCTTTTCTATAGAATAGGAACTTCCGGAGGTGGTTACCTGTGCTGTCAAGAATGCTTATTACGAAAATGAATTAAAACACTTAGAGCCTGCCCAACATGGTGAAACCCCATCTCTACTTAAAATATAAAAATTAGCCGGGTGTGGTAGTGCATGACTGTAATCCCAGCTACTCCAGAGGCTGACACAGGAGAATCACTTGAACCTAGGAAAGCTGAGGTTGCAGTGAGCCGAGATCATGCCATTGCACTCCAGCCTGGGCAACAGAGCAAGACTCTGCCTTAAAAAAAAAAAAAAAGAAAAGAAAAGAAAAGACAATTATTACAAAGGAAGTGATTCCATCCATTTGGAGGAAGGCAA
>NW_012102465.1:2981847-2986010 GCF_000951045.1 Mandrillus leucophaeus | reverse complement strand
TGCCTCCGGACCATGTTTTCTTGCCTCATTTCCCCCATGAGAGACCTGATTCATAAATTTTTATGGGAGGTAGTTGGACCGATGGTCTTCTGAAACTCTTTCATGCTGACTTGAGGTGCAGTTACTACCTATCTGGGGATCAGAGAACTCTTGCCCTGCTCTGTTTAGTGAGATGGAGTAGCTTCTGGATGGCCAGGGGTGGTGTCTTCACCTGGAACTGGCTGGACACTTTATCCCATGATTGTCTGAAACTTCGTGGCCTCTAAGCAAGAGGAATTGAATTTGGTTTAGAGATTTAACAAACATGTTCCCAAAACCAAAGCAAGTATAATCATTAATAATGGGCCAGCCAGAGGAAAGAGCCATATAACCCAGCTTAGCATTTTTGATCAGCAGTTGCCTGACTCAGACAGCTGTTTTCATCTTAGAGGCCCAGTCAGCTAGCTTTTGGGTGACATTTCTTACTATTCCTGATTGGTTGACATAAAAACAGCATTCTTCCTCTAGAAAAGACATAAGTCACCTTTTTTTTTTTTTCAGCAGTTAGGAGCACTAGTCCCTTTCTGTCTTGCAAAAGCGACTGCTGCCAAGGAATCTAAATGATTTTGTATGATGACCATACTTTGGGCGATGTCATCCAAGCTTTCCACAAAATCCTTGGACAAGCATTGGTGATAGGATAGAGAAGCTGTAAACCTGCTAACTTCCATTTCTACTCCTGCTGTTATTCCTAGGGGCATGAGTTGGATGACTCATTTGTGCTGCCATCTGCAGTTAAAGGTATAATAAGGGATTGGTTATTGGGAGCTATATTGATTTGGGGGGCTAAATAAACACTTGTTCAGGTTCCAGTCCAATTGGCTGATAAACATAAGTAGAAAATGGTCCCGCAAATTTTTTGGTTTTCAAGACAAAAGTTGTTTTCTGTGCTGAATATGTGGGTTAGCTTTTTGTTTTCACTTTTCCAGTGGTTAAGGTCCCTGCTAAACTGACCAAGGAAAAATGTGAACAGAGTTAGTCAGCATACCTGAGACTGTATATCCTTTAAATTGCCCTTATCTATGGATGGTTTCCATAAAAGTAGTACAGGTTTTCTAAATGATGCAATTTGGGTAACTGCATATCTTACATGATTATGTAAGGGGTTAATCTGTAGGGTATAGTTACATTGATGACTTTTCAAGGTTCCCAGGGTTCGACCAGAATTTTGGCTTTTTATTCTTTTTTAATAATAAGTGGCACTTGGAACTTTAGTTCTGTGCATGATGATATTGGGCCCCAAATGGGTTTCTGTAACCCAGGGAAGTTTGTTTAGATATGACTGGAGAAACTTCACTGCTTGTTCTGTCATTTTAGGTCATTATTTTCAAGGGTCCAAGATTGGGCTGGGATTAAGACGGCAGTATATTTGGATGATGCTGGAGATAAACTATGCTAACTGTCTGTCACCAGAGCTGGGCTGCTCGTATTTAGCAGTATTCATGCTAAATTTAAAGTTCTTAATAAATACCCAGAATTCATTAATTGCCAGAGACATAAAGTGAAGCTCTGTTGTAAAATAAAGATGATTCCCATTATTCATGGTCCCAGTATACACAGGCTGCGGATGACAATTAGGGAACAACAAAAAACCTTATTTGTTCTTCTTTTCTATAGAATAGGAACTTCCGGAGGTGGTTACCTGTGCTGTCAAGAATGCTTATTACGAAAATGAATTAAAACACTTAGAGCCTGCCCAACATGGTGAAACCCCATCTCTACTTAAAATATAAAAATTAGCCGGGTGTGGTAGTGCATGACTGTAATCCCAGCTACTCCAGAGGCTGACACAGGAGAATCACTTGAACCTAGGAAAGCTGAGGTTGCAGTGAGCCGAGATCATGCCATTGCACTCCAGCCTGGGCAACAGAGCAAGACTCTGCCTTAAAAAAAAAAAAAAAGAAAAGAAAAGAAAAGACAATTATTACAAAGGAAGTGATTCCATCCATTTGGAGGAAGGCAATTAAATTCTAAAAATGTAAAAAAGGTTACTATTTTCCAGCTTATAGCAACTATGCAACAAAGACACCAAGGAAAGCTGGTAGGCATTTACTTATCTTTTGGCTATCTTTTAAACAGGTGCTTCAGTTTTTTCACAGGTTCACAAGTGTAGTGGCTGATGGTAGCTTCAAGTTCCAGGTCCAGGGCTTCAAGTATTGCAGGCTTGACTCCTGGACAGATGTATCCAAATATCTAATCCTAGTACTTTGACCACAGGAGACGTGGTCAGTACCACTGGAATCAGTCCTTTCTATTTAAGTTGTAATTTTTGAGCAGGTAATCCCTCCTTCCATGTTTTAACAAATATCTTATCTTCTGGCTTGATTTTGGGTTGCTGTTTAGTTTATGGTATGGGGAGCCTTTGAGCTCCAAACTTCTGTAAAGCCTGAGAAAATTGTCTCAGGCTAACTAGGAATTTTATTAGATTGGCCGTTTCTGGATGAGTCATTAGAACATTAGTTAAAATGGCCTTCCGTGTAACATTTCATATGGGCTCATATTAATTTTTGCTCAAGGGGATTTATGGATTCTTAAGAGAGCCATGGGCAGTAAGCTGACCCAAATTTCTGATGTTTCCTGACATAACTTAGCTAACGCCTATTTTTGATTTTGATTAGCTCTTCCCACTTTTCTGGAGTATTGAGGTCTCCATGCTGAATGTAAATAGTATTTGATTCCAAGAACCTTAGCAACACCTTGAGTTATCTGGGAGATAAAAGATAGGCCACTATCACTTTTGAGACTTTAGGGTAACACAAACTGGGGATTATGGTCTTTAAAAGAACCTTTATAATTTCATTAATCTTCTCTTTTCTGGTAGGGTAAGCTTCAACGTAGCCTGTATGGGTGTCTATTACTACTAGCAAAATCTTCTATCTTTTGCAAGCTGGCATATGGGTGAAGTCTACTTGCCAGTCTTCCCCTGGGTATGTTCCTCTCCCCTGCACAGGTTCTATTAGAGGAGGCATTTTGTTTCCTGAGTTGTTAAATGCACACAGTAAGCAAACTTGACAGAGCTGCTTAACCACCGAAGCTAAGTTAGGCCCAATGAAGAGCCTGTTAACCATAACTATGGTCTCTCCCCATATGGAAGGAGTCATGCAGGGTTTTTACAATTCTCCACTGGGCTGTTTTGGGGAAATATACTTTTGATCCTACATACCACCAGGATCCTTTTTGTTGTTGTTGTTCCCATTGCTCCTTTATTTACTATTCTTCCTGTAGTGTCTTCAGATTTTTTAGGGGGAATCATAGAAAGAAAACAGTGCTAGGATCTATTGGGATTGCATGCTGAAAGTTGCAGCTTTGGCTTCTCTATCAGCCCTTCTTTTCCCTTGTGCTATAGGAGTTTGATGCCTCCTATAATGAATTATAGCTACAGCCTTGGGCAGGTGTATTGCTTCTAATAGTTGAAGAATTTCAGTTCCATGCTTTATAGGGGAGCGTTTGCTAGTTGGTAGTCCCCTTTCTTTCCAGATTGTAGCATGAGCATGAGTGACAAGAAATGCATATTTAGAATCTGTATAGATGTTAAGCTTTTTTTCCTTATCTCAACGTTAATGCTTGGGTAAGGGTGTTGATTTCAGCCTTTTGTCCTGATGTGCCAGGAGGCAGTGGCTAGGCTTTGATAATTGTGTTATAATTTGCTATTGCTTATCCATCTCAGCACTCCCTTTTTGACATAAAACTGCTGCCATCTGTGAACCAGTTATCCTCAGAACCTGGGAGAGGCTGGTCTTTTAAATCAGGCTGGCTAACATACGTATGTGCAACGACGTGCTCACAGTAATAATCAGTTATTGGGCCTGTAGGCAGCAATACAGCTGTATTCAAGGTATTTAGGTTTTAAGGGTTACATCTGGATTGTCTAAGGGTGTGGTCTGGTATTTGGTCAACCTACCCCCATCATCCAGATATGTCCTTTTATTTCTAAGACTGACTATACTTGATGGGGTTTAGAACTTCCAGTGATTGACCTAAGGTGATTTTAGTGGCTTCTTCTACTAAAATAGCAGTGACTGCTATTACCCACAGCCAACTTGGCCATCCTGGGGCCACTCCATTTAACTTTTTTGAAGAGTAGACAGTTGATCTGAATTCTGATCCTAATTTCTGGCTTAGCA
>NW_012102465.1:2978933-2979497 GCF_000951045.1 Mandrillus leucophaeus | reverse complement strand
ATACCTGAGACTGTATATCCTTTAAATTGCCCTTATCTATGGATGGTTTCCATAAAAGTAGTACAGGTTTTCTAAATGATGCAATTTGGGTAACTCCATATCTTACATGATTATGTAAGGGGTTAATCTGTAGGATATAGTTACATTGATGGCTTTTCAAGGTTCCCAGGGTTCGACCAGAATTTTGGCTTTTTATTCTTTTTTAATAGTAAGTGGCACTTGGAACTTTAGTTCTGTGTATGATGATATTGGGCCCCAAATGGGTTTCTGTAACCCCAGAAAGTTTGTTTAGATATGACTGGAGAAACTTCACTGCTTGTTCTGTCATTGTAAGTCATTTTTTTCAAGGGTCCAAGATTGGGCTGGGATTAAGATGGCAGTATATTTGGATGATGCTGGAGATAAACTATGCCAACGGCCTTTTGCCAGAGATGGGCTGCTCGTACTTAGTAGTATTCATGCTAAATTCAAAGTTCTTAATAAATACCCAGAATTCATTAATTGCCAGAGACATAAAGTGAAGCTCTGTTGTAAAATAAAGATGATTCCCATTATTCATGGTCC
>NW_012102465.1:2958609-2973593 GCF_000951045.1 Mandrillus leucophaeus | reverse complement strand
CTTCTCTCATTTCCAGATACATTCCATTAGCTCATTTTTAGGCCCCCTTGTTGTTTCATACAAGGGCTTTGCTATGACTCCAACATTTGGTGCCCATATTCTGCAAATTCTGGCCATTCCCCCCAACAACAACAAAAAAAGATGCTTCATGGTGTGGGGAGGGTCCACACCACATATGACTTGCACTCATTCTGGGGATATTTGCCAGGCTCTGGGTATTAAGATACACTGTAAATATTGGACCCATGAGAGAGTAATCTGAGCCTTCTTTTTGGACACTTTATATCCCCCGTTTGCCGGGAAATTGAAAGGTTTTATAATGTTTTGGTCAGAAGCATCCTGGGTTGGGTCCCACAAAAGAGGGTCATCCACATACTGGAACATACTCTGGTTCTTTAATTGCAGATCCCTCAGATCCTTCTCTAAGGCTCAGGCAAAGAAATGGGGGCTATCCCAAAAGCCCTGAGGAAGCACTGTCCAAGTGTTTTGTTATTTTTCTCTGGTATTAGGATTTTCCCATTTGAAGGCAAAAATATATTTGTACTCTGGGGCCAGAAGAATGGAGAAGAAAGCATCTTTTAGGTCTAGGACTAAGAACTATTTTGCATCCCCTGGAACCTGACCCAGGAAGGTATATGGATTCACCACCAACAGGTGGATGGGGATAACAGCTTCATTAGTTACTCTTAGGTTCTGTACTAGCCAGTAGGACCCCAAAGGCCTTAAAATGGGTAAAATAAGGGTATTGCAGGAAGAATTGCAGGGTTTTAAGAGTCCATGAGTAAGTAATACCTCAACTATGAGTGCTAGGTCTTTTCTTGCTTCCCTCTTAAATGGGTATCATTTTCAATTGGGAGAATAGCTGGGGTCTTTAAGATGTACTTTGACTAGCACTGCTGTTTTAGCCTTCCCTAGTTTTCCAGTATACCATGCCAGCAGGTTAACCTGTTTATTAATGTGGTCTGGGATTTAATAGTTTTAATTTCTAGTCTTGTGTCTCACAAAAGCATTTTGATTGTCGTTTTCTCACAATCCTGAAGATGAAGTTTTGACTGGTGTTAGTGCTTAAAATTTAGCAGGAATTGGTGCACAAGCGTTAGTTAGTAGGATATTTATACTATAGAAGACCCTGTCATTTAATCTGTTACAAATTAAAATTCTGTGAATTGGTGTTTCAGAATTACTGCCTGCAGTACTTCAAATCACTGTATTAAAGTAGTTAGGTTACTCACAGCATATGTCTACTTGCTAGAATTCTAGTGACTGAACTCTGACCTAAAGCATCAAAAATGTGGTAAGTCTTATGATAAATGTATCAAAGTAAGACAACTAACTCTTCTCTCCATCATTAAAAAATGGTAAATGCAAATATCAGTTTTGGAAGTTCAATATGAGAAATAATATTCTTCTATTTAAATACTTTTATTAATACTTTCATTTAAATTATTTCATTTCAATACTACTTTTTCAAATAACAAAACATGTAATGTACTATTTCTGTTCAGAACTTATACAAATAAATCTTTCTTTTTTTAAGGCTGTCTAGATCATCAGAGGCAAGCAAAACCAACAAAATCCCAAATGGTCAGTGTGTTCCATCAATTCCTGCAGGCTGGACAAAGGTAGCCTAGGAATTCCAGATAAATAGAACAAATCATGACTTGCCAGAGATACATTTCTTTACAATATTTCTTATTTTACTTTAATCAAGACTAAGAGGTTTAACTATAAAAATGTTAATTAGCCAAATTTCTCCAATTCTCTATTAGGTTCTAAAGAATATTCTATTATCTAAACTTTTTAAACTTTCTGTTTTCTCTATATGTGCATGAAGATAGACACACAAGAAACAAGAAAAATTACATATGACTTACACAGACCATCTGCAGATGCCTGGGCTTCCTATTCAGTCCCAGATTTTCTTATTCATCTTATTTAAATAAGCAGTTATTTTACTCTAGGTAAAAAGAAATTACCATACAAGACATTTTTATATAAAACTATTATCTTTTCTTTATAATCTTCTTAACCAAAAATACATCTTCATATGCATAACTTTTTCTACATCTTTCTCCCCTACTACCTCATTTCATAAATAACCTTTTCAAATCTGTAATTTGAAGTAACTTGATTAAATCTTAAATTATTTTTCTCACTAATACCATGCCTTTTGACAAATTTCATATATAGAATTATATAGTTAACTATAATTCATATCCCTAGTAACCTTAAATTTCAGTGAAACCCTAAAAAGCAAGAAATCTTGAACCATTAGATATGAGCATTTATAGATTAAAACAATCCCACAATCTTTAGAAACATATTTTACCATGTTATAACCTTTTCTTCATTGGAAATGGCCCAGACTTCCAACGAATATAAAAATAATTTTAAGATTTTAAATTACACAGAAAGTTTACCTAAAATATCCACCCCATTTACATGTACTCAATTCTTTCATTTTTAACAGTTTATCTAGATTACTGGAAACTGAGATATAAGACACCATAATTTAAAGTTACTTATGTCCTTGTTAACCATTTTATATTCTGCGAATATCAGGTGTTCACTCAAATAAGAACATTAAAGTTAACTACAAAGGCATTTTCACCAATAACTTGGAAGATTCAACTGTTTTCATTAAACCAATAACGTAATTAGTCTTACTTATCAAAAAATCTGCACAAAGATCATTTTGTTTTGGCTAAGGTTATAGTTTTATAACCTTCTATGCAAAATCCTGACACCTCAAAATATCTACCAGAGACAAATATAAAACCCAGGCAAAAATGTATGCTGATAATTCTGACAACATTTCCATATTTATTTAACTAGTAGTTTGAAAGCCAGCTTGCTTAGTAAAGTAATACTTAAGTCATGTGAACTTGAAAATTGCTTAGATTTATTTACTTAAATTATGAGCACTCTTTTATGTATGAGCCAATTTTGTAAACACAACATATTACTTACATACACATGAACACATCTAGGCATGTATACACACACACAAAGATACAGTAGCTTGTATCGTGGAACTCTAGCCATGAAATAGCAATAGAAACTTACTGGTTTTCCGTGGTTACACTATTTGTGCCGCAATAGGTACTCAAATGAAGACTGTGAACCAAATTTAGGTAAAGTAGTTTGATTTTTAAAGGCCAAACCTCCCCATACTCCAAAGAACACTGGAGTCAAACAGCAACAAAGGAGAACATCACATTCTAACCAGGCCTGACCGTGCTTGGAACAACAGCACAAAAGCCTTGATACATGCAACTCCATCCCACTTTCCCATTTTTCCCATTCAACACCAAACATTAGAATTCCAAATGATATCAGGGCCAAAAAGTATTGCAAAAGAATATCATGTGTACTGAATCCTAATTTCCCATGACTACATCAAACACACACAATCACCAGAACACAATCCAACTGCTGCAGCAATAAACAAGCCCAAAGAATGTCCAAATTGTCCCATTGTCATCTGCAAGAGAAAATTTTAAGGAAGGCTTAGTACTAGACCTCAGAATCTCTGCTGAGGGCGTTCCCTTCAGAGAGGTAGAGTTCTGAAGGATCCCTTTGGGGTCCAATCAGCGTGTCAGCAGTCTCTGCCTTAGGTGGGCACCAGTGCCACTTTGTATGTTTTCCTTAAAGAGGCAATGGCCTACTTTAAACGTTCCTTTTGCCCTTTGACAGTCAAATAGAGTAGGAGAAAGAAGGTTGAAATGCATCAGATATATTATCTTTTGCTATTACAAGTTAACTCTACAGGAGAATTTAAGTGTAAAAAAAGAAGGCTTAAGTCACCTGAAACGTGTGTGAATTGACACTAGGTGAACTGCCACTGACAATTGCGTCACACGTATGGATCAGGTAGTATTACCAGAAAAGGTAGAAAAGAGTCCTTTCCACTTCTGGGCAGGGCAGCTATCCCTGTTCACTCCTTGACCTTCAGGTAACACCAGAGAATGGTCCTGGCCAGTTGTCCTCAATTACTGAGGAGCTACCAGGAAAAAGCCACTGAAAGACTGAATAAGAAGAAAGGGAAAAGGATTTAGGTCTCTTGTCGGAACCTGGCAGAGGTGCTCAGGCGATTCCACTTGAAAACCTTTCAGTTTCACCAGAGAGTGGCCCCAGCAGGAAATCTGCAGTTACCTCCATGCTTAGGTGCTGTCCGCTGCGGGTCCTGTGTTGGAAAGGGTAAAAGAGGAGAGAGAAGAGTTCCCTTGTATGGAGCAGAGAGGAAAAGGGAAAAGGAGAAGAAAAATAAATGTCAAATTTGGGCTTACCTCTTGCTGGCTAACCAAAATATGTTACCAGTGGAGGGTGTCCAGGATCTTGGCAATTTGAACAAAAAATTGGACAAAACACACAAACAAAGCAATAAAAGCAAAGCATAGATTTATTGAAATTAAAGTACACTCCACAGAGTAGAAGTAAGCTGAAGCAATCAGCTCAAGAGCCCAGTTTCAGAATGTTCTGGGGTTTTGAAATACCCTCTAGAGGCTTTCCATTCATTACTTGGTGTACACCTATGTAAAAGAAATAATGACCCGTGATCAGTCTGATTGGTTGTGGAAAGCAACCAATCAGAGCTGAAGTAAAGCTACAAAGTTATACTCCTATGCAAATAAAGACTTGGCTCATGACCAGTCTGACTGGGTTGTAGGAGGGGACCAATCAGAGGGGCTTTCAATTTTTCATCTGCCAGGCAGAAAAGTGGGGTGAGTTGCAAAGGGAGTATCCTCTGGTCTTTTTGTTACTGGGGCGTGGAAAGTTGGAGTTTTCATTTTGATTTAGTTCTAGGAAGTTAGCATGAGTCAGCCTTAGGTTCCCTGCCTCCAGAACCTGTTCTTCTGCCTCAGTCTTACTTAAAATGTTATTTCCCAGACCACAACAATCTTTGGAATCATTCCCCAATATTTTCTTCTAGTAGTTTCATAGTTTCAAGCCTTACATTTAAGTCTTTAACCCATTTTTATTTGATTTTTGTATATAGTGAGAGATAGGAGTCTAGTTTCAGTCTTCTGCATATGGCTGTCCAGTTTTCCGTCACCATTCATTGAAAACACTGTCCCTTTCTCAATGTGTGCCTTTGACAACTTTGTCAAAAATGAGTTGCCTGTAAGGGTGTGGATTTATTTCTGGATTCTCTGTTCTCTTCCATTTTTCTCTATGTCTGTTATCATGCCAGTACCATATGTTTTGATTACCATGTTTTTGTATTATAATCTGAAGTCAGAGAGTGTAATGCCTCTGGCTTTGTCCTTTTTGCTCAGAATTGCTTTGACTCTCTGTGGAATTTTGCATTTCCAAATGAATTTAAGATATTTTATTTCTTTATTTTATGTGAAGAATATCATTGGTATTTTCGTAGTGATTGCATTGGATCTGTGGAGCATCTTGGGTAATATGAGCATTTTAACCATATTAATTTCTCTAATCCATAAACATAAGTTACCATTTCATATATTTGTATCCTTTTCAATTTCTTTTATCAGGGTCATATTGTTTTTATTGTAGAGACCTTTTATATCCTTGATTAAGTTTACTTCTAGGTATTTTTCTTTTCTGTAGCTCTATAAATGAATTGTTTTTTACTTCTTTTTCAGATAGTTTGCTATCAGTGTAGAGAAATGTTACTGGTTTTGTATGTTGACTTTGTATTCTGCAACTTTACTAACTTTATTTACTAGTTTAACATCTTTTTTTTGGTGGCATCTTTATATTTCTATATACCTGATCTTGTTATCTGCAAACAAGGGCAATTTGACTTTCTCCTTTTCAAACTGATTCCCCCTTGTTTCTTTTACTTGCCTAATTTCTCTGGCTAGAAATTTTAAAATGTTGAATAAAAGCGGAGAAAGTGTGCGTCCTTGTCTTTTCCAAAACTTAGAGGAAAATTTTCAAATTTTCCACACACACTATGATGTCAGAGGTAAGTTTTTCATATATGGCTTTTATTGTGTTGAGGTATATTCCTTTCATATTAAGTTTGTTGAGGGTTTTCATCATGTAAAAAAGTGGAATTTTTAAATTACGCTTACCATATATTAAAACGATCATATGGTTTCTGTCCTTGATTGTGTTAATGTGATATATCAAGTTTATTGATTTGTGTCTATTGAACCATTTGTGCCTCCCTGGGATGAATCCCATTCAATCATGATAAATATTTTTAATGTGTTGTTAAATTTGTTTGTTAGTATTTTGTTAAGCATTTTTGTATCTATGTTCATCCGGGATATGTGTCTGTAATTTGCTTTTTTTGTGCCTTTGTCTGATTTTGGTATCAGGATAATACTGGCCACATTGAGTGAATTTGGAAATATGCATTCCCATTCAATATTTTGGAATAGTTTAATTGAAACTGGTATTGTTTCTTCTTTAAATGTTTGGTGGAATTCAGCATTGAGGCCGTCACATGATTGGCTTTTAATTGATAGATTACATTTTATTACTGCTTAAATGTTGTAACTCAATATTGGTTTGTTAGGCTTTCTATTTTTTTCATGACTCAATCTTGGTAAGCTATATGTGTTCACAAAAGTATCCATTTTGTCTAGGTTTTTCAATTTGTTGATGTATAACTTTTTATAATAGCTCTTATTATACTTTGTATTTCTATGGCATTAGTTGTAATGACTCCTTTTTCATCTCTGGTTTTGATTTTTTTCCTCTTTTTTTCTTAGTCTAGCTAATCGTTTATCAATTTTGCTTATTTTTTCCCAAAACACAGCTCTTTTTTTTTTGTTGATCATTTGTTTGTTTTCAGTCTATTTTTTGTATTTCTGCTCTTATCTTCATTATTGGCTTCTCTTTATTTTGGATTTAGATTGTTGTTTTGTATATTTTTTAAATGTTGTGGGTACATAGTCGGTGTATGTATTTACGGGGCATATGAAATATTTTGATACAGGCATGCAATGCATAATAATTACATCAGGGTAAATGGGGTATCCATCACCTCAAGCATCTATTCTTTGTGTTGTAAACAATCCTATTACAATTCTTTACTTTTTTTTAAATGTACAAATGGATTATTATTGACTATAGTAACTTTGTTGTGTTATCAAATATTGAATCTTTTTCATTCTTTCTATTTTTTGATCCATTAACCATTACCACTTCCTCCCATCCCCATCCACTTCCTTCCCCACTCTCTGGAAACCATCACTCTATTCCATATGAGTTCAATTGTTTTGATTTTCAGATCTCATAAATAAATGAGAACATGCAATGTTTGTCTTTCTGTGCATGGCTTATTTGACTTAACATACTGACCTCTAGTTCCATCCGTGTCATTGCAAATGACAGAATCTCATTCTTTTTTATGGTTGAATAGTACCCCATTGTGTATAAGTACCATGTTTTCCTTATAAATTCATCTGTTGATGGACACTTAGGTTGCTTCCAAATCTTGGCTGTTGTGAACAGAACTGCAACAAATATGAGAGTGCAGATGGCTCTTTGATATGCCAATTTTCCTTCTTGTGGATATATACTCAGCAGTTGATTGCTGAGTCCAGATTGCTGGATCATATGGTAGCTCTATCTGTGATTTTTTGAGAAACCTCCAAACTATTTTTCATAGTGGTTGCACGAATTCACATTCCCACCAACAGTGTATGAGGGTTCCCTCTTCACATCCTCTCCAACATTTGTTATTGCCTGACATTTGGATAAAAGTCATTTTAACCAGAATGAGATATCATATCATTATAGTTTTAGTTTGTATTTCTCTGATTATCAATGATATTAAACACTTTTTCATATGTCTGTTTGCATTTGTAGTGTTTTTTTTTTTTTGAGAAATGTCTATTCAAATCTTTTGCCCATTTTTTAATTGGCTTTTTAGGTTTGTTTTTTTTTTTTTTCCTATTGAGTTTGTTTGAGCTCTTTATATATTCTGGTTATTAATCCCTTGTCAGTTGGGTAGTTTGTAAATATTTTCTCTCATTCTGTGGGTTTTCTCTTCACTTTGTTAATTGTTTCATTTGCAGTGCAGAAGCTCTCTAACTTGATGTGCTCCCATTCGTCCATTTTTGCTTAGGTTGCCTGTGCTTTGGGGGTATTACTCAAGAAATTTTTGCCTAGACCAATGTCCTGAAGTGTTTGCCCAATGTTGTAGTTTCATAGTTTGAGGTCATACATTTAAGTCTATAGTCCATTTTTATTTGATTTTTGTATATGGAGAGAGATAAGAACCATATTTTATTCTTTGGAATATGGATACCCAGTTTTCCCAGAAATATTTATTGAAAAAACGATCTTTTCCTTAATGTATATTCTTGGCATGTTTATCAAAAATAAGTTTATTGTAGGTTCGTGGATTTGTTCCTGGGTTCTCTATTCTGTTCCCTTGGTCTATGTGTCAGTTTTTATGCCAGTGCCATGCTGTTTGGGTACTATAGCTCTGTAGTATAATTTGAAGTCAGTAATGTGATTCCTCTTGTTTTGTTCATTTTGCTCAAGATAGCTTTGGCTATTCTGGGCCTTTTGAAATTTCATATACATGTTAGGATATTTTGATTTATGTAAAGTATATCATTGGTATTTTTATAGGGATATGTTTTGTGTCTGTGTCTCCACCCAAATCTCATGTCAAATTGTAATCCTTATTGATGGAGGAGAGGGTCTGGTGGGAGATGATTAGATCATGTGGTCAGACTTCTCCCTTTCTGTTCTTGTGATTGTGAGTGCATTGGTATTTTTATAGGGATATGTTTTGTGTCTGTGTCTCCACCCAAATCTCATGTCAAATTGTAATCCTCATTGATGGAGGAGGGGGTCTGGTGGGAGATGATTAGATCATGTGGGCAGACTTCTCCCTTTCTGTTCTTGTGATTGTGAGTGAGTTCTCATGAGATCTGTTTGTTCAGAAGTGTGTAGCACTTCCCCCTTCACTGTCTGCTCTGCCATGTGAAAATGTGCCTGGTTATTCTTCACCTTCTGCCATGACTGTAGTTTTCCTGAGGCCTCCCCAGCCATGCTTCCTGTACCACCTGCAGAACCATCAGTCAATTAAACCTCTTTTCTTCATAAATTACCAAGTCTCAGGTAGTTCCTTATAGCAGTGTGAGAATGGACTAATACACTATCTGAGTGATCATATATCTCTGATTCTCCAGGAGTGTCTCTGGTTCCTTATATAGTTCATTTGGTAAAGTCATGTTTCTCTGTACAACATTGATACTTGTAGGTGTTCTTCAGTGTCTGGGCATCAAAGAGTTAGGTATTTATGGTAATCTTCACAGTCTGGGCTTGTTTGTGCCTGTCCTTTTTGGGAAAGCTTTCCAGGTATATGAAGGGACTTGGGTCCCAAGCCCACTAACACTGTGGTTTTTGCATACTTGTAGATTTACCATCTTGGTGGTCTTGAATTAGGTCCATAATACTTGCATTACCAGGCAGGAATTCTTGTTCTTTTCCATTATGTTCTCCCAAATATACAGAGTCTCTGTCTCTCTGTGCTGAGACACTTAATACTGGGGATATGGTGATACAAGCACCCCTGCGGCCACCACCACTGAGACTACACTGGACCAGACTTGAAGTCAGGACACCACTGGGCCTTGCCCAAGACCTTTTGCTTCAGGGCATGGGGTTCCCCCAGGCCCCAGGTAAGTCCAGAAATACTGCCTGGGAGCCAGGGATCGAAGTCAAAAACATTAGCAATTTACCTGATGTTCTCTTCTAATGTGGCTAAGCTGACACTCAAATCACAATACAAAGTCCTTCCTGCTCTTCACTCCTCTTTCCACAGGCAGAGGAATTTCTCCCTTCGGCTACCACCACCACTATTCCATGAGGAACTCTGCCAGACCACTGCTTATGTTCACTGAAAGCCTAGGAACTATTCTGTTAGATTGTGGTGAATGCTGCCATGCCTGGGACTCACCCTTCAGGACAGTGGGCTCTCTGGCCCAGGGAAGATCCAGAAATGCTGTCCATGAGCCTAGGCCTGGACTCAGTGATCCCAAGATCCTGTTTGTTGTTCTACCTCACTGTGGTCTAGCTTGCATCTAGGGTACAAGACAAATTCCCCTTTACTTCCCTCACTGCTTTTCTCAGACAGGAATCTTTCTCCATAGCCAACACATCTGGGAATGTGCAAGGTCTCCCTTGGAGCCAGCATGTCTCAGAATGTGCAGATGCCCATGGCATACATACTCACTGTATATCACTGGTTGTTACTGAAGGTGCAGGGGATCTTTAGCCAGCAGATGATGAATCCTGCCAGGACTGGGTTCTTCGCTTCAAGGCATTGGGTTCCCTTCTGACCTAGGATGTGTCCATACATAAATGTTGTCTGGGTATTAGGATCTGAAATGGGGGCTACATGACTCTGCCCACTCTGCCCAGTGCTCTGTGACTGAGCTGATATCCAAGATGCAAGACAAAGTGCTCTTTACTCTTCTCTCTCCACTCTTTAAGCAGAAGAAAGATGTTGCTTTTGTTGCTATGAGATGCACTGCCTGGGGTTAGAGGAGTCATGGCATAATCACTCCTTAGCCAGGCCAGCTGGTGTCTTCCTAGGTCACATGCCACCCTAGGTCACCAGCTCAAAGCCCAGCCTAGCACTAGGAGTTGCCTAGTAATTGCAGTCCTTGCATCCTAGACTAACTTTCAAGTTTTCTTAGAATGCCAGAGCACTTCATCCTGTACTGGCAAGGCTTGCCAGGAAACTCATGTTCCAATTGCTGGGATGGGTGATTCCCTTCTGGGTAGGACTAGTCCAAATGCTCCCTCTATATGTATGCACTGTGAGCCCAGCACAGCTTTATTCATCGCTGTGGCAAGGCAGCACTGAGTTAAATGTAAAGTTACCCAATCACTGTGCTCTTCCTCTCCATACTGCCATAGATTATCCGTTTGCAACACATGACCTCTGCCAGAAGATGGAGGATGACTGACATTAGTGATTCAAGGCTGTCTCTCTTGCCCTTCTCAATGCTTCTTTACATGATATATAGTTAAAACTAGACACTATAATTTCTCACTGGATTTTGGGTTCTTGTGACAGTGCTTTTCTGTGTGCAGATAGATGTTAAAATTTGATGTTCCTGTATGAGGGACGAACAGTGTAAACTTCCATTACACTATTTGCTCTGCACCCCTTGATTTTTAATTTTATTCCATTGTATTCATAGAAGATACTTAATATTATTTTACTTTACACAAAATTTGTTAAGACTTGTTTTGTGGCCTAAAATATGGTCTATCCTGGAGAATATCTTTTTCTCATCCTGAAGAAGACATATATTCTGGAGCTGTTGGGTGGAATGTTCTGTAAATATCTCTTTGATCCATTTGGTCTAAAGTGCAGTTTATGTTTGATGTATTTTTGTTGATTTTCTCTCTGGATGAGCTGTCCATTTCTGAAAGTGAGTGTTGAAGTATTTTACTATTATTCTACAACTGCCAATCTCTCCATTTAGATCTGTTAATATTTGCTTTACATATTTAGGAACTCCAGTTTTAGGTGCGTGTATATTTATGATTGTTATATATTCCTTTTATATTTTATAATTTATCATTATATAATGGTCTTATTTGTCTTAGTACCATTATTTTGACTTAAAGTCTTTTATCTGATGTAAGTACAGTTAACTTCTGCTCTATTATAGATTGTATTTGCATGGAATATCTTGTTCCTACTCTTCATTTTCAGTCTACACACATCTTTATAAGTTAAGTGATTTTCTTGTTTAGTTTTAATATTAAAGATTTGAGTGGTTTATATATCACAATTACAGCATTAGAGTATTCTTAATTTATCTGTATACTTAGCTTTGCCTGTGATTTTAATTCCTTTACATGTTTTCTTATTGCATGTTCGCACTGTTTTCTTTCACATTGAAGAACTACTTTTGTCATTTCTTGTGAGACAAGTTTGGTGGGGATGAATTTTCTCAGGTTTTGTTTTTCTGAGACAGTGTTTACCTCTCCTTCATGTGTGAAAGATAGCTGTACTGAAACATTTTTCCTTGTGGGTGTAGTTTGTTTTGTTTCTAGTACTTTGAATATATTATTCCAGTTTTCCTGCTTTGTAGAATTTTCTCTGAAAAGTCTGCCATCACACATATCAAAACTCCTTCTTAAATTATCTGCTTCTTTTCTCTCAGTGCATTTAGGATTCTCTATCTTTGACCTTTGAAAGTGTAATTATTATATGCTTTGGGGAAGTTTTATTTGACTTGAATCTGCTTGTTGATACGTGATTTTCCTGTACCTGAGTGTTTATATTTCTCTTAAGGTTTTCTTTCATTATTTCTTTGAATAACATAAAAGTTTTCTTTTATTATTTCTTTGAATAAGCTTTCCAGCCCTTTTTCTTTCTCTACTCCCTGTTGAAGGTCAATGATTCTTGCATTTGCTCTTTTAATCATGTCCCACAGATCTCACAGGCATTGTTTGTTCATTTTTATTTTTTTCTCCTCTATGTATTTTCAAATATCTTGTCTTCAACCTCACAAATACGTTTTTGATAAATTCTGCTTTTGAGATCCTTTAAAATATTAGCTCATTGATCTATTGTATTTTTCAGCTCTAAAATTTCAATTTTTAAGATCTCTTCATTTAGTTTTTCTGATAAATTTTTGAATTTCTTGTCTGAGTTTTCTGAAGTTCATTAAGCATCCTCAAAATAATTATTCTGAATTTCTTGTTAGAGAGGTTGCACTTCTCAATCTCTTCAGTATCAGTCACTTGCACTTACTTAGTCCATATGGAATGATCATATTTCCCTGACTATCCTTGATGCTTGTACATATACATTGATCTCTGGCTTTTGAAGGATTAGGTACTTATTCCAGTCTTCACTGCTTGCCTTTGTTTCTCCTGTCTTTTTCCAGAGGGCTTTCCAACAATTCAAAGGGGAATGAACTTTTGAATTCTCTAAGCATGTTGACACTGTAGCCTTTTCATCAGTAGAGGGTACCCTGAGTCTAGTTATGCTGTGAGTCTCTCACAGTCTACAAGGTACCCACCTCTGATAGACTTGGGGAAGAACAGGGAGAGTTCCCTGGGATCCCAGGTAAAGTCTCTCACATAATTTTCTCTCTTTACTCCAAGGAGAAGTCTGTTTCCATGCTGTGTTGCCTACATGTTAAGAGATGAGTGATGTGGACACTCATGTCAGCCTCATCAGGCACTATGCTGTGTCATACCTGAAGCCCAGAGTCTCCCAGACCAGTATAGCACCAGTGCTTGCCTGAGACTTGTGCTTGCTACTGTCTGATTGCCACTGGTATTTGCTTCTTGCCTGAGTCCATATTTAGCTGGTTGTGATGCTGGGCAGTTCTTGGTTCTGTCCTGCTGGGCAGGGCCACAGATTCTCTTCTGGCCCAGGGTGGGTCCAGGAGAGCCATTCAGAGAGCAATGCCTAAAATCAGGGGCCAAGAGGCTCTGCCTGTTTCTATTTTAGTATGGCAGAGCTGGCACTAGATCCCAAGGCAAAGTGTCTTGCACACTTTCCTTTCCTTCCCCTAAGCAAAAGGGGTCTCTCTCTATTCTGTGCTACCTGGAGTTGGGGGAAGGTTGAAATGTGAGCCCCCATGACCACCACAGCTGATGTCATGCTGTGTTGCACTCAAAGCTTAAGGTCTTCCAGGCCAGTCCAATTTCAGGACCTACCCGAAAACCATGGTCACTGTGGCCTACCTGCCACTAAAATTTATTTGGGGCCCAGAGCCACTTTAGTCAACCAGTAGTGAAGCATGTCATGAATACAGTTTCTCCCACTGGGCCAGCAGATCCTCTTCTGGCCAGTGAAGAGTCTAAATATTTTTTCTGTGGGCACTGGCTTGGAAACTGGAACCATGGAGTTCTTCCTGGTGTTGAGTTTTAGTGTAGCAAAGCCAGTACTAAATTCCAATGCAAGGTCTTACACATCCTTCTGTCTCACAAGCAGAAAGATTCTCTCCACACCACACTGCCACTAGGGTGATGTAAGCAATGCAAGGCAGTTATTCTTATCTTCTTTAATACATTCTTTCTTCAGTAATTACTATGTTAAAACAAGGTATTGTGACCTCTTACCTGGATGTCTTTATCTCTAACAAAGGTGTTTTCTTGAGTGCATAGATGTTCAATTTGATGGTCCTACAGGGAGATGATTGATGAAAGGTTCTATGCCACCATCTTTCTCTACCTCTCTTCTTAGATGTAATTTTTTAAGTTTATCTTTAAATACATGCAAATATTTATCTAACCCTGATGCCATTTGAAGGAATAGTCTTATTTTCTAAACATGTCAGTTCTCAAAATGTTTTTTTTTAACATTGACATTATTAAACACATGTACTAAATCTTTCAACATAATGAGAATAACCATAGAACCCAAATGTGCAGATCTCTTGTATAAATGAAATAAAATTTGAAAATATATGTTCTTCTTTTATATGTATTTATAAGACAAAATAGCAATTTTTTAATTAAAATGACAGTTGATTTTTCAAATAAGTAAAGTGTTTCCTCTAAAGTAATTATTAAGTTGAATTAATACACAGTAAATTGTATTAGTCTATTATGGTTGCAGCATATAGTTATAGTTTTTTAGATAACCTGGAAGCAGAGAATTTCCACTAAAATTTGTATGGCAGATAACTTTGTCTTTGAACATACAGAGAAATTATGACAATTTAAAAAATTAAAAAAAAATCCAGTGGTCTCATCTCATGTATTGCTATTCTTTCCTTGGTGCTGTGAAATGAATATTGCACAAAAGTGAAATTCACCTCTTAATGTAAAACATATAAATATGGAAAGAGAAGTGTTATTTCCAACCAGTGTGTTTCTTCATTTTTATTATGTATCATATACTGTGTTGAATGCTAAATACTTGTTTTAAAATAGTGACTAAAGATCTGTTCTTAAAAATCTCATGGTTTACTGGAGAATACTGCCGTGATAACAGACTATTATGACCAAGCATAATGCTTGTAATTATGGGTAAACACAGTGTTGTAAGAACACTGATC
>NW_012102465.1:2954071-2954759 GCF_000951045.1 Mandrillus leucophaeus | reverse complement strand
TATCCTAGTGAGTTCAAAATGGTATCTCACTATGGTTTGGATTTGCATTTAACAATTTTTTTTTATTGTAAAGTGTATTTTACCTGATATTAGTAACTTTCTTGTGGTTGTGATTAGCATGTTTTATCATTTTTCATCTTTTTTTACTTTCAATCTATTTGTGATTTTGAATCTAAAGTGTCTCTCCTATAGACAAGATATAACTGGATAATTTTTAAAAATCTAGTCTAAAAACTTCTGCCTTTTTATTTGATTATATAATTCACAGTCAATTAAATGTTATAATTAATATAGTTGAATATATCTCTTATACTTTAATTTTTATTTTTCATATGTCTCATGTATGTTTTGTTTCTCTATTTCTCCTCTACTGTTTTCTTTTGTATTAAATATTTTCAAATGTAGCATTTTAACTTCATGTGATTACTGATTTTATTTGTCAACTTAACTGGGCCACATGGTACCTATATATTTGGTTAAACATTACCCTGAATGTATCTGTGAGGGTGTTTTTAGATATGACTAACATTTGAATCAATATATTGAGTTTAGCAGGTTGTGATCTCCCCCAGTGTGATTGCGTCTCACCAACTCCTTGAAGATTTGAATAGAACAAATATGCTGAGTAAGATAATTCACTTTTCTTTCTGTCTGTCTTCAAGCTGGAACATTTGTCTTCTCCTGTCTT
>NW_012102465.1:2945097-2954021 GCF_000951045.1 Mandrillus leucophaeus | reverse complement strand
TTGATTTTTCAAATAAGTAAAGTGTTTCCTCTAAAGTAATTATTAAGTTGAATTAATACACAGTAAATTGTATTAGTCTATTATGGTTGCAGCATATAGTTATAGTTTTTTAGATAACCTGGAAGCAGAGAATTTCCACTAAAATTTGTATGGCAGATAACTTTGTCTTTGAACATACAGAGAAATTATGACAATTTAAAAAATTAAAAAAAAAACCAGTGGTCTCATCTCATGTATTGCTATTCTTTCCTTGGTGCTGTGAAATGAATATTGCACAAAAGTGAAATTCACCTCTTAATGTAAAGCATATAAATATGGAAAGAGAAGTGTTATTTCCAACCAGTGTGTTTCTTCATTTTTATTATGTATCATATACTGTGTTGAATGCTAAATACTTGTTTTAAAATAGTGACTAAAGATCTGAAAAATCTCATGGTTTACTGGAGAATACTGCCGTGATAACAGACTATTATGACCAAGCATAATGCTTGTAATTATGGGTAAACACAGTGTTGTAAGAACACTGATCACATTAGTGATTGCATTGCCTGGAAGAGTCAGATGAAGTGACATTAAAACTATTTCGAGAATAATAAAAATTAACTTCTTTGTCATCGTTGTTGCGGGAATGAAGGAAGAAAAATACAAGCAGAAGACTATATATGAAAATGAACAATATTAAAATGCCATTTTGGATTTTGTGTTCTTTAGAACTAATATTTGCACTGCAAAGGTGTTCAATATTTTATTAGTATTGTTTATCTCTTTAATATAAATAATAAAGAGGACATGGATGTTTTAACAGATTTATTAACATAAGTCACATACCATACAATTTATCCATTTAAAATGTGCAATTCAGTGATTTTTGTTATATTCAAACATGTATACAACAAATACAACAGTCAATTTTAGAACATTTACATCTCAAGAAGAAATCTTGTATAACTTTACCTATTAGCACTTCCCCGGCCCTAACTCACCCCAGCCCTAAGCAACTATTTATCTCCATTCTCCTTTCTATAGATTTTTTTCTATTCTTGAGTTTGTATAAATTGAAATCGCATAGTACATGATTATTTGTGACTGGCTTCTTTCATTTAGCATAATATTTTCAAGGTTAATTCATGTTGTAGTATTCGTTAGTATTTCATTTCTTTTGTGGCTGAACTGTTAGATTGTATGAATATAGAAAGTTTATTTTATCATTTCATCCCTTGATGGACATTTGGATTGTTTCAAGCTTTTGTATATTACTAATAATACCATTATGAACATTCCTATGCATGTTTCTTTGCAAATGTATTTTTTCATTTCTCTTCAGTATATAAGCAGGAGTGGAATTACTGGGTTGTCTTGTAGCTTTATCTTTAATCTTTTGAGAAAATTTCAGACTCTTCTAAAGTAGCAGAGCCATTTGGCATTCTCAACAACAGAGTATGACGGTTCTAGATTTTCCACACTATTATGTCAACAGCTATTGTAATCTAATTTTTAAAATTTTATTTATCCTAGTGAGTTCAAAATGGTATCTCACTATGGTTTGGATTTGCATTTAACAATTTTTTTTTATTGTAAAGTGTATTTTACCTGATATTAGTAGCTTTCTTGTGGTTGTGATTAGCATGTTTTATCATTTTTCATCTTTTTTTACTTTCAATCTATTTGTGATTTTGAATCTAAAGTGTCTGTCCTATAGACAAGATATAACTGGATAATTTTTAAAAACCTAGTCTAAAAACTTCTGCCTTTTTATTTGATTATATAATTCACAGTCAATTAAATGTTATAATTAATATAGTTGAATATATCTCTTATACTTTAATTTTTATTTTTCATATGTCTCATGTATGTTTTGTTTCTCTATTTCTCCTCTACTGTTTTCTTTTGTATTAAATATTTTCAAATGTAGCATTTTAACTTCATGTGATTACTGATTTTATTTGTCAACTTAACTGGGCCACATGGTACCTATATATTTGGTTAAACATTACCCTGAATGTATCTGTGAGGGTGTTTTTAGATATGACTAACATTTGAATCAATATATTGAGTTTAGCAGGTTGTGATCTCCCCCAGTGTGATTGCGTCTCACCAACTCCTTGAAGATTTGAATAGAACAAATATGCTGAGTAAGATAATTCACTTTTCTTTCTGTCTGTCTTCAAGCTGGAACATTTGTCTTCTCCTGTCTTTGGACTCATTCTCAGACTGAAACTTACACTATAAGCTCTCCTGCTGCTAAGGTCTTCAGATTCCAACTGGAACTAAGCTATCTACCCTCCTAGGTCTCTCTCTTGCCAACAGCACTTCATAGGACTTCTCAGCTTTCATGATTGAGTAATAATTTCTTATAATATGTACATTTTTATCTCTCTCTATATATATCTATATTTCTATCTAGCTATATTCTATTGGTCTTGTTTCTCTGGAGAACCCTGACAAATACAATAATACAGTTTTGGAATCAAGAGTAGTCCTGGAAGATCAGAAGTGTAAATTCAGAATATGAATGTTGAATTTTCTGAATTTGTTCTGGGACTTCCAGAATTGGCTCTCTAATTTGATTATATTTAAAGATCCTAATAACTCAGTAGTAAAGACAGCACTGATAGTCCATGGCATAATCTAACAACAGAAATATATGAAATATCTCCTTTGGATACTCTTAATTACCCACTTCTACAAAGCAAGGAGCTTAATGACCCACTGCTAAAAAGCAAGGAGCGGGGTGTTTTAGTATATGATACATTCAAATGTTTTTAGAAAATTAATGAATATAATGAGATTGGGTAGTTCCTTCTAATCTTAACGAAGTAGAAGAAAAAGCACAACCTCAGGGATTTGAATTCTGAGCTCAAACATTGCATAAATGGCCTAAAAATTCCTATGTGTGCCCCTGACAACACCCTTATCTCCTGTAGCTTCAGAGCTAAAATTTCTGAAAATAACATGCAAAATCCTGTCCTATAATTAGCTGAATTAGAATTTGAAAATACTGGAATATGCTAGGTTGAAATGGGGACATGTGGGAAGACGCTATGAAGTTGAGGACATTAAGACCCTAAATTCTGATGAATCTTCCCCACCAATGAAAGAAGTCTCCCAAATCTCAGAAGAATTGGCCTACCCACCTGCAGTCTTATTGACCTCTCCATTCTCAATGGCAACAGCATTCCCACTTCCCAGTAGTCGTGTCTCTTCTACCCCTGAAGATATTAATGCTGTATTGCCTGAGGAAACTGTAATGGTCTTCCTGAGGCAGCATTCACACAAGACAATGTTGATTCCCCTCAGGACCTACCCCCACCACTCCTCTTTGCTTCTAGATCTGTAAATAGACTCAAGTGCTGTCAGGCCCTTAAATGTGAGATACAAAATTTAACCCATGAGGAGGCACATTACACTTCAAAAGAACTATGTGTGTGTTCTGCTTTATCAGAGATAAATTCAAGAAATATGTTACACTAAATATTGAGGATGCATGAACATGTTGGAAAGAATAGAAAGTTGGAGCCAAATTGGAAAGAATAGAAAGTTGGAACAAAATTTATTGGTATGAGCTTACTAAGTACAGATTCTGCATGTAATATTATATCTTGGGAAGTTAGGAAGGTTCTAACGTTTATTTATTTGGTTGGCTGAGACATGGACAAAAAGGTGGCCCACAGTGAGTGAATTAAAAATGCTAGGCCTACTTTGGTTTAATTTAGATGAAGGTACTAAAAACCTTAGGATGACTGGAATATACAAGTGGATTTGTCAATGAAGTTTATCACTCTGGGAGGGTGCAGAAGACAATACTTGAACAGAAGAATTACTTGAACAGAAGAAAATATGAAAACATATTTGAACAAGGAGCTCTGTGATTGCTCTTCTTTGTAGGCTATACCTTAGAGTGCAAAGTATAGTCACTGCATTGGGAAACTTAAATGCAAAGGAAGTAAATGGATCCCAGGGTGGCAGGAGCCCAGTAGCAACACTCAACTACCAAAGGTTAGGTGGAAGTGGTAGCTGTAATGAACAGCAGAGTCAAAATAGCAATCAAAACAGTCTGACTTGTATAGATGTATACTGTTGGCTGGTTGTTATGAAGCTCCTATAAGTGAAATAGAAAGCCTAAATTGTTCTATAAGTGAAATAGAAAGCCTAAATTGTTCCTTGATATGTATAAGCAGAAAAAGCTTATGTCAAGTGAAGAAGCACCTTACATGAATCATAAAAAAGAAGAGTAATGGTCCTTCAATAAATTCCCATCCTAGAGCCAGTATGCAGACCCAGAAATCTTTGAATGAAAAAAAAAAGCCTGGGTCTCCTTCAGGAAATTCCTCAGTACAATGCCAAAAAGTGTATGTCATTAATATTTTTCCAGCCTTTCTCAAAGAGACTTACAGCATTTTACCAGGATAACTGTGCACTGGAAAAAAGGAAAAACCTCAGAACTTTCAGAGACCACTGAACACAGGCTCTTACTTGGTACAAATTCCAGGAAACCTAAAATTTATTGCTATGGTACATCAGTCAGAGAAAGGATTATGGTGGCCAGGTGATGAATGGGGTTTTAGCTCAGGTATATCTCCCCATGGGCCCAGCAGGTCCCTAAACCCATTCTGTGGTTACTTCCCAGTTCTGGAATGCTAACTAGAATACATATGCTTAACAGATGGCAGAATCCCCAAATGGGTTCTCTTACCCGTGGAATGAGGCTTATTAGGTGGGAAAGGCCAAGTGGGAGCCACCGAAAATGCCTCTATTTAGGAAAATAATAAACTGAATGCAATACCACAATTCTTAGCTGGAATTGCAGAAATTAGTGCAATCATCAAGGATGTGAAAAATGCAGGAGTGTTAATTTCCAATCAATGTCCATCAACTCACCTATTTGACCTGTTCACCAGAGAGATGGATCTTGGAGAATGACAGTAGATTATCATAAGCTTAACCAAGTCATCAGTCTAACTGCAGCTACTGTACCAGATATGGCTTCATTGCCTGATCAAATAAACACATCTTGTGAGACCTGGTATGCAGCTATTTATGTGGCAAATGCTTTATTTCTCAATACCTTCAGTAAAGATGATGAACAATACACCTTTACTGACCTATCTCAGGGGTGTATAAACTCTTTAGCCTATTTTTAATTTAATTTGCAGGGATCTTGATTGCCTTCCCCTTCTACAAGATATACTGGTTCATTACACTGATGACATTAGGTTGATTGCAAGTTGATTGATGAGTAAGAGTAGCCACTAGATTTATTGGACTAGTTAGACTTATTGGACACTGATTACATTATGTTGATTGTAAATTGATGGATGAGTAAGAGTAGCTACGACACTTATTGGACTAGTTACTGACCAGTTGCAACTAATAAGAAGTTTAGTAACTATAGACTTAATGGTAAAGCATTTGCATGTCAGAAGATGGCAAATAATATCAATTAAAATTTGAGGGACTTCTACCTCAGTGAAATGTCTAGGGTTCTTCCAAGGTGAAGGATAAGTTGTTGCATTTGGCCTCTTCTACAACAACAAAAAAACGAGAGCAGATCCTAAAGAGCATCTTTGGATTTTGAAGGCTACACATTCCTCATTTGGGTGTGCTACTCTGGCCCATTAACTGAGTGATATGGAAAGATTTGAGCCAGGCTCCACACAGGAGAAATCTCTGCAACAGATTCCAGGTTGCTCCATTGCTTGGGCAATATGAGCCAGCCAACCATGGTCCTTATAGTGCCAATGGCAGTTAGGGATGCTCTTTGGAGCTTTTGACAGTCCTCTATCAGTGAGTCATAGAGCAGTACTTTAGGATTTTGAAACAAAGCACTTTCATTTCCTGTAGATGACTACTCTCCTTTTGATAAACAAGTCTTGTTCTGCTACTAGGCCTTAGTAGATACTGAACACTTAACCATGGGTCACAAAGTTATGACATGGCCTAAGCTTCCCATCATAAATTGTTATTATCTGACTCAGCAAGTCTTAAAGTTGGGCACACACAGCAGCACCACATTATAAAGTGGAAATGGTACATATGTGACAGGGCTCAAGCAGGCCTTGAAGGCACAAGTAAGTTACATGAAGAAGTGGCCCAGATGCTCATGATTCCCACTTCTGCTACATTACCTTTTCTCTCCCAGCTTGCAAGTATGCTCTTGTGCAGAGTTCCCTATGATATGTTCAAAGAGAAAGAGAAGACTCAGGCCTAGTTTACAGATTGTTCTGCATTCTATGCAAGCACTACCTGAAGGTGGACAGCTGTAGAACTAGAGACTCTCTGTGCAACATCCTTGAAGGATGGTGGTGAAGAGAAATGCTTTCAGAAGGTAGAATTTTGAGCAGTGCATTTGGTTGTTCACTTTCTTTCAAACAAGAAATGGCCAGATGAACAATAATATCAATCTGTGGACTGGACAGCGGTTGAAATGGATGGTCAGATATTTCAAAGGAACATGATTGAAACTGGTGACCAGAAAACTTAAAGAAGAGGTGTACAGTTAGACCTCTGAGTGAGAAAAGAATCATGAAGATATGTGTGTCCCATGTAAATGCTCACCAAAGTTTTTGAGTGGAAGACTTTAATAATCTTGTAGACAGGGTGACCCATTATGTGGATACCAGTCCGCCTTTTCCTCCAAAATCTGCTGTCATTGCCAAATAAGCTCACGAGCAAAATGCCTACTAGGAAAGGTATGGGGTTATACATAGATATAACAACATGGACTTCCACTTACCAAGGTCAGCCTGGCCACAGCCATTACTGAGTGCCCAATTTGCAGCAACAAAGAATAAAACAGAGTGCCTGATATAGCACTATGCTCTGAAGTAATTAGCTACCAAGTGATTAGTCACAATCCGGTGGCAGATTGATTACATTGAACCATTTTTTTTATTATGGAAGACTCAACATTTGTTTTTATATTAATAGATACTTATTATGGATATCGATTTGCCTTCCCTGCATGCCATGCTTCTGCCAAAACTATCATCCATAGACGGACAGAATATCTTCTCTGGCATTATGGTATTCCACACAGCATTCACCCATAGACTGACAGAATATCTTCTCTGGCATTATGGTATTCCACACAGCATTCACCCATAGACTGACAGAATATCTTCTCTGGCATTATGGTATTCCACATCAGGGAACTCAGTTCAGAGCAAAAGAAGTGAGGTAGTAGGCCCATGCTTATGGAAACCACTGGTTTTACCATAATTCTTGGCATGCTGAAGCAGCTAGATTGATAGAATGGTGAAATGGCCTTCTGAGAACTCAATTATAGTGCTATCCAGGTAGCCATACCTTACAGGGTTGTGCCACAATTCTCCAGATGATCAATGTCTGTTATTGGTTCTGTTCTTCCATAGCCAGGATTTATAGGTTCAAGATTCATGCTGTAAAAATGGGAATGAAAGTACTCACTATTTTACGCCTAGAGACATACTAGCAAAATTTTGCTTTCTATTCCCATAACGTTAGACTTAAAGATCTTCATTCCAAAAAGAGGCATGCTTTCACCAGGAGATACAACAATGATTTCATTGAATTAGAAGTTAAGAGTCACATTTTGGGCTCCTCAGGACTCTGAATACAAACAGGCAAAGAGTGGAGTTATTGTGTTGTCTGATGAGATTGATCTTGATTATCAAGGAAAAATTTTGTTGGTAATTCACAATGAAGATAAAACAGAGTATGACTAGAATAAAGGAGATTGCTTAGAATATGTCTTGGAATTACCATGAGGTGTAATTAAGATCAATGGAAAACTATAGTAACCCAATCCAGGCAGCACTACTAATGGTCCAGACTTTTCAGGAATAAAGGTTTAGATCATTCTACCTGGTAAAGAGCCATGGCCAGCTAAGGTTCTTGCTGAAAGTAAAAGGTATACAAAGTAGGAAGTGGAAGAAAGGCATTTTAAATACCAGCTGTGAATTTATTTTTTGTAATTTTTTCTTTTTCTGTTATAAAACACAACTGTAAAATAAGACACCAAACTCTCCAGACAAGATGAACTCTGTGACTAGCAGATTTGATCCAAATTTAAAAGCAGAACTAGGTCGTCATAAATGGGTGTGAGGGCAGTCATATACTCTGTGTTCTCAGAGAAAAACAGCCATTGACAGATGTCCTGCTTGCATAGCCCTAAACCTGAGTAGTTCTTGTAACTAAGACTAGAAATTCCCAAAGTGACTTCTGGAAATCCCCAATCAGAAGGAACTTGTGATTTTAGGCTTGAAGGTCACTCACTCAGGATGCTGCTGCGTTGCTCAATCCAGGTTCAGCTGGATCAACCAACCAGAACTAAACAATTTTGAATCCTTCATTAGCATAAAAATCTGATTGAGAACATGGGTAGGAAACTTTTCTATGTAAGTCAAACCACAAACACTCCCTTTTCTTCTGGGAAATTCACTTTTGTTTCATTCTGAATACTAATATCATTTTACACAGAAGCTCTGTCTCCCCAGTCTACAGCTTGCTTTCAGAAAATAAAGTTATCCTTTTTGCCTCCACACATCTCATGGGCTTATGTTAACACCCTTCTTTGGCTTGCATAATTTTTATCAATCATCAAGTTCATTCTTGTTTTCTTATGCCCATTTAAATGTACTGTAGGTCCTCTCTAGTAAACTTTTTTATTTGAATGATTGTACTTCTCAGCTCTATAATTTCCATTTGGTTATTTTATAATTTTTTAAAAATATTTTATTGATATTCTCTATTTGATGCAACATTGACATTATACCTTTCTTTATTTCTTTAATCTAGCTTTCCTTTAGATTTGTAAATATATTTAAGGTAGCTACTTTACAATATTTTCATGTTAAATCTGGAATCTGGGAAATCTCAAATGCATTTTTGTTGCTTGCTTTTATTCCAGTTTATGGGCCATATTTTCCTGTTTCTTTGCAAATCTA
>NW_012102465.1:2911383-2944772 GCF_000951045.1 Mandrillus leucophaeus | reverse complement strand
TTCCACAATGGTTGAACTAATTTACATTCCCACCAACAGTGTAAAAGCATTCCTATTTCTCCACAGTCTGCCAGCATCTATTGTTTGTTAACTTTTTAATAATCACCATTCTGACTTGCATGAGATGGTATCTCATTGTGGTTTTGATTTGTATTTATCTAATGATCAGTGATATTGAGCTTTTTTCCACATGTTTGTTGGCTGCATAAATGTCTTCTTTTGAGAAGAATCTGTTTGTATCCTTTGCCCATTTTTTGATGGATTTGTTTTTTCTTGTAAATTTGTTTAAGTTCCTCGTAAATTCTGCATATTAGACCTTTGTCAGATGCGTAGGTTGCAAAAATTTTCTCCCATTCTGTTGGTTGCCTGTTCACACTAATGGCAGTTTCTTCAGCTGTGCAGAAGCTCTTTAGTTTAATTAGATCCCATTTGTCAGTTTTGGCTTTTGTTGCAATTTCTTTTGCCATTTTAATCATGAAGTCTTGGTCCATGCCTATGTCCTGAATGTTATTGCCTAGCTTTTCTTCTAGGGTTTTTATGGTTTGGGGTTTTACATTTAAGTCTTTAATCCATCTCGAATTACTTTTTGTATAAGGTGTTAGGAAGGGGTCCAATTTCAGTTTTCTGCATACAGCTAGCCCATTTTATCAGCACCATTTATAGGAAATAATTTTTCCATTACTTGTTTTTCTCAGGTTTGTTGAAGATCACATGGTTGTAGATGTGTGGTGTTATTTCTGAAGTTCCTGTTCTGTTTCATTGGTCTACATGTCTGTTTTGGTATCAGTACCATGCTGTTTTGGTTACTGTAGCCTTGTAGTACAGTTTGAAGTCCGGTAGCATGATGCCTCCAGCTTTATTCTTTTTGCTTAGGATTGTCTTGGCTATAGAGACACAAAAAAAAAATCTCCAAAAAATCAATGAATCCAGGAGCTGTTTTTTTGAAAAAATTAACGAAATAGATAGACTGCTGGCTAGACTAACAGAAAAGAGAGAAGAATCAAATAGACACACTGAAAAATAATAATTGGTATATCATCATTGACCCCACAGAAACACAAACTCCAATCAGAGAATACTACAAACATCTCTATGCAAATAAAGTAAAAAATATAGAAGAAATTGATAAATTCCTGGACACGCATACCCATCCCAAGAGTAAACCAGGAAGAAGTTGAATCCCTGAATAGACTGGAAACAAGTTCTGAAATTGAGACAGCAGTTAATAGCCTACTAACCAAAAAAAGCCCAGGACCAGAGGGATTCACAGCCGTATTCTACCAGAGGTACAAAGAGGAGCTGGTACCATTCCTTCTGAAAGCATTCCAAACAATTGAAAATAAGGGATTCCTCACTAATTTATTTTATGAAGCTAGCATCATCCTGATACCAAAACTGAGAAGAGACACAACAAATAAAGAAAACTTCAGGCCAATATCCATGATGAACATCCATGCAAACATTCTCAGTAAAATACTGGCAAACCGAATCCAGTAGCATATCAAAAAACTTATCCACCACAATCAAGTCAGCTTCATCCCTGAGATGCAAGGCTGGTTTAACATACTCAAATCAATAAACATAATCCATCACATAAACATAACCAATGACAAAAACCACATGATTATCTCAATAGATGAAGAAAAGGTCTTTGATAAAATTCAACATCCGTTCATGTTAAAAAAAAACTCTCAATAAACTAGGTATTGATGGAACATGTCTCAAAATAATGAGAGCTATTTACAACAAACCCACAGCCAATATCAAATTGAATGGGTGAAAGCTGGAAGCATTCCCTTTGAAAACTGTTACAAGACAAGGATGCTCTCTCTCACCACTCTTATTCTACATAGTATTGGAAGTTCTGGCGAGGGCAATAAGGCAAGAGAAAGAAAGAAAGTGTATTCAAATAGGAAGAGAGGAAGACAAATTGTCTCTGTTTGCAGAAGACATGATTTCATATTGAGAAAACCCCATCATCTCAGCTCCCAAACTCCTTAAACTGATAAGCAACTTAGCAAAGTCTCAGGATATAAAAATCAAAGTGCAGAAATCACAAGCATTCCTTTACACCAATGATAGACAAGAAGAGAGCCAGACCATGAATAAACTCCCATTCACAATCAGTATAAAAAAATAAAATACCTAGGAATACAGCTAATAAGGGATATGAAACACCTCTTCAAGGAGAACTACAAACCACTGATCAACGAAATAAGAGAGGACACAAACAAATGGAAAAACAGTCTATCCTCATGGATGGGAAAAATCAGTATAGTAAAAATGGCCATGTTCCCAGACCAAAGTGAGGGTCAGGCAGCTATTTCTCACAACCTGATTTGTGAAGCAAGTTGTGAATTTCCTTTACAATCAACCTCCCACAACTTGCTTAAACCATCATCTTTATTTTATCCAACTTAAAACAATCCTTTAACCTTTTAATCTATGCAAAAATCCACATTCTCATATCTCCTTATAATCTTTCTACCGAAAGCATGTTTTACTTTACTTACACAGCTTGCATGTAAACTGTTTCTTCAATAGTCTTAAATACATGTTACACTGTTAACTCTAAGCGACCTTTACTTTTGGTGAAAACTTCGGTAAGTTTGGGATTTTAATTATGTACTAGGTGTGGAGCCTAGGACCTAGACAGAAGTGTAGATAAGGTCTGACTTATTCCACCATCTAACTCCATGTGTCCCAGGACTTATTTAGAATTTAACACTCCAAAATAAATTGAACAATTTTTAAGTCAATGAAACAGTTTATGACCTAAAGCATTTAGCAAACTTAATATTTGGCCTGCATAATTTAGACCAAATGTTTATATTTTTGAAGGTATTTTAATTTTACTAATAATCTTTAAAATTATCTATATTTATATAGCTTTCTTTATATCACTCTTATTTCCTGGTTTCTTTAACCTTGTTTTATATATAACCTTTAAATAAGCTTTGAATTAGACAAAAATTAGTTACCCTTTAAAAAGGACAGAATTTTTAGAAAGAATATTTTCCTGTAATATACTTTTATTGGAAAATACCCAAATAATGAGAAATCTATTGTTTAATTTAATATAACTTTAGATTCTAAATTATGACAAGCTTGTTTATGAGTATTCATCCCATTACATTTATCTAATTATTTATTTTAATCATTTACCTGGATCATTTATGAAACTGCAATAGTCATCATTTAAGTTATGAAACTGCCATTGCAAAATTATAACTGAGACAGTGAAAAAGATCTGACCTCACTGACTCCATCTTGCTTCTAACCTACAAATTGTTCTTGCTGATTAACTTAGTTTATAGTTTAGCTTTGAAATAAAGATGATAACAGTCCTTTCCCAGAACAAACTTCCTTCATGTTTGTGGACTAGACTGCCTAAGGCCACAAGATTAGAAGTTAGGGTATTTTACTAAATAATTCAAGATGTAGCTATCTTCATTAAACCAATATTAATGTTTCATTTATTACAAAATTACACAAGCAAGGTTCATTCTGTTTGGGTTGAGTTACAGCTTTGAAGCCTCTGTGCCAAATTTTGACACAGTATTTGGCAGAGATATTGTTGATCAATAAATGCAAACAAAAAAGTATGCTGGCAACTCTTAAGACATTTTTAATATTACTTTACCAATAATTTTAAAGTTAGCTTATTTATCAAAGATTTTATTTAAGTCACATAAACTTGAAAAAGCATTTGACTAGTCTTTTCTCTGTTAAAATATTTAAGTGCGCCTTTATTTTTCTTTGAGTCAATTAATTACAACTCTTTTATATATTTTCAGTAGTGAAACATGGTATATACACAAGACATAAATACATAGACATATTAGGCATGCCAATAGAACTATATTTTATAGATTCGTAAGACCTCTTTTTTCCTGTCTTTTAACTGGATCTTTGAGCTCTGGGCAGAGCCCACACTGAATCTTTGGTTTTCAAACAGGGAGAATTATTATGAGACTACATGATGCTTTTACGGTGCACTTAAATTTTTTTTTTCTAAACAAAGACATTTCTAAGGATCTAATTTACAGGTTTCCTTAAAAATCCTAGAGTAGCTTGTGTTGTAATAGGTATCAATGAAGAAAACAGAATTTAGTCACCTGAGATGAAAAAACACTTTTGCTAAAAAAGACAAGGTTCTAGGAGAGAAAAACAAAATCATGAAGGCTTTTTAAATATAAACATTCACATGTAAATATACACATCTTAGGTATTAGCTTTAATTAAGCTGACTTTTAACCATTGAACTTCTAAAAAAATGTTTTTCCTTCCCAGAGGCCTCTCAGCAGGAATTGACCCAATATCTACCATTTTCAAGTTTACATGGTATCAAATGGTATCAAAAGGAATAAGACAAACACACAAACAAGTGGAGATAAATGTTGGACAACCCAAGGAGGAGTGCATTCAGGCAAAACAGACTCAAAAACAACTCAAAACCTGATCTCAACCAAAAGGCAAAGTGGGTGTGTGAACGAGCCCTGTTGCTTCTTTTGGTGGTACCAGGCAAATGGCTTAATAAGCCCAGATAGGAAAAGAATAGGAATAGGAATCAAAGACAGGAAACAATAGGAATAGGAATCAAATAACACTGGATTTTTTCAGTAATATATTGTAACGACTTTGGGTACTAGTTCCCTCCTTTCTTAGGCTTGTTATTTTTATTTGCTTTTGTATTTGTTTATTGACCAGCTGCATTATTTTAGTGAATTTATTCCTCCCCATAAGCCCTCCCACACACATACACACTTAGTGCTAAGTCTCTTTGAAGTTGTTGCTCTGGGAAGTGAAGCTTTGGGCACACCCACAGTCACCCTGGGATAACAGTAGTTTTGGCAGGCCTCTCATTTTCTTTTCCAGACCGTATTCAGATGTTAAACTCCACTAATTGCTGGTACATTACATTATTGTTTATAAAAGTGCTCTGGGGCACAAATTCCTCTAAAAAGTAATCTAATCACATTGTGTGGCTCCTTCAGACAACAGTTTTTGAGGTTAGTGTTAATTTGCTCTGACCTTAGGAGGGCCTCTCCCAAATGTCTTATTTCCCCATCCCCTTCCTTTTTCCCTACCAAATAGCTGGCCTAAAATCTAAACTGTGTCTTCATTTAAATCCACAGATCTCCTCCAAATTCACTTGACTACAGCCTCCATTATTTTTATTTGTGCTCTTAGGTTTAAACTTGTCCATGCTCTGTTGACAATGAAGTCAGTTCCTTCTGGAAGAGATTGGACTCCGTTTTATTGCTTGTTTCTCTAATATTCCCCTCACCTCCTGCAAAATCTCCGAGTCAGTGTCGTGGAGCTGGGGGTGGGATCAATGGAAAGTTCTGTCAAGTGGCAAAATTATTAAAAATGTAGCTTAAATATCTTAATTGATTTTCATTTGTGAGTCCAGAATTAGGCAACATCTCATTTTGTAAAACAGAATGTAGTTTCAAATATGCTGAGCAGAGGAGGTTGTTTTATACAGAGAGAAGGGCTGGAGAAAGCAGAAACAGAAAACCAAAAGCAGATTGGTTGTTTCAAAGTACTTTCCTTGTAAAGCTTAAAGCAGAGAAGACTTCCTTATCATGCTGGCTAAAATTGGCTTTGATGTCTCACTCTCCTGATGTCTCAGTTTGGTGACGTGGAATTTTAGCATGAACGATTCCATTTTAGTTTGGTCTGCTGAACCTAGTGCAGGAGTTCAGTAAAAATCAATGGCCTTCTGTAAACGTTACTTATATTTCCCTCTAAAAGACACCTCCATTCTAGAAGCTGAACCCTCAGTGAAGTGGAAGAACAGACTGAGGTTCCCTCAGTTTGCTTCTGCAGGTGTGATCACGAGGTCAGGAGATTGAGACCATCCTGCCTAACTAAGGTGAAACTCCGTCTCTACTAAAAATACAACAACAACAACAACAACAAATTAGCTGGGCGTGGCGGCGGGAGCCTGTAGTCCCAGCTTCTCGGGAGGCTGAAGCAGGAGAATGGCGTGAAGCCGGGAGGCGGAGCTTCCAGTGAGCCAAGATTGCGCCACTGCACTCCAGCCTGGGCGACAGAGCGAGACTCCGTCTGGAAAGAAAGAAAGAAAGAGAGAGAGGGAGGGAGGGAGGAAGGAAGGAAGGAAGGAAGGAAGGAAGGAAGGAAGGAAGTGTTTGGGTGAGGGAGAAGGGACAAGATGGAGGAAGGTGAACAAGAAGGCATAATCCATGTTGCTTCCGGGTTCTTCCTCACCAACTTTCCTGCCGGCGGGAAAATGCAGCCTGCCCAGGAAGATGCAGATCAACAGAGCATGCGCCAGGTGATGTCAATCCGAAGAGATCGAAACTTACCTGGCCACGCCTACAGAGACGCCCCTATCACGCCCTTATCCCGCCCACTGCCCTCCCCCTTCCAGTACCAATGCATAAAAGTCCGCTGCCGGCAGGAGCCGGCATGAGCCGGCATGACTTCTTCAGCCCCGCATTTGTGGACCGGAGAACATCACCCGAGAGCCCTGGCGTGACTTCCCTGGCCCCCCACACCTGAGGACCAGAGAACCTCGTCCGAGAGTGTGTGCATATTTGCAATAAAAGACTGCCACTTTCTTATGTACTTTGGCCTCATGTTTAATTACTTAGCTCTCCTAAATTAAGTTACATTAAATAATTAAATTAAATTAAAACAGGAAGGAAGGGAAGGAAGGAACAACAACAACAAAACAAACAAACAAACAAAAAACTCCCACCATCTCAAGAGCCAGGGGAAGGATTATCTGGAACTTGGTATTCTCAGCATTTTATGGCAAAGGTAGAACTTCCATGTGAGGGAGGCTTCGTAAAAGAAGGAAGCCCTGAGTACTCAACTACAGTAGGCTGGGGTAGAGACAGCTGGAAGTAGGATGATAAATGCTAAAGTTCTGTTTCTCCTAGGAAAAAAGCCCTCTAGCAGGGAGCTTATTGGGGTGGAGAGGCACCCACCTATACTGATGACTGAAGTAGTCTGGAGCGTGGAAGCAGAAACCAGTATTGGTTCAATTATCAGCTTCTCATATTTCTTACCAAATATTCAAAGATTTTCTGGAATCGACATTTATTCATTGGATGTCTGCCCTTATGAGTATTTTTAGAATCTTTAAATGCTTTTCTGTTAAAAATAATAATAATAATAATTTGTATCAGCTTCACTGGGGATCTGGTCAGCAGAGATCCTGACCCAGTTAGAGGCTATCAGGACAAAAGATGATCTCCCAGGAGATGAATATTTTTAAGTTAAAGAATGTCCCAGAAGTTTTTTTCTTTCTTTCTTCTTTGATTCTTTCTTTTATGTTAATAAATCTATTTTACATCTTTTGTGTAATAATTAGACATACTTTTTTGGAGACTGACCTCAAGTTGAGGTATATTTTGGGAATATTAATCACCTCACTGCCAAAAATTATCAAATCAACAGATAAAATAATGATGCTATATTCATAAGCTAATAATTTTTTTAAAAAGGTTGCCTATCACAGAAAATAATTATATTTGTTAGAACTTTTAGGAGAAAATAATGTGAGTTTGAATTTTGCATACCTTGATTAACTGAATAAATTTTCTCTGCTTTTTATTTCATATGAGTTTATAGAACAAGGGCAATGTTGAGATGTAAAAAACAAATAGCATAATTCTCTAATGTTAACAAAAGTCTCAGCAGCTAGCATCCAGTATTTTGCTTATACATCTTTATTTTTGGTATTCCTTTTGGGCTTTAAACAATCCTTTTTTGTCTAAATGTGAACTCTACTTCACCAATTTGTTACTAAGTTTAAAAGACATAGCCTTCTACTCCACTCTACATAGTCGCACGCTATACTTCTTGTTAAAAAAGGTGCATGACGTTTTATCTAGTATCTACTCCAAGTGTGAAAATAAGTAAATAAAAACCTAAGCAGTTGAACCCGTAAGTTATTTTGAGACTTAAAGGAATGTGATGAGGCCTGAGCCACCTGGCAGACAGCTATAACCTAGGCACCTGTCCCCTAGGCAGCTGTAACTTTTGTTTCTCTAATTACAGATGAGCTTTATTTTTTAACTGCATTGGTTTGTAAAATGCTGTAAATGACTAAAGAGTTCCAGGGAAGACCTTTTCTCTCTTCACTGTTGATCTTTATTATGGGTGAACTTCCCTCTTACCTTTTCACGTAAAGACTTCATGGCTATCACATTGTCTTAAGAGTGAATGTTAAATATAATCTTTAAATTGTAAAGAGAAAATAAAACAGACTATAATTAAATTTTTATAACTCACAAATCAGTGTTGTATAAAAAACCAAACACCGCATGTTCTCACTCATAGGTGGGAATTGATCAATGAGATCACTTGGACTCTGGAAGGGGAACATCACACACCAGGGCCTATTATGAGGAGCGGGGTGGGGGAAGGGATGGCATTGGGAGTTATACCTGATATAAATGACGAGTTGATGGGTGCTGACGAGTTGATGGGTGCAGCACACCAACATGGCACAAGTATACATATGTAACAAACCTGCACGTTGTGCACATGTACCCTAGAACTTAAAGTATAATTTAAAAAAAAAAGAAAATGTTGTAATTCCATTAAATTTGTTTTCTCCTTATATAAGTAAGACCTTAACTTTTAACTTCTGAACACTGAACCCAATTTTTCTGAAATCTGTGTCTCTTGAAACCTACTTGTGGCTTTCCCCTTGGTTTATTCTAATTGAGTGTTTTTTTTTTTTTAATTATAAAAGTATAGGTTAACTAGATACAATATCAACCATTCAAATAATGTTGTGAAAACAGTTATCCTCGTAAATATTAAATAGAATATTTTGAAAGACTAGATGAAAATGTGCCAATAAAAAAATAGTTGCTGTCAATTAAGTGTGAGCAAGATAACTTTAAGTGATTTGGAGTGTGTTTATAAAAGTGTAGACTGAGTCTTTATTTAAAATGCTTCTTGAGTTCTTTAGGTTCTTGTTCTGCATTAAAGCAATTGAAACTGGAAAGAGTCGGTGATGCAATATGGGTGTAGATTATTTAAAAAGATAAACTAAAATAAGTTTGAATTCAATTTTAAAAGCCATTTCCAAAGAAAAGGCCTTGACACTTTAAAATGTTGTCAGATGACTGCACACATATCTTTCAAAATTAAAAATAAAACAAATTTAAAAGAAAATTTAGAAGCTTCATAGTGTCGACCAAAGAAACCAAACTCTGTAAAATATTTGAAGATACTTATTCTGAGCTGAATGTGAGGATCTTAACCCATGATACAGCCTTAGGGGGTCATATGAACATGTGTCTAAGGTGGTTGGGTTATGGCTTGATTTTATAAATTTTAAGGAGACAGAAGTTATAGGCAAAGACATACATCACTATATATAAGGTATACATTGGTTCAGCCTAGAGAGGTGGGACATCTCAAAGTGAAGCCTTCCACAACATAGGTGGTTTCCAAGATTTTCTGATTGGTAATTTGTTGGAAGAATAAAGCTTTGCCTAAAGAATTGAAGTCAGCAGAAAGGAATGCCTGAGTTCAAGATTAGGTGGTGGATCGCTGAAGCCAAAGTTATTTGTATGTAGATGAACCCTGCAGGTAGCAGGCTTCAGAAAGAATAGATGGTATCTCGTATCTGATGTTAAAAGGTATCAGATTTTTAGTTAAATCTCTCTTGGATCAGGAAAAGACCTGGAACGGGAAGAGGATTTGCTGCATAATGTAGATTTCCCCACAAGAGATGGCTTTGCAGAACCATTTCAAAATATGTCAAAGAAATATATTTTGGTAAAAAAATACCTTGATTTACTTTAGAGTCTGTTATTGGTCATGTAAAATTATACCAGAGTCAGGTTGTAGTTGGCATCTTATTGCTACAAGGTATCTGTTCTGTCAGTGTTAAAATCTCTATTTTCATATTATTGCTGGTCAGTTGTGTCTAAACTCTAAAAGGGCTAAAGTATAACGAGACATGTTCAATCCTCCTTCGTGTCATGGCCTGGACTATTTTTTTCAGATTTCTTTGGAAGCCCCTTGGCTGAAAGGGGTGTCCATTCAGTCAATTGGGGTGCTCAGAATTTTGTTTTTTGTTTACAACAGAATTTATGAAAAAATACTGTAATGAGATTCAGGGTGAAAGAAATTAGTACACAATGAGGATAGGGTGAACAAACTCTTGAAAATAATTGAAATAAAATTAAGTAGAGAATTTTAGAAATATTTATTTTGTTCTTTTCAGTAAAATTTGAGAAAATATAACTTTCAATAAACTACAGTTGAAAAACCAGATGTTTGAGTACTGCCTTAACAATCTGAAGAACTGCCTATAACACAGAACTATGTTATGGAACTATTAACAAATGGCATCACAGGGATCAGAACAGCAATAACAGTAGTAAGGAGTAGAATAATAACAGTAAAAAGCAAGTACAATGAGGTAGAGGACTAACATAATGATGCATTCTCAGAATACAAAAGGAAAACACAAAGAGAAGAAAGGTATTACAGTTCTGACCACACTAAGGAAGCAAAAGAATGAATATACAACTTCATATAACTGATGATCTGAAGAAAAAATCAAAGTGAATGCATACATGGATGCAATAAAAAATGTTATTTTTTAGACTAAAAAATAAGAGACTGCATATTCAAAAAACTCACCATATACCACACAAAGTTAATCATACCCACTTATCAGTTTCAAGAACAGGTATTCAGCCAGAAAAAATCAGATTATATCTACAAAGGAAGAAAAATTCAGAAAGTCTTAGATTTTCCTTTGCAACATTAAATGACAGCAGACAGAAAAAATAAGCCTACAAAATTCACAAAAATATTAATGATCAATGCATTTTTATCTATAGCTAATCCATGTTTTATGTATTAAGACAATTTTTTATACACAAGAGTCTAATACATACATTAATAAAAACCCAAATAAAGAAAGCTGAAACAGCAAAATGACTCTTTTTTTTTTAAAATTTATTTATTATTATTATACTTTAAGTTCTAGGGTACATGTGCATAGCGTGCAGGTTTGTTACATATGTATACTTGTGCCATGTTGGTGTGCTGCACCCATCAACTCGTCAGCACCCATCAACTCGTCATTTACATCAGGTATAACTCCCAATGCAATCCCTCCCCCCTCCCCCCTCCCCATGATAGGCCCCGGTGTGTGATGTTCCCCTTCCTGAGTCCAAGTGATCTCATTGTTCAGTTCCCACCTATGAGTGAGAACATGCGGTGTTTGGTTTTCTGTTCTTGTGATAGTTTGCTAAGAATGATGGTTTCCAGCTGCATCCATGTCCCTACAAAGGACACAAACTCATCCTTTTTTATGGCTGCATAGTATTCCATGGTGTATATGTGCCACATTTTCTTAATCCAATCTGTCACTGATGGACATTTGGGTTGATTCCAAGTCTTTGCTATTGTGAATAGTGCCGCAATAAACATACGTGTGCATGTGAAAATGACTCTTTTTGAAAGCACTATACAAAGCATTAACAAAAGGCTTCAGTATAAAGAATTGGCCATTTTTATAAACGTGTAAGAGTATATACAAATGTAAAATTTAATTTAAAAAATGGTACAAATTTTTTATAACACATCTAAATAAAGATAAGGGGTTATATCATGTTCAGGAGTTAAGAAAAACTCAATGACTTCATATGTGGGATGGGAGGAGATTGAAAATATATCAATTATTTCTAATTATAATTGAAAATATATATTAAAATATGCTTTCAGTTATTGGTAGTTACTTATAGTTAGAGATGGAAGTTAAATAGTTCATATTTCTGTTTTAGAAGTACAGTAAGTTAGCAAAAAGAAAAATAAAATTAGCTAACTTCTATTTTTAAAAAGCATAAAATATTTTAGATAAATATATTATAAAATAAATATAAATGGCTTAAATTCACTTTTTAAAGTATATACTCACATTGAGTAAAGCATATACACATGCACATCTCATTTTTTGTTCTATTAAACATACAATATTTAAAAGTTACTCAGGAATATTTGTAATAAAATAATATGGAAGTAATATTATTGCAGCAGGTAGTTAGAGATGAGCAGGACAGAAGAGGGCCTTCCACTTTCACAGGAATATTAGGTCACCATCTCTGTTCAGGTGGTTGTTAAACTGCCTCTCTAACATAATAATTGGTCACAGCTGGTGCCAGGGAAATGCAGTCTCCCAATAAATAAACACTTGAAACTGGTGATAAGCAGCTTCCCAGTGAAATCTAAAAAATTGAGTGAGTGGGCTCAAGCATGCACATTAAGAGGCAAAATGGCAGAAGTCAACATGTATATGACTTTCCTCTAGAAACTTTCTACTAGTAAGAGAAAAACACCTCAAGTGGGCACATGTGCAACTTCCATAAACACACTGTGCATGCCACCCCTTGCAAGTGCTGGCAGGCCAGGCCACTGGACATGGGGACAGCACGTCTCAAGGGAAGACTCAGGGGAGAAGGACACAACCTCCCAGAAGCACGCCAACATATATAACCCCAACTCAAAGGTCAAACTGTGTGGTTGGATATCTCAAGTCGCCTGCCTGGCCCTCTTCCAAGTGTATATTACTTCCTTTAGTTCCTGCTCTACAACTTTTTAGAAAAAACTTTTACTGTTGCTGTAAATCCTGGTTTTGTCTCTCACTCTGCCTTATGCCCCTCTGTCAAATTATTTCTTCTGAGGAGGCAAGAATTGAGGTTGCTTCAAACCCATGTGGATTCACTGATGCTAACATACTTTGGTGCCACATGGCTCGAATACATTCTCTAGTGGTAACATACTTTTATACCATGTTACTTAGATATGGTCCCTAGTGGTAACATACCTTGGTGTTGCCTGACTTTGATACATTTGCTAATGGTAAGACACCTCTACACCTCACCTTCTTTGGCTGGAGGCATTCAACCACTGCACAAGGTTTTCTTCTCCCCTTTTGCTCTACTGCCTACTAACCAGTGTCCAGCAACAGTGGCTCTACTCCCCATGGCTGATTTCTCTGTTGACCCTGATGGATAGCTCATGGGGGTAGGAAGGACCTCAGAGTTTGCACCAAGTAGACCTGAGACACTAATGGACAGGAGCCTCATAAAAGTGATAGGGCTAAAGCCTAACACCATGCAATGTCTGGGGTTTCATCTGCTTTTTCAACTAAAATTGGCCCTTTCTCCAAAGTCTTCTGTGTCAATTCTGCTCTTTTCTCTCTGTGTTTTCTGAAATGGCCTTGCACACCCACCAGATCATTCTCATCAGGGGCATGTCTGCCTTTTCTCTGGTTTCACTTTGCATGCCATGTGACTTTCTTCTCTGCCTGAAATGCACACACTCCCCATTGTCTCTGTGCCTGGGGCTCTTGCTATGTTTGTTCAGCAGCAAAGACATGGGCTCCCTTGCAGATATCACCTGAGATTTATACTTGTTTTTACCCTACCAGCTCAGAAGACCTCCAACCTGTCCCTTATCTTCTGGCACATTGCTAAGAAAGGCACTAATCAGAATCCCAGTTCTGGCAGTTCCTCTTGACTTACCATATGTTTTTCATTCCTGTTACACCCCAGGGCAAAGTTTTCTGGTGGCTTTTGAAGCAATTTGTCTGCCAGTATAGGGATTCACTCTGTGGCCCTTTAAGGACTCAACCTACGTTTTTTTTTTTTTTTTTTTTTTTTTTTCCATTGTTTTTTGAGTTAGCACCCCATTGTGAGGAGGGAAAATTCTTCTTTTGCCATTTTCAAGGTTTAACCCCAAGCCCCAAGTCTTCCAGAGGTTAGTCCTTAATGTCAAATGTGCAAATAAACATTGATCTCTCAAATCCAAGGGCTGCTGTTTTCATGAGTATATGGAGGATTTTCGTGAGTATTCCTCTTGCTTCCTTGCACTTTTCCTATAGCCTCAATTTCTCTAATTAATTCTGTACCCTTCTCAATATGCATCAAGTCCTTCAACCTCATATTCAAAGGTTGAGAAATCCAGTCCCCCTGTGGCAGTTAACTGAAAAACAGGCTTCTTGTCTATTTAAAGAACATGAGAAATGGGAATCTGAGAAAAAAGATAATCGTTTTGTTGCTAGAATGCTCCTAGCAAGAGTCACTAAAAGGTAATGGAGGCAAGGGTATAGGCCAAGCCAAAGATGCAGGCATCAGAGACCCATAGAACAGAGATAAAGGTTGGTCCCAGGCTATCAGATTACCATTAGAACAGCGTTGAAGACAAATTTAGGGGTACATGGTAAGACTGGTATATTCTAGAACCCCAAGGATGAATAGCAGGCCCCCTGTTTACTCTGGTATCTCCTCTGTTCTCAAGTGGGTAATTATGATGAGATGGGAGCAAGACTAAGGGTACATGGTAAGACTGCTTCATTTTGGTACCTTAAGGATGAATGGGGGACAGCCTGTTAAGGAAAATAGGAAAGTAAGAGGAGACACCTTTTTTTGTCCTTTGTCCTTTCTTTCTCCTCTGTCTTCTCTTCACAGATGGGTAGTCATGTCTCCATACCACATGACATGCCCCTCTGATGTATCCTCAAAAACTTGGAAAATTTTGACCCCCCCCCACCCAAAACTTAAAATGAAAACTAGGTTTCCTTTGAAATACCGTTTTGCCTAAAAATGAACTGGGAGAAAATTTTAAGTCAGCCTTAGAACCCATAGCCCTGATAATGCAGGAAATCCTCAAATTCACCTCCTAAGTCTTTGATAACCAAAAGCAGAATAAGGAGGACAAGTCTGAGGAAATGGAGAAACACAGGGACCAGAGACAGGCTCAACTAATGGCTGTTTATAAGCTTTCCATGCCCCTCTAGGTTGCCCTTAGAATACCCTCACAGGTAACTGCCATTGATGTGGGGATCCAGGCCATTGGAAGCCCTGTTGTTCCAATAGAGTAAATGGGAAAAAGCCCTGCATGACTTGTCCCTTTGTCACCAGCTCAAACACTGGAACCAGGACTGCCCTGGGAGTTGAAGGTCCCCCAGTTCAGAATCCCAACCTTTGATAGCCTTGAGCTGAATGGGCTGTCTGCTCTGGCTGGCATCCAAATCAGACATTGCCATCAACAGGACCAAGCCCAGAAAAAATCTGGGGGTGGCAATGAAATTATAAATTTCCCCTTCGGATTGAAGAGCTGCCTGGTCTGTGCTATCTCCTTCTCTGAGCAACTCTCCTCCAAATCTTGTTGGGTAATGGGGCCAAATGCTACCCCCTCCCTCCAAACAAAAATATTCAAATTTTCGGGGGCAAAAACATACTTTCCAAAATGAGCCCATGCTTAATATTTACCCAACCTCTAAATTTATCTTTTCTTCTAATAAATTTATTTTTCCTGAGAAAACTACCTAAATTTTTAACCAATAACTTTAACTTGGACAGTTCTACCTCAGGTGTTTTAAAATAGACGACACTTATTCAGACTAGAAAAAATCTAACTGAGACAACTCTTGAAGGGGGATAACTTCTATAGTATATAGATAACCTGCTTATATGCTTATTCTTCAAAGGCCTCCCACAGAAACATGCAGTACAAACCTTTACTTTCTACCAGAAGGAAAATTACTTTTGTCTAATTCATAGGTTATAAAGGTAAAGACATATTTTTGGTAAAGAAGGTTATAAAGAAAAGAAATTTTGCATAACAAATGGTCTTGTATGGTAAATTCTTGCCCTAAAGTAAAATAACTGTTTGTTTAAAAACAGGAATGCTTAGAACAAGTCAGAAAGGTCAAGCATGTCATAGATGGTCTGTGTAAGTCATAAATAGTTTCATGAAAGGGCATTTATAAAAGAAATGTTAAAGGTTATTAGGTCTACTAAATGATTTAAGGTCATAAACAACTACTATGACTTTTCACTGAGCAACTTGCCTGCTATGAAGCCATTAATTTGTAGGTAAGACCTAGGACACAGAGAGTTAGCCATGCCCCCTAGCTATGCTGAAAAGTGTCAAACCTTATCTGTACTCCTATCTAGCATCTTAGTCTCCAAGCCTAGTACATAATTAGAATTGCTTTAGATTTTTACCAAAAGTGAGAGTTAACAGTTTAACATGTATTTGAGACTACTGGGAAAAGTTTTATATTTAAGGTATGTAAAGAAAGTGAATGTGTTTTTGGTAAAAGATCATAAGAACACATGGGAATGTAGATTTTTTTTTTCTAGTTTAGAGGGTTAAAGAATTATTTTGAGAGCTTTAGATAGGCTAAAGCTTAAGGCTTGAGCAATTTGTGGAAGGTTTGTAAACGACTAATCTTGTAAAAAAAATCTTCTATGTGTGAATATTAGCTACAATTAAAGGGATATTATACAGTTTATCCATAAAATAGCCATTGGAATAAAAGTACAATGTGGCTTTCTTAGAATATTATTCTTTCCTTTAACAGAAAATCGTAAAAGATTATAAAAGGTTTATACAAATCTTACCTTATTGTCAAACTGATTAAGATTGAATAGCTTTGCCTATAGGTTTTATTCAGATTATAAAAGGTTTATACAAATCTTACCTTATTGTCAAACTGATTAAGATTGAATAGCTTTGCCTATAGGTTTTATTCAGAATTGGGTTCGCCGGGCGCAGTGGCTCAAGCCTGTAATCCCAGCACTTTGGGAGGCCGAGATGGGCAGATCACGAGGTCAGGAGATTGAGACCTTCCTGGCTAACCTGGTGAAACCCCGTCTCTACTAAAAAATACAAAAAACTAGCCAGGCGAGGTGGCGGGCACCTATAGTCTCAGCTACACGGGAGGCTGAGGCAGGAGAATGGTGTGAACCCAAAAGGCGGAGCTTGCAGTGAGCTGAGATCCAGCCACTGCATTCCAGTTTGGGCGACGGAGCGAGACTCCGTTTCAAAAAAAAAAAAAAAGGATTGGGTTTAACATCAGTAGTATATTAATGCAAATATAAAATTTGGTTTTCTTTGGACTGTATTTGTATAAATGTGTTAATCATATGTGTTGCAAAATTATGTAAAACTACTATAATTCTGATATGACTTGGTATACATTATCAGTAATGATTATAATTGTTTTGCAAAATTATCATGTCCCACGGGGGTAACCAAATTTTCTTGTAAATTGTCTCTTTGACTGTGGCTGTCCTAAGACTTTCTGTCATCCACAGACAATTCTATTATTTTAATCCTCTTTAAAAAGTGATTTTATCATCAGCTATAGGACTCTGACAGGTGCTCTTGAATGCAGGTTTCTGATGACTTTGGAGATTGTGACTTTGGAATAGTGGAAAAACTTTTGGAACTCTCATGGAGAGCTAAAATATTCATGAATATCAAGCAGAACGGGAGTTTACTGCATGAACTGATCAGAAGACTGATACAATCTTTTTATGACTCTTTGCTTAAAATGCCACTGACCCTGAGTTTGTTTTTCAGAGCCAAGAAAACTTTTATTTTGCATGACTGACAGATTTAACAATTAAGTAACTTATACTCCTGTAAACAAAATTGGAGCATATTTCTTTCTTTACACCTGATTTCTCCAGAATTTAGAAATCATTTGTGAGTATTCTGAACTTATGGCAATATGGTTATTTGCCTAACTTCGATAAAAAATTTTTTCTTTTGCAACAGGCCACAGTTAGAGAAACTGATTATTTTACCAATTCTTTGAGTAGAATGGCATGCTTTCCTTTAAGAAATCAAACTTGACTTACAGAGTCAATAGAAACCCCTTGGGAAAACTGGTCTTGTACCTTGTCTACATAGTCCCTGTACAGGATGTCTGACCTATGGTTAAGTAAAGAATATCACTTTCTGACAAGCCTGGGAACCTCAAGTTATCTTGGGATCTCAAAAAGAGAGGAATTTAGCCAACCCATACTGGGATTTGATGGCAGAAACCCATGGCTGTGCCTAAACCTTTAAAAAGCCTTATCTGAGCTTTCTTATGGAATCAAGTGCTATCAAATACAATTTAAAGGAGCGCATATGGCAAATAATTATCCTTGCTGTGCTTTATGTAAATAATCAGGACAAGTATAATAATACTAAAACTTATTTTACAAACACATTAATCCTATCATAATTCATTTTTAATAAAATGAGGAATGAAAAGAGAAAAATTAGATTTCAGGAAATATGGTATACCTGTTATTAGATTCTAGCCTCAACAGTTGTTTTTGAGTTTTTGTCTGCAATTTAGACTAACCAAGCTTATTTCTGTGAACCAACCAGTGATCTCTGGTTGCAGCTCAGAAGAAACAAGGATGGGCAATGTAAAAATCTGGATCAATATTCTAACTCTGGGCATATATTAGAATTGGCCAGCAGCCCCATGCACGCAAGTCTTAGCAGGCGTGACTATAGGCACTAGCTATCAAGACATTTTGGCAGTCCAGGAATATTTTTGAAAGTGTCCTCACCCCTGTATTTTGCTTTGACATCTCTACTTGTCCTTTTTGTCCAATGTCTTCTAAATCTCACAGCCTGATCTCTTTTCCTCTCACCTTCAGGCCATTAAACTCCAAATGATTCCCAGTGAGGGATACCAACCTCTCAATATTTAAGAGTCACTCTTATACAGATTTCTCCTAGACTGCCCATTAGTGGACATGACAGAGGTGAAACCCTGTCCTTGTCTCCCTTGGATCTGGCTGAATACTACTTTCACCAACCCACAGCTGTCACTGTGCTCTGACAGCTAGCAAGAGGCCAAGACCCACAGAACCACCACCACCACCCCTCTGTCAGCACGAAGCAGTTACAGAAGACTGACCTCCATTCATTTTCCCCAAATAACTGAGGTCTTGGAACACTTGAGGGGGGAATTATTACAGTAGGTAGGTAGTCAGAGGTGAGCAGGTATAAGTGCCCCTCTCTCCCATCAACAGGAATGTCAGGCTACCGTCAGGTGATGTCTAGATGGTTGTTAAACTGTTTAAAATAATAATTGGTCACAGCTGGTGCGAAGGAAAGGTGGTCTCCCAATAAATAAACACCTGAAACAGCTGATCAGCAGCTTCCTTATAAAATCTCAGGAGTTGGATGATTGGGCTCAAGCATGTGCATTAAGAGACATAATCACAGAGTTTAACAAACTATATGTCCTTCCTTCAGTCACACTTGACTGATGTGGGAAAAATGCCTTAAATGAGCATGAACACAACTTTGGTAAACACACTTTACATGCAGGCCCTGCCAAGTGCTAGCAGACCACTCTGCCTGTGGACGGCCCACCCCAAGGGAAGAATCCGGGCAGAAGGGATGCACCCTGCTGGAAGCATGCCAACATTTAAAACCCAAGTCAAAGATCAAACCATGAACTTGAATCTCTCTGGTTGCTCACTTGGCCCTCTTTCAAGTGTGCTTTATTTCCTTTCATTCCAGCTCTAAAACTTTTTAATAAACTTTTACTCTTGCTCTAAAACTTGACTTGGTCTCTTCCTCTGCCTTATGCCTTATGCCTCTGCCTTATGCCTTATGTTTTCTGAGGAGGCAAGAATTGAGGTTGCTGCAAACATGTACATATTTGCCACTGCTAACAATATTAGGAAGGAATATTGCTGCAATAACCTAATATCTTAAAATGAATATTTAAAAGTTCTAGGTAAAAATTATTTTAAACCAAAGAAATTATTATTTTTTTTCTTGAAAAGGACCATTTATAATGTAAATATAATAAACATGAATGACAGGCCTTCCTTTTTTAAGTGCAAGCTGAAATGACTGAAAGAATATAAAATTAGAAAAATATTTTCCTAAGCTGAAAACTAGAAAATATTATCAGTGACAACACTGAAGTTATATGTATGAGAAAGAGGGCAGAAAGGACATTATTTATAGGAAATATTGAAGGTTGACACAGAATGCCCCTTCTTATAAGAGAAAAGTGATATCAGAATAAATAAAAAAGGAAGAAATGACCAAACTCCATGAGTCACTTGGACTTGTTGGGTGATGAGCTGGAAGTGAGAGTGAACCAGATTCTGACTGGGAGATTTCTCCCAGAAAGTTTTTTTTTTACCATTGGGGAACAGTATTCTATGCTATGGTAAAACTTACATGTTCTACATGGAAATGGTTGTCCAGGATTTTCCCGCTATTAGGTTGGCATGTGAGAGATCTATTGGTCTTCATTTTGTTTCCATTTGAATTATTTTTGTTATGTAAGTGGGCTTGTAAATGACCTGAGTTTTTCTTGGTAGATGACATCTACAAAATGTTTATTGTGATTTGTTTTATTCTCCTTGTTACTATGTTTTCATCATGTTTCTTTTTAATCATTGTGTCAACTAGAACATCTCAGGAATTCAAGTCATTCTTATTTTGTTCACAACTTTAATACATATATCCTTAGTGTATCACTGTTTACTTGAATATATTCTTTATCATGTAAGATAAATTATATATATACAATTTATATATTTTTTCCTTTGAGTCAATAAATTATTGAGTAATGTAAGCAAAAAATATACTTTTTCAAAATAAATTGTAGTCATTTAACATATTTCTAGATTGCATTAACGTAAGACTTTTATTTATGTCACTGCTGCCGTAAAACAATTTTTTTATATATTGTCTTCCAATTTTTCTTCAAATGCATATGTTTTATATGCACATTTTTATATAGAGACACTTATTCTTTATAAGAAATTTCATACTTTTTTCACATTCTCAACATTTTCTGTGTTTTTCTATAGTCTTCATAATTGTAACTGTCATCACCAAATGAAATTGCTTTTTGATACTGTGATATGTGCTTTCATTCTCCTGTTGTCTGTTTATTGAAGGTCTATTATATCACATAATGCTTCAGTGAACGTCTGGATGTATCTATAACTCTCTACTGTTTTATTTCTTTCTCTTTTTGGTTTGTTTGTTTTGCAAAGTTGTTTTTGTTTTTACTAGAAGGTAATATTGTACATATTTAAGAAGTACATGTGATAGTTTGACACATGCATTCAATGTATAATGATCAAATCAGGATAATTACGTTATGGATATTTTTCATTTCTTTGTGTTGGGAACATTCCATATCTTTTCCTGTAGCTCTTTTGAAATATACAAAAGTCGGGGTAGGAGGTATCACACACTTAAAAAAAAACAGATATCAAGAGAACTAATTATGGAGAAGACACCACCAAGCTGTGAGGGATCTGACTGCAATGACCCGAACACCTCCTCACTGGGTCCCACCTCCTGCATTGGAGATTCAAATTCAACATGAAATTTGGGCACGGACATATGCAAACTACATCAGAAGATAAATTGTTTGAATGCATTCTTTGCCCTTTTGAAGTACACGCCAGGCAATGTTTAGTAACAAACAGAAACTACTTTAAATGGGTTAAAGGGGATTTGAAACATTAATTGGTCATGTTCCTATTTGCTACGTAGTTCATTTATCATAAGATTAATATTATTCCTTGTAAATTTAAAAGTCAGATCTGTAAAGCTATCTAAGTCAAATTCAGTTTTTAAATTAATATTTTAAACAACTTTTCTTAATTTTTCCATTGAGTCAATTTTGCATTTTTAAACTAGTCTTGTCAAATATCTCAGCGTAAATTTTTACAAGATATTTACTCAGCTTCTATGGTTATATTTATTCCTCATAAATATGTGTATTTCTAATATTTATCTATCTTTATTCTCCTTGATTTGACTACCAGTTATATTGCATTATTGCATGAGCCAACTGCATTGTAGTTATAAATTCTGTTGATTTTCTGTAACTTTATTGACCTTAGTCACATTTTATCAGTTTTTATTTGTTATTATTTTCAACCAAATTTTAATTAAGGGCTTTGCTATTTCAATTTTTTGTCTTTTCTGTTTACCAAAGGAAACACTTAGATATGAGAATATTTCCTGATTACAACTGTGGTTGCATTTATAAGTTTCAATAGCCTGTGGTTTTAAGTTATCATGTTCTATTTTATATTGTAAATTTGATTCCTGCTTGAGTCAGCAGTTTTTGAGAGTTTTTTTTCAAGTTATATGAAATTTGGAGCTTAATTCTGTTTGACAGTTTATGCATTTTGTTAAGTCAATTAATCAAACTAAATTAATCTCATTTCATGTAATTTTGTTAATTTAATTAATTAGGTAAATACATAGGTGCCCATATGTTGGGTATATTAGTTTGCTGGAGTTGCCATAACAAAATACCACAGGCTAGATGCTAAACCACAGAAATTTATCTTCTCACTATTCTGGAGGCCTAACATTCAAGATCAAGGTATACACAGGGTTCTCCTTGTCTTGCAGATAGCCATCTTCTCACACTTTTTCCTCTATGATTACATGTGTCCATATGATCTCTTCTTATAAGAATACCAGTCATATTGCATTTTATTTTAATTCTTTTTGGTGGGGTGGTTTTTGCTGGGCTTTATCCTTTATGATATACTTCCCTTGAGGAGTTTCTAATAAATACTATTTTTTTGTGGTATTCTCCTTCCTGTTATAAATGAATATGAATATTAATAACTCATTCTTCTAATTGAGAATAAAATCAGCACCATTATTCCATCAATATGAAAGGTTATTTTTAAAATGGCCAGCTTTAAAAACATTTTGTCATATCTAAACTTTCTCATTAAGATAATACGAAAATGGGTAAATTGCAACAATAATTTTTTCCACATAATAAAAAGACTCTTAATCTTAAAATATATTCTTACTACAGATTCACTTTTGTACAATCATAATTATTTTAAAATATCACAGAAATAAATATTTCTACTTAAAAAAAAACACACACACACACAGAAAAACAGGGTCTCACTTTGTCACCCAGGCTGGAGTGCAATGGCATGATCTTGACTCACTGCAGCCTCAACTTCTCAGGCTCAAGTGATTCTCCTGCTTTAGTCCCTCAAGTAGCTGAGACTACAGGTGCACACCATAATGCCCAGCTAATTTTTATATTTTTAATAGAGATGGGGGTCTCACTATGTCACCCAGGCTGGTCTTAAACTACTGGACTGAAGCAGTCTGCCCACCTCAGCCTCTCAAAGGGCTGAGAATATAAGTGTGAGCCATCGCAACCTGCTTATTGCTACTTTAACATTTTTTTTTCAAAATTTCAACTGACACCATATAAATATTTTTACTTCTTAATTAGATTAAAATGCACTCTAGAAATGTCTAGAAATGAAATATTGAATTGTGTATTAAGTTCAAATCAACATTTGAACACATTTTTCTCCACATAGTCTTTCATAATCATTATACTCTGGGAAAATTAGTTAACAATTTAACTTTATTCCAGATAAAATGATTTCATGTCAAAGATTAAATTTATCTGACATCTAAAAAGATTCCTTTTAGCATTCGTTTCTGAGCAAATATACTGAGATAAAAATTAAGTAAAATTCTGTTTAAAATATTAATGCAGTTTTGTTTGGGGAATCATTTTGCATATATAGCAGAAAATTCATAGAAAATCAATGTGATGAATCTGTTCCAGTGAATTTTACGAAACAGGACATCTGTACAGCAGATAGATTCACAAAACTTTACTACACAATAAACAGTTTTAAAAAAGAACTACTACTGTTTTACAAATTGTAAACTACTACTGTTTTACAAATTGTAAAACTAGTACTGTTTACAAATTGCTTATAAGCTAGTTTTTTTACATGTTGAAAGATTAAAAGGCAGAGTTTTACACAGCCTAAATTGCATAAAAATAAGATCTGAGCTAGACTTTCAGAAGAGTTAACTGTTTCAATATAAAGAGGAGAGAAACAGCATCTGTGCATTTTTCAGTGCCCAGGGGTATTTCATAATGTCTAGTCCACCACATAGCTGGAAATAGAAACCCATTAACTATTTTGAGCAAGAAAATGACATTTATCCAAAAATAAGATTAACGAATATTAGGCTTGGAAGCTCAACATCAGTAAAATGAAGGAATCTTATATATGGTCATTAGATGAGTGAATTAAGTGATAGTAATACAAAAACAATTAATTAAATCTATTGTCTGCTATGGGAGTTTTGAATGAAAAAAAACAAATTTGAGAGCCAAAGATAGAATCCAAAGAAAAATCAAGAGAGCCCAAGACATGTAAAATAGGTTTCAGTGCGCTTTTAACCAAGTAATTGTTTTGCCATGTACGGATTTTTAGAAAGTGATACAGTTTGGCTCTATGTCCTGACCCAAATCTCATGTTCAATTGTAATCTTCAGGGTTAGAGGTGGGGCTTGGTGGGAGGTGACTGGATCATGGGAATGGTTTCTAATGGTTTAGCACCATTTCACTAGTGCTGCCTCATGATAGAGTTCTCTCAAGATCTGGTGGTTTAAAAGTGTGTAGCACATCCCCCTTCACTCTCATCCTCCTTCTCTGGCCACATAAGGCTTCCCTCCTTCCTCTTTGACTTCCGCCATGATTGTTAAGTGTCCTGAAGCTACCCCAGCCATGCTTTCTGTACAGCTTCTGAAACTATGAGTCAATTAATCCTCTCTTCATTACAAATTACCCAGTCTCAGGTAGTTATTTATAGCAGATGACAGTGGACTAATACAGAAAAGGAGTTAACTGTAAAGTGCATTTTATAATAAAGTAGAAAAAAGGAATGTTGCAATATGAAGAAGATATTAATGCTTTTATTCATATACCTACATCTAGATTGACAGTTTTGAGTGAACCAACCAAACAATTGAGTAAACTATCAGCCAGAGTTGTTTTGATGAATATATCAGTTGATCTATTGAATTAAATCAGGTGGTTAAAAAATCGCCTATCTCATTATCCAGATAATTTTTTTTTGAAAAGCAAGTGCTCTGGTTGAGATGTCATCTCAATTTTTACATATATATATTTTCCAGTAAACCTAAAGCATTGTTTATGATGTGTCACGACAGTTAATAGATTGTTTTCCCCACGAAACACACACATACACACTTTAACGTCAGTTAGAATAATGATTTCAAATCTTTGTCAATTATTATTATACTCATTTATATTCCCCATAAATATTAATTTTCCCTATTGTTAACAATTTGGTTTCATGGTATATAAAACCATAGTAAGGAAATTTGGAAACCAGCTTCTAATTCAAATTATATTAGCTGAATATTTGGTTTCTTTCCCAACTTTACTTTCCAAAAACACCCTAGTTTTTGGATGTCTATGTAACTGATAACAGATAAATTGCAAATTAGAGACAATTTAGGTTTTCCTCACAAACTGCAGGACCTTAACTCTCTGTTAGTGAACCCTTTTGGAAAGAGATTGGAATAAATAGTTCTAACTTCACTGTAAGGCTTTTGTAACTAGTGTATGTTGACAACCGCATTTTGTTAGTTTATCAAACACACCAGTTAAGTTGTAACAAAAAAATAGGAAAAATAAAAATGTTGCTTATATGGGTGAGTTATAAATCAATAATTAGATCGTTAAAATGAGAAATCTTGGCACTAAGATCATTTACAGTGGTATGTTGTTTACAACAGCATTGCTTATTTCTCATTCTATATCTCACTGCAATAATTTTTTTTTTTTTTTTTTTTTTTTGAGACGGAGTCTCGCTCTGTCGCCCAGGCTGGAGTGCAGTAGCGCGATCTCGGCTCACTGCAAGCTCCGCCTCCCGGGTTCACGCCATTCTCCTGTCTCAGCCTCCCGAGTAGCTGGGACTACAGGCGCCCGCCACCGCGCCTGGCTAATTTTTTGTATTTTTAGTAGAGACAGGGTTTCACTGTGTTAGCCAGGATGGTCTCGATCTCCTGACCTCGTGATCCGCCTGCCTCGGCCTCCCAAGTGCTGGGATTACAGGCGTGAGCCACCGCGCCCGGCTGCAATAAATTTTTAAAAAGCAATGGGAGAGGGAGTATGCTTTAAGTGCCTAGAAGTTGAGGACTGTGGTGTAAAACAACTTTATTGTCTTCCTACCTGGCAAGAGTAGACATCCAATAAACACTTGCTAAATTGAACTGTTGTTAATGAAATGCCTTTTACTTTCTATTTGCTCTTTCTTCTCACCATATGTTCTCCATGGATGTTTTGCTCAAAAGAACATTGATAACTGTTTGATGATTTTTGTTAAATCTCAGTGTAATATTTGCAAGTATGATCATGTTTTGTTTTTTCTTTTTATGTTTTTGCTAGTTTATATTTCTATCTTTATGTATTTTTGAATTGACAGATAAAATTGTATGTCTGTGTCATGTACAACATAATATTTTGAAGATTCTGTACACTGTAGAATCAGTGACTAAATATAGCTAATTAACATATGCATTACCTCCCTCAGTTATCATTTCTGTGATGAGGACACTAAATACCCATTCTCTTAGCATTTTTCAAGACTACAAAATATGATTATTAACTATGGTAATCATTCTGTACAACAAATTTCTTTAATTTATTCTTAACTATCTTTTGACCAATATTTTCCAAACCACCTCTCACAAACTACTCTGGTTGCTAGTAACCATCATTCTACCCTCTACTTTTATGAGATCAACATTTTTAGATTCCACATGAGTGAGATCATGTGGTCTTTCTGTCTTTCTGTGCCTGGTTTATTTCACTTAATGTAATGTCTTCCTTGTTCATTCATGTTATGGCAAATGATAGAATTTTATTGTTGTTTATGGCTGAATAACATTCCATCTGTGTGTATACTACATTTTCTTTATTCATTTGTCTGTTGATGGACACGCAGGTTGACTTCATAACTTGATTTTTGTGAACAGTTCTGAAATAAATATGAGAGTGTAGATATCTCTTTGACAAATTAATTTTATTTATTTTGAATATATATCCAACAGTGAAATCACTGAATCATATGGTAGTTCTAGTTTTGATTTATTGAGGAACTTCCAATAATATGTGAATTATTTAGTATATTTGACTTTGAGGCCTTAGGTTTAATTCTTTTAATAAAAAAGGAAATTAAATTGCTCAGAGCTTAGATTCAGGGAGAGCATTTCATAAGTACACATTTTGTCCAAAAGTAGGAGACCTAGGATTTTAGAGTATATATCTTAAAAAGAGGTATCACATTGTTTAGATAACAGAAGTCCATGGAAAGAGGCTTAAAAACTTTGTATATGATGGCTCATTTTATATAACTAAAAAGGGCTGAGAAGAAGAATATTCCTATAGTTTTTAACATTTCCAGTATTTGTCAAATTATTACATTCAAATAAATAACTCAGCTGTGATACAATTCCAGTGAACTTAAAGTACATTCTTGTCTGTGGTATACCATGATAGTTTTTCTTTCTTTCTTTCTTTTTAAGTCAGAGTCTCACTCTGTCACCCAGGCTGGAGTGTAGGGGCCCAATTACTGGCTCACTGCAGCCTTCCCTAGTCCCAGGTAACCCTTCGGAGTAGCTGGGGTTTCAGGCACATGTTACCATGCCTGGCTAATTTTTTTGTAGAGATGGGTTTTGCCATGTTGCCCAGGCTGGTCTCAAGCAATCTGCCTGCCTTGCCCTCCCAAAGTGCTGGGATTATAGGCATGAGTCACTGCGCCCAGCTACCATGATAGTTAATAGACTTTTTAAATGAAATATTCACACACACATATACATAAGCAAACACATAATTTAATGCTCAATGTTTTTTGATAAATGCACTGTGGATATCTTAAGCTGAGGTAAAGTGGTCTTTATTATGTGTCTCTAGTTCTGTTTATTGTGCTCCATATTTACTGCCAAATAAGTGGGGGTTGCATAACCTGCAATATTTCCAGGACACGTTATTGCTCAGAACACTGTTACTTACTGCACATATTTACAGTGTCTAGAAACGTATTTCATAAAGTAATAGAGAGGGCTTTTTAAAATGCAAATTTATATTTTAAATAAGCTTTTATTAAAACAGTCTTAGACTTACAGAAAAAATTTAAAAATAATACTGAGAGTTTTCTCATATTATTTAAGCTCTTGTGTTACTATGATACATTTGTTGCATCTGATGAACCTATATTGATACATTATTAAAGTTCATATTTTGTTCAGATTTCCTTAGTTTTTATCTAATGTATATTTGTACTCTAGTCAATATCTCCTTGAGATTGGTATATTACCTGTAGTCAGCATATCTTCTTAGGCTACTCTTGGTTGTATAAATTTTTCAGACTTTTTTGTTTTTAATAAATTTGACAGTTTTGAGGAGTAAATATCCGATATTTTGTAGAATATTGCTCAATGGAGATTTGTCTACGTTTTTCTCATGGGTAGAGTGAGAATGTGGATTTTGGGAGAAAGACCACAGAGATACAGTGCTGTTTTCATCAAATAATATTAAGGACGTTACTATCAATGTGACTTATCACTGTTATTGATAACTTAATAACCAATTTCTGCACTGTACACTTTCTTTCTTTTCTACTCCTCCTTCCATGCATTTTCTGTACACTATGGGAGTCAATATGTGCTCCCAAAATTAAATAGTGGAGACTTTTATACTCCACTTGTTTGGAGTAGAGAATCTACACAAATTATTTGGAATTCTGTGCTATGATAGATTTACCTATTTTTCCTTATTTATGTACATATGTATTGATTGATTCATTTATTTATACCAATATGGGCTCATATACATTTATTTTATAATTTGGGCTATAAATGTAATGCTACTTTATTTATTTTTGTTGGTAAACTTGTTCCAGGTTTGGCTACTGGGAGCTCTTTAAATTGGTTCTTGTTTCTCTTTGACATATCTTCTTCATTTTGCTTCTTTTTTTTTTTTTTTTTTTTTGGTTTGAGCCCTTCCTTACTCTCTGACACTACAAGATGCTTCAGACTCATCCTACATGTTTCCTTTCCTAGTCTTAAAATCGGCGATTTCTTCAAGAGCCCTGATTATTTTGCAGTTATAATACAATTAAATTGCTTTGTCATATTTTGCATCTTATCTTTTTATTCTGGAATTTTCCTGACTTCCTAAACAATTTTTTCTCTCCCTCTCTTTTTTTGCATATATGCATATATGATTTACTATTTGTGTCATAAACTTCTATGGATTTTGACAAATACATAGTGCCATATATTCACCATTACTGTGTAATAGAGTAGTTTCACCTCCCCTCAAAATCACCTGTGCTTCACCTATTCGGCCTTACTAATTTTTTTTCATAGACTATGCTTTTGGTATTGAATCAAAAAGTCATCAACCCAAGATCACTTAGATTTCCTTTTGCATTTTCTTCTAGAAATTTTATTATTTTCTGTTTTACATTTAGCTCTAAGATCCATTTTAAATTAATTTTCATGAAAGGTGTAAGATGTGTGTCTTGGTTTGTATTTTTTCATAAGCATGTCTGATTTTCCCACACCATTTGTTGGAAGGATTATATTTTCTTCATTGAGTCACCTTTGCTCCTTCTTATTTACTTTTTAAAAACTTTTTAGTTCGGGGTACATATGCAGGTTTGTTATATAAGTTAACGTGTATCATTGGGGTTTGTTGCACAAATTATTTAATCACCCAGGTATTATGTCTAGTACCCATTAGTTGTTTTTTTCCCTGATTCTTTCCCACCCTGCACCCTTTGATAGCCCCAGTGTGTGTTGTTCCCCTCTATGCGTGCATGTGTTCCAATCATCTAACTCACACTTATAAGTGAGAACATGTGATAATTGGTTTTCTGTTCTTGTGTGAGTCTGCTAAGAATAATGGCCTCCAGCTCCATCCATGTCCCTGCAAAGGGCATGATCTCATTCTTTTTTATGGCTAAATAGTACCCCATGGTGTATATGTACCACATTTTCTTTATCCAGTTTGCTATTGGTGGGCATTTAGGCTGATCCCATGTCTTCACTATTGTGAGTAGTGCTGCAATGAATGTATGAGTGCATGTGTCTTTATAATAACATGATTTATATTCCTTTGGGTATATACCCAGTAATGGGATTACTGAGTCAAATGGCATATCTGTTTTTAGGTCTTTGAGGAATTGACACAATGTCTTCCACAATGGTTGAACTAATTTACTCTCCCATCAACTGTGTATAAGCGTTCCTTTTTCTCCACAACCTTGCTAGCATCTGTTATTTTCTGACTTTCTAGTAATAGCCATTCTGACTGGCATGAGATGGTATCTCCTTGTGATTTTGATTTGAATTTCTCTAATGATCAGTGATTTTGAGCTTTCTTTCACATGACTGTTAGCGGCATATATGTCTTCTTTTGAGAAGTGTCTGTTCATATCCTTTACTCACTTTTAATTGGGGTTATTTCTTGTAAATTTGCTTAAATTCCTTATAAATTCCAAATATTATACCTTTGTTAGATGCATACTTTCAAAAATTTTCTCCCATTCTGTAGGTTGTCTGTATACCCTGTTGATAATTTCTTTTGCTGTGCATTAGTTTAATTAGATCTCATTTGTCAATTTTTGCTTTTGTTGCAATTGCTTTTGGCGTCTTTGCCATGAAATGTTTGCCCATGCCTGTGTTCTGAATGGCCCTGCCTACATTGTCTTCCAGGGTTTTTATAGTTTTGGGTTTTATATTTAAGCTTTTAATCGATTTTGAGTTCATTTTTGCATATGCTATAAGAAAGGGGTCCAGTTTCAATCCTCTGCATATGGCTAGTCAGTTATTTCAGCACCATTAATTAAATAGGGAATCCTTTCCCCATTGTTTGTTTTTGTCAGGTTTGTTAAAGATCAGGTAGTTGTAGGTGTGTGAGTTTCTGGGTTTCTCTGTTCTCTATTCTGTTCCATTCATCATTCTTAATTAAAAAAAAGAAAAAAGAAAAAAGAAAAGAAACTCCTGCCAAAAATTTCATCCTTTGCTCCCTTAAAAGATTAGTTTACTAAATTTGTGGGAGTCTATCCCTGGACTCTATATTCTGTTGCATTAATCTACCTGTCTTTTCTTTTGCTAATAGTATTCAATCTTGATTATTGCAGCTTTATGTAAATAATTATTGGAATTGAATAATGTTAAGTCCTCCAACTTTATTCTTATTTAGTATTGTGTTGCTAGTCTAGATCATCTGCCTTCCATAAAAATTTTAGGATATTTTGTTGATATTTTGAAAATAGTTTTTTGAAAAATCAAAATCTGAGATTTTGGTTGAGATTGTGCTGAATCTACAGATCTAGTTAGGAACAGTTGACATTCAGTATTAAATTTTCCAAGCAATGATCTGTATAACATTTATGTATCTATATATTGGGTAGAAAATGAAACAAAATATAAGCAATATCAATACAATAGTACTTGGACTACTTGAGGATGGGGCCAGGGTGCAAAGGGAGGAACACATAGTAGTAAAAACCATCAGATGCTAAAGTCACATAGCAGAAAAATGACATTTTCTAGATGATTTTATATTCACAGCTATAATTTCCAGTTCATTAAACACATTTCTTTTAAAGGGGAATGCTTTATATCCACTTTATTTTCTCGACTTACTTTGATATGCCATTCTGCATATTACTATTACAAAACAGATGCCTAAGTTATAGGTTGACTTCTTAAATGGGAAATTATTTTTTCCCTTCTTCTCTTTGACTATAAGCTCAAACATTCTAAAACTGCTTCTAATGTCCAGAAATCCATCTTATCAATATAAGTTCAGGAAACAAGAATAAAGAATTCTATTTATTGAGTGCATACTAAAGTCTTTATAAATGCATAATATTTGACATCTCAATTAGAATCTCATATAATTAACAGGCAACAGGCACAAAGGGACAGAAAAATAAAAGCTTTGAAATTGTATTTAAAATTTCTTTATCTCTTCTTAAAATTTATTCTTACTTGTGTCATTATTTTACAAACAGGCAACCATAATGTTGAGCTCAAATTGCTAAAAATCTTTGCAAATACAAATTTGTTTTTTATCTTTACCTTTTAAAGAATTAGAATTCCAGAAAATACAACAAAATTGGTATCTTGGACCATCAAATGTTTTTACAAGTAAATTTCAGAGTTTCAGTGGAATAATAAATTAAGTCCACATTTCCATAACACTGTGCTGTTTCACAAGATTCAGTTGACAAAGGACACTAGTAAATTTGTTTCATATTTATGTTCATGTTTTAATACATTTTGATATCTCCCAATGCCTTTGTGTGTAATTTTGTCATTTAGACTCATCTCCAAAGGCTTTAATATTCATGTGAAATATAAAGTACTCAGTAAACAATTTTTGTAGAATAATCAATGGAAAATGTTTAACATTTTGCATGAATTAACACATGCCTTAGCTGCATGCTTGATTTTACATTTTTGTAAAGGCCAATTGCTTGACTTCAGTCAGAGAGGGAACAAAGAGTAACTTTATTTGGGTAAACTGGGACAAATAAAATGATGTTTCTAAGTTTCAAAAAGTCATTGGTCTGCTTGTTTTGCTCTGGCTGTTGGCAGGGTTGTTGCATAGCGTTTACCATGGGTGCACACTGATAAAAATCTCCCCTGGATTAGCTGTTTAGGATTCATTATCTGCCTGGTGGTTTGTAATATCAAAGTTCTTATTTTGCTTGTAAACTAGATTCTGTATTCATGCAGGAGACTTACTATATTAAAGAATATTTGCGGGCATCACTTCTATTAAATGCCTCATCTCCTGGAGTAGGAAACATCATTGAACCACATTAGAAAAGGTCTCAGCTCACTGCCTCTTTCAAGTACTCATCATTTATAGTGAGTTTGCCTTCTCTCTCAATTCACTCTTGAGCTATTTTCTTCACCTGGAAACCAGGGTGCTATCTTAGATCACCCAGGCTGCTACAACAGAATACCATAGACTGGGTGGCTTATAAAAACATAAATTTATTCTTACAGCTCTTGAGACTGGCCAAAATCAAATCTCTGGTAGATTCAGTGGCTGGTTCCAGTTCTGAGAGCTTCCTGTTCATAGATGGCCATGTTCTCAATGTGTCCTCACATGGCAAGTTCTCTCTGAACTCTTATAAAGACACTAATGTCATTCATGAGAGCACCACTCTCATGACCTCATCTGGCCCCAGTTATGCCCCAACAAGCCCTACCTCCTAATACCATTACATGAAGGATTACGATTTCAACACAGGAATTGGAGTGGGAAAAAATTCATTACATAACAGCAGCGGTGCTTTTTTTTTTTTTTTTCACTTCCCACGTGGCTTATCCATTTTTCCCCCGCTGAGGCATTTCACCCAGGCTTGAACCATCTTATATTGAAAGGGAATACCTACACTGACCCTACTCAGCTTAGAAATAGTAGCTTTAAGACACAATTTTTTAAATCTACAAAAACAGAAAATATATATTTTTCTTGTCAACTTAGTGAGAATTTGCATGCATGGCCAACTTCCCACTCCCTATGCTTGCTACCTACTTTAAATTTCTAAAGAAATCGTTTTCTTCCTTCCTTCCTTCCTTCCTCCTTCCTTCCTCCTTCCTTCCTTCCTTCCTTCCTTCCTTCCTTCCTTCCTTCCTTCCTTCCTTCCTTCTTTCCTTCCTTCCTTTCTCTC
>NW_012102465.1:2906950-2909758 GCF_000951045.1 Mandrillus leucophaeus | reverse complement strand
CATTTATTAAATAGGTAATCCTTTCCCCATTTCTTGTTTTTCTCAGGTTTGTCAAAGATCAGATGGCTGTAGATGTGTGGTATTATTTCTGAGGACTCAATTATGTAGACATGCTTTTGCTCAATGACTGTGGGCTTTAAGATAATGCCATTCAGTGAGCAGGGAGCAAAGATCCTAATGGTCCTCTAATGTGTGGAATTGCACAGTAATAAAATGTGCTACCCAGAATAACCGTAATGCTACAGTTGAAGAATGCTTCATTCCTGGCCAGATCCCATATATAGATCCACCGTATTTTAATAAGAAGTTTCACAAAGGAATTGCTTTTTTTGCCTATTCTTACCAATTAACATTTTCTGTCTCAATTAAATACTTTTACATTTGCACTTGGAGGGTACCTGTTCTAGTTAGAAAATTATTTCTGACACCTAGTCTTCTGAATACCATTATTTGTAACCCAATTAGCTTGCACAAATCACAGTGTTCCAAGGTCACTGCTCTCATTTCAGCCTGTCTGTAAAAGCAGCAAGAATAGCTCACACATCTTAAAACAGCTTTATTCATAATTAAAAATAATACCAGGACATTAACTCATTTTGTGTCCTTCCTAAGAGCCGACCCACCCCCAACTTTTTGTTTTCTTACAGCTGGAACTGCATCAGTATAAGGTAAAGAGCTGCTCAGTTTCTTTAAAAATAATTTTCCATATCTAATACTTCAGCAGTTTGCAAGTGTATATCTAGAAAGTTGCTGCCTGCCAGGTTGGGCTCGAAGGGGCCCCAGGACTTCTGCGACTCACAGCACCATCATTGTAGCTGTGTCTGTTCCAGACCCCGGGACTACAGTTTTAGTATCTGCTTCCTTGCCAGCCAGACACCTGATCTGGCATTTTCCTGTTTCTTTCTCTTTTAACAAACCTCAGGTGCCACTTCTATTGAGCCAATAGAAGCCACAGGAAAATTATACATTTTGCTTACTTCAGCTTCTAAGGTGTTTTTTTTTTTTTTTTTTTTTTTTTTAATCTATTGGCTAAAGAGCCAAAGAGCCTGGAGTCAAGAAGGAAGACAACAAACTTTTGCGACTGTTCTTCCTAGTTCCCCAGCTACACAAGTTTTGTTGTCTGGTACCAAGAATGGTTTTTAAAATATGATCCTGTTTTATCTGAGATCATATCTTTCCAGTTTCTGCATTTGTCTTTAAGACAATAGAATTCGATGTTGTGTATCATATTTACTTTAGGCATCAAACTTCAGGGTTTCCATGAGGAGGATGGTGCCAGAAACATGACCATGCACTAAGTCAAATGACATAGATCCTTAAACAAAACTGTTACACAATGTCAGAAAAACAATACGAATCTCAGTCATAAGGGCAAGTTTTTATGGTTTTAAAATCCCTGCAAACATACTCAGTGCCACCCCTGAAGAGAGTGAATAACCCATTACTCCTTTGCAGGACAACTCTGCCATTTTAAAAAAATTGGGGTGGAGTATGTTTCTAGATTCCAGCGATATCTCTGCTTTCCAACAAAATGCATACAACTTCTAAAGCTCAAGTACTTTTTATAGTGTTTACTGTGGGACTAGGTAAGTCAAAGGTCTTTTTCCCGGGTGTATCACCCTCCTTGATATCCCAGGTTTTAGTCTTCCTTGAAGTCTGTTCTTGTCCATAATTGATTTTAATTTCTAACTACCACTGAAAATAAGTTTTAACCGTAATTTTCAGTGGTATTATTGATTTCTATATTAGCATTCTCCAGGGAAACAGAAGCAATATGGATATTAATATACACATATGTATATGCATATATAAAATATAGGTGAATTTCTGACACTATCCTCATATGCTTATATAAATATATTTATATGAGGAGAAAATATTGCCATAGGCTCAGTCAAATGACACAGGCATTTTCATATCCACAAAATTGCTATACACAAAATTGCTATATCAGGAAAGCAATAATAGTGTCAGTATATATGATAATTAGTTCACATGACTATGGAGGCTGAGAAGTCCTACCATCTGCTCTTTGTAAGCTGAAGAACCAGAAAAGCCAATGGTATAATTCACTTTGCGTCAGAAGGACAGAGAACCAGAAACTCCTATCTGTACCCGAGGTGAAGAGAAGATGAGTGTCTCAGATTAAAAAGAGAGATAATCCGCCCTTTTCTGCCTTTTTGTTGTATTTAGGCCCTCACTGGACTGGATGATGCCTGTCCCCATTGGTAAGGGTGGGTCTTCTTTACTCAGCTTATTCATTCAGTTGTTCATTTCTTCCTGAAATAATCTCACAAGTATACTGAGAAATAATATTTTACCAACTATCTGGGCAAGCTTTAGCCCAGTGAAGTTGATACATAAAATTAACCATTGTATTTGCCTTTGAAAGAATGTTACAAAAATAAAAATGGTTATTGCTAAGAAATATAGGACCTGAATGTTACAAATTACGCTATTTTGCCAATTGTGAATGCATGCTGGAGATTATGCTCTTTGAAATTGGATATTCCACAAAAACCTCTTGAGAGATTTCTTTCTAATCAAGTTAGACAATTGGTAATGTGCACTTTGAACAAGCCTCAAACAAAATGGATCTCTGAGAAAAATGACATTTGTAATATATTCTATGGTTTGAAATTTTAAGCTTTCAAGGAACTGCAATTCAAGTGCTAGTTTTGATTTAAGTGGTCTTCTTAATGAAAATTCTAGCTATATCTACAGGTATCTGTAAAAGTCACCTTTTCTTGTCTTTCTTTCTTTCTTTCTTTCTTTCTTTCTTTCTTTCTTTCTTTCTTTCTTTCTTTC
>NW_012102465.1:2819690-2906900 GCF_000951045.1 Mandrillus leucophaeus | reverse complement strand
CTTCCTTCCTTCCTTCCTTCCTTCCTTCCTTCCTTCCTTCCTTCCTTCCTTTCTTCTATTTCTTTATTTCTTTTTTGTTTTTGAAAGTTGAGGCATTCTTTCCAGTTAAATAACAATGTTGCTAGCACTCAATCTTTCTGTAGAAGTGTCAATCCTATCAATTGTTGATCTGTTGACCTTAGTCTTATTTTTCTATAGTCATCTGTATAGAATAGCTCCATGTCAAAATTATGGCTTCAAACTGTCTTGTTATCAGCTCCCTAGCTTAGAATGCAAGACTTCTGCTCTTCTTTCTTGTATCAAATGAGATCACAAAGTTGTCCATTTGGAGCACATTACTTAGATTCTCTACGAAGTACTTCATTTATTTTTATTCATTCTTAAATTCTCATTTCAATAATTATTATAGAAATAGTCAAATGGAAATTCATTATACATTTGTCGTAAAATTTCTCTCATAGACACTAGTGGAGCTGAAAGTTATTCATTAAAATTTTTCTGCTTAAAATGCTCTTAGAATTTGGAAACAGAAAAAACTCTCTTAATAGTTGCATTCTCAATATTCATAATGAAAGTAATACATTTTCTATGTCTTTTTATTTTTCTAAATTTCAAGAAATATAATTTCCTTTTGAATGAGTAGACTACTAAAGTGTTTGATAAGCTCTTATTCTGGGTTTTAGAGATATTTATTTCTGCATAACAATTACCCCAAATAACAAGCATTATCTTTGCTTATAATTCTGTTGGTTGACTGGATGGTTCTATTGGCCTTGCCTAGGCTTAGTCATGCCAATATGTTCAGTTAGGAGTTAGGCTTGGCTGAAAGGTTTTAAAAGGACTCTTTCACATTTCTGGGTGCCTAAGTGATTTTTCATATGACATCTCTTTCTATGGGCATCTTTCCAGCAAAGCAAAGTCAGGCATCTTGAAGAGGGAAGGTAAATCCAAGCATGCCTTTAATGATCAGACCTAAAAATGAAACAGCGTTATTTCAACTGACTGCCATTGATGCAAACAAAGTTTAAGTCTACCCCAAAATCAAGAGAAAAAGGAAGTAAACTCTTTCTTGATGGATGGTGCAGCATGCAGTTATAGATAGAGAAGTACTTGATGGTAGTCATCTCTGGACACTATTATTATGAGGTAGTTGAGAATTGGTTGTAGAGTGGATTCGTGGATTTTCTTTTGGATAAATGGAATACTAAAGTTTTTGATGAATTCTTAGTCAGACAATTGATATGTTATGAAACAGTAGATCAGTCACTGAGGGGAAAAATAGTACAGTATTAAGCAATTCATGAATCCATTTCTTTTAAGAAAGAGAAAGGCAGCCCCTGCCACTCAAAAACTGACCTTACATGATGGGGCAGGCCTTGGTGTTGCTAGGACTGGGCTAGCACTCGTGGCTAGGTCTTGGTAATCTCCTGTGAAATCTAAAACATTTTTACAGAATATTATGATCAGACAAGGTCACTCCATAACTTTGATAGATTTAAAAAAATACTACTCTGTAATTTTGTCTGAATAGAGGCAAAAACATGAATGCTGCCCAAACAAAACAAAATGGCCATACATCTTTCCAATGTGACTGGTGTAAATCACTGCAGCTGCTCTACTGTTACGGCTTTGGCCTTTGCTGAGTCTTGCCTTCTCCTAGATGAGATGTATTAAGAAATAATAGTAAAATTGACCCTATTTACTGATTGCATCCAATTCAGAGCAAAGCCTTGCTTCTTTAGACATACTCCAAAGATACTTAACATGAGCCAAAATCCTATACAAAGTTTTTCTAACACCCTCTTACAGAGGTGCTCTGTGGTTCCCCATAAGGTGTGTTCTCTCTCCCCGAAATGAGTCATGAACTCAACTTGATTAACGACAGGTGTTTTCCTGGTGATCTTTGGCTGGAAGGCACTGGAACTTATTCAACAAGAACAGAAGATCACAAACATTGATCATGCATCTGGGCAATGCTAAGCATTAAAGATGCTGTAAAAAGACAGTCTCTAGTCTCAAGAAGCTTATAGTTGCATGGAGTAGAGATCAACAAGCAAATGAGTAATTTCATTACAGTGTAATACAAGCGTTGATTAAGGCATTTAGGAAAAGCTTCTAATACTCTATCCAATATGACTAAGAAAGTTACATGGTTAAACAAAAATACTGAAGTATTAAATCCAGGTTTTAAATATGCCAATTGATTTCCTATACCATCAGCATCCTCACAGATGCAATCTCAGGGTTCCAAGAGAGTAGGCGGTGAATAGCGGTGTGGGGATGTTTCATACATATCTCTCTTCTTAAAGATACTTCAGTCTGGCACATTGTATCTGATGGTTTTATTCTCTCATAATGAGGATTTATATTATCAAGTATTGTTTATTTTGTTCTCCTTGGGTATGTTTAATAATAAAATAGTTTGTCTTATTCTATCAATAGCATCTCCTGATCATTATTATTATTATTTTTTATTTAATCAAGACTTAGAAAGCATAACTAGATTTAATCTGTTATTCCAAGGATTTTGTTGTTTTTCTTTTCATCATAGGACTGAGTCTTAATTTTCTTCTTTTAAAATAGATGTTGGTTTGTACTGATTGATTTTTATTGCTGATGTTATCTTTCAAAATATTTTTAGTATTTCAAAACAGTGCTCTTTATCCCAAAACTTGTATTGGAATATTTAAAACCTGGACTTTATGGATTGTATGTGTATGTGTGTGTGTGTGTGTGTGTGTGTGTGGTGCTTATGTGTGCGTCCAAAGGTAAATGATACCTGGCATTTACTTCTTTCAAACTTATTTCTGAAGTAATTCTGACTTTAACATTTTCTTAAGAAAATGGTGAGAAGAAAATTCAGTATAAAGTGCTTTATTCACACATATTAACATCTCACAAATTCTACTAATCTCAGGTAATCATTCATTGAAATACAAATTTGCATTAATAAGGAAATTTTACATTTCAACTTCTTCCCTTTTAAACACTGTTTTCTATTAACGAAAAAACTAAATATGCCAAATAATAAGTCTGTAGGCAGGTATACATGGATGCACATATGTTCTGTGTGAAAAGAATAGAAATGAATACTCTTTTAGAATAATAGGTAAGATCCTGAAATATTTTTCTTCCTTAAAAATAAAAATTAAGAGTTTGATAATTGGAAAATAACTTAGAAATAAAGTTATTCCATGTAAATATTTTATGGATTAGGTAATAAAGTTTGATTGTTGATGCATCAATTAATTCCTTCATTGATTTACTCACTATTTGTTAGAGTCAACTATGTGCCATACATTGTTATAAGTGAATGAGACAAGACATGTTGCCTTCCAGGACTTACTTCGAAATCCAAAAGAAAATTTATTATCTACTGTAGTAGTAATATACAGTAAGTTTTATGTGTCACATACAAAATATTACATGTAACATATTGTGAGTTACATACAATACATTGTGACAACTATTACACTGCATTGTGTAAGTCCTGTGAGGAAGTATACATGGGTGCCAAGACTATGTAATATACAGGAGGAGTCTGGGACAAGTGAAGGACAAGAAGGAACTAGTTATATATCCAAGAGAGTGAAAGCACTTCAGGCTGAGTAAACAATGTATGCAAGATTATGAAGGTGAAAAAAAGAAGGACATATTTCGGAAGATTTAAGCAGTTGAGCACGACTATATATAGAGAACATGAAGTAGTAAAGACTTTGATAACTAAATCACAAGAGGACTTTTATTTCCAGTTAAGTTTATCCTAACTCAAGGAGAGTCATTAAAGCCTTTCAATTAAGAAAGTGACATAATTAGATCTGGACTTAAAAGTTTTTATTTATGCCATATGGTGAAGTCTTCCATAATAAGGATAAAGAGGCCTAGTTCAGTAGCCATAATAATCTAGCAAAGAAACAAAGTAGATCTGAAACAAGGAAAGGTAAATATAAATGGAGAGAAAAGATTATGATGTATTTAGAGGAAAGTTGATTGGACTTGAAGATCATTTGGATAGAGTGGCTAAAAAGGAAGTTTCTCACCTATTTTGGCTTAAGCTATGACATGGATGATGTCATGATTCATAATACAAGAAATCAAGATTGGGAATGCATATAGTGAAAATACTGAAAAAATCGATTTGGACACATTGAGTTTATGTGACTATGAAGTGGACCACAGTGAAGATCTAGTATGCAGTTAGAAATATTCACCTGAACTTCAGTAAGTCTTGTGTTAGATTTATAACTCAGCCAAGAATAAGTAGTTGAGAGTGAATTCAGCGTTACATTTCTCAACTATCATTCTCTGACTTCTTTTCTAAACAGAATGATTTTGACTTCATTTGTGTTTTTATTTTTTATAGCAATAGCCATTCTGCTATTCAAATGTTCATAAACTTGCATTAAACTGGTAGCTTGTGTTTTGTTTTTTAATCACAGAAACATTTTGCCTAATGGGTTTAGAGACTCTATAGTGTGGACCATAAATATATATTAAGTTTTCTCTGTCCCGCCTTCTTCCCTTCCTGCCTTTCTTCCTTCCTTCTTTTCCTGCCTTAATTCCTATTCTTAATTCTTTCCATACTTAATCCTTATTTTTCTCCTTTCCTACATTCCTTTTTCCTTCCTTCCTTCTCTCCTCCTTTCATTACGTTTTTTGCAGGTATCTACTACAAGATAGTGTTAGTTACATAGTGGTCAAGATCATGAATTTAGTTCTTTAGTCTTGTGGAGATTTTTCTCTGGTAAAGGAAAGAGGAAATAAACCAGTGATTTAAAAATACGTATTTATTCTTAATTGTTGCAAGTTCTGTGATGGCAAAGACTTTTCATGTAGTGTTCACTGCTATACATCAAGACTTCCATTCAAGACTCCCTGGCACTTAGTAAACACTTAATAAATACATATTTAATGAAGAAAAGGTAAGCTTAGTGTGAGACGAATGAATAATATGTAAATAACTAGAATCCAGAGATGACTCTTAGCTCAGTGAAGTTCTAATTATAGCTTGAATTATATAGCAAGAAAACTCATTATTTGCTTTTTACTATTAAATCAAGGTTAACTTTAAAAGTTATATCAATGCTGTGAATGTAGTAATTCTTTGAAATTGTTGTTAAAATTTCAGACCAAATTTTGCTTTTTGTATAGTATCTATATATCTCACACCATTTCTTCCTTCCATGTAAAGCACATTTAGATGATTTATAAAGTAGCCCACACAAGTAACTCCCTCTCATTTTCCCTGATGTACTTTCTTTATGGTACTTTTAACTAATCGAATTGGTCTTAATCATTGATTTACTTCTCTATTTTAATTATTTTGCAGTTAGAAGGTAAACTTCAGAAGCGCAGGAACTTTATATATCTTTTAACTTTAGATTGCTAGTTTCTAGAATCCTAAATCAATTATGGTTGAATGAATAAATAGGTGATTGTGAAACATAATTTAAAATTCTCTATAAATTATAAATGTTTTAGGGATTTTTTAAAATGGCAACAACAAGAAACCCTTACCTGTACTTCATTGTTTTATTATGAGAGAGCTTTGTGTGATTTTCAAATCATTATTTTTGACAAGGAAGTAGACTTATGTCTTGTTGACAGTCTTCTGGTGTTGTAGTGTTATACTGGCAGATGCAGGGATAAACTTTAAATCCCTTTATAGACACTTTTACTCGTATATAAATATTTAATTTTGTCAAGGTCTCACTTTGATATCTGACTGAATAGTGTAGGTGCAGTTTTTGTTTTAAATCTCAAATCAATATTTAATGTTCCTCAGGCAATATCTCTTTACAAGAAACATATATTCATGATCCAGCTCTTTTTCTTTGCTTTATTCCTCTTAAAACATCACATCTAGATCTTGCAGTTTTATTTTCACAATGGAATGTTTTCAATATTGTTTTTTCCAAACTCTTTTTGCTTAGCAAAACGGTTTGTCAAAAGACTCTCGTTCAGAACTCCCCGTGACCTCCCTGGCTGTCGAGTCATGTATTTAGCTCGGTTTCTAATATCCTTGATTAAAAACAAACAAACAAACAAACAAAAAACAAACCCGCAGGTTTAAAAGTCACATGGCCAGATGTAAATTTGGAATCTGTGGGCAGTTTTTGCTTTTGTGAGTTTTTAGACTTTTTTTTAACTCATGGTAACATAGTTAACTGCTTTTCATATTGGATTACAATTCATCTATAAAGATTATTGATTATGTTTTTTTGCAATCATTGAATGTTAAAAAATATAAGAAGCTCTTAGTAGTATGATTAGTGTATGACTCTTCTGCTTGGGTCAGCTCTGAGAGCTTGGGGTTTTTGTGTAAATTAGAAAGGCCAGCCAAAGGTCTGGAAAAAATTGTAAAGTTTATTTTATTGTCGTGGGTTTAATCATTTTTGAATATTATATTATTTTCTTCTTTAATAATTAATTCTAAATTTTCTCATTTCCCAATTCACTAATAAAAATTTTGCAAATTACTTTGGGCTATTCATTTTATGTCTTCAAACTAATGTAATTCCTCCATATAATATTTTTCAGAGAAATAATTTCTAACAGTTACTAATGGAAGTCATACTCATTGACAGCTAATTTTCATGCATGAATTCCAGTGGCAAATTAAAAGCATGAGATCACAATTTGTGTGTTTTTGTGTGTATCATTTCAGATCATGGAATATGTTCACAAATATCTCCATGGCCTTCCTGTGATTTTACTAGATTAAGGTTTTTACTGAGACTTTATGATGATTTCAACTATTGAATATGGAAAAGCAGAAATTCATTTAATATCCACTTATATTAAATGGCAGATTGCTGGACTGTACAAGAAATGAATAAACCTGGGGCAGCCCGTATATCCTCCTTCACATCTTTGTTCTCCTTTCAAGCATTTTGGCAACATGACTCCAATCCCTCTAGTAAATCTTCTAACAATTTACTGGCTAGGAAAATTCAGGCTACATTCAACGACAAATGAGGCAATACCAACCATCACAAGCTTAAAGGTTAGACAGACTTGGGAGTGAAGTCTTCTCAGGCAGAGACAGTTGTTGGAACTTGGGTGATCTGTTTAACTTCTTTGTTAAGATAATCTCTATGAGCTGGGGAAACTGGGGAAAACAGTTGAAACTTGACAGCATATTCCATTTCTCCTTGACCTATCATTAAGAGTGATTAAATTAAGCAATTATTTTTGTGAGACTTTTAGTAACATAGAAAAAATAGCATATTAACAAATTAATCTCCTGCAGTCCTATTATTTCATCTTGGCTCCCAAGGCGCGGTATTATTGTAGAACGCTTGGCTAGTGATGGATATGGTGGTGATGCAGGGGGATACTTCTGAGAACAGGGGTTGTCTGCTGCCAAGTTCCCACTTTACTTAGTTGCCTCTAGCAACCTAGATAGTCAAATATGTCCATTCTCACAGCATCATCTTATCAAACAGGTTGAATATTTTGACAACTGCAGATTTCATTATTTTAAGTGTTTTCCCTTCAGTTGCAATATTAGGAATTGGTCCTGCTTTTCCATGGTGTACCCTCAAAGTTTTTATGCCAGGTGTGTGTGTGTGTGTGTGTGTGTGTGTGTGTTATTCTGTACTTACTTATTGCTAAGGTTCCACAACAAAATTGAAGTCTCCCTTATAGTTAGTTGAATTACTTCTATTGTTTAGTACATTATATTATAAAATGTAGCATTTATTGTTGTCTATTGCTCCTTCTACCTCCTCTGTATTCCCATGATGTCTCTGCTGTGAGTAATGTTTACTGAATTTTTGGAAGTTAAGTGGCTTACATATTATCTCCTGGTAGAAACAGGCAACACAAACTGCCCCACTAAATTTGAACTACCAAAATAAAATTTAGAATGCATAAAAAGCTAAAAATTCAGCTTCAGTATCATATAGTCTTCAATCCAGATCTCCCAACTAAACAGAAAATAAAGAAAGGAATTATAGATCCCTCAATATACGGACTTTATTCTAAGCCATTCTAATGTATTTTTGCCTTATTATGTAAAAATGTTGAACAATATATAGTAATTTGAAGCAAATGCCTGTAAAATCATTTGATTAGAGTGTTTTAATATAGGCTTTTTTATTATTTTTCTTTTTGTAATGAGAATCCATACTTGGCACGTGACAGCTCTTAAATGTGTTTATTTTAAATGAAAGAAATGGACATTTTAAATTAAAGAATTAGAGATTATCAGGAGAACTTTGTTATTTCTTATTAGCAAAAATATCAAGTTTGTATGTGTAGGTGTTTAATTTATAGTATATGCACAATATGCTTGTCATCATCATTTATTTGGATGTAATGTAAAAAGAGTAGATTGAATTCTGTTTCAATATCTCAAAAAATAAGAATAGACTTTGAGTCTCAGGAAACTACAGATTTACTATGTGATATATCACTTAAAATAATGGAATGTGAAATTTAGGTTGCCATTTGAAACAATCTGGGAAATAATACCAGGTACAATGTAATATACTGGTAACATATTGTTTGTTATTTAACTTACGAGGTTAAAATGCTAAAGTTGTTTTAACCCATTTAAACAGTAACATTTATAATAATTAAGAGATGTAAATAATCAACATCTTATTATAAAGAAACCATTTTCTATGTGGAATCATGTAATACATATATTTAATTATGTAAAATTTCTCTCACATTAAATAAACACAACTCTCATTAAACTTTTGCCATTTTGTTTTAACCTTTATAGGTGAGTGGCATGAGTAATCAAATCTATCAAAACGTAGGCCAGGTGCAGTGGCTCACACCTGTAATCTCAGCACTTTGTGAGGCCTAAGTCAGAGGATCACTTGAGTCCAGGAGTTCATGACCAGCCTGGGCAACATGTAAGACCCCATCTCTTAAAAAAAAAAAAAAAAAAAAAGCCAGTGCTGTGGTGTGCACCTGTATTCTCATCCACACAGGAGATTGAGGCAGGAGGGTTATTTGAGTCCTGGAGTTCAAGGCTTCAGTGAGCCATGATCATGCCACTGCATTCTAGTCTGGGTGACTAGTAAGATCTTTTTTTTCTTTTTTTCTTAAAAAAAGGATAATTGGTAAGGTACTATTATTATTTGAGGCTTTTATGTAGATATAAAACTGCATAAATAATAATTTTTGTTATTAATTTGTTTAAAATTATAGTTTTTTTCATTCTCGATAAATTGTTGAATTCCTAAGAAATGTCTATGCCTCTTCTATATTATGTTATCTAATTACAATTTGGCTTGCTTATAGTCTGTTCAGAATATTTTGCACTAATGTGGTATCAATAATGCAATGGACTGAACGTTTGTGTCCACCTTCAAATTTATATGTTGAAATCCTAACACTCAATGTGATGGCATTAGGAGGTGGGACCTTTGGTAGGTAATTAGGTTATCAGGGTGGAGCCCCTATAACGGGTTTAGAGCTCTTATAAAAGGCACCAGAGAGAGCTCTTTCTCCTCTTTCAGCCATATATGAGGATACAAGGAGAAGAGAGTCATCTGCAACCTTGAAGAGGGAGCTCCTCAGAACATGACCATGCTGGCACTCTGATCTTGGACATGGAGCCTCTGGAAATGAAAAAAATAAATTTTTGTTGTTTATAATCCACCTAGTCTATGGTATTTTGTTATAACTTCCTGAAATGACTACTTATAGCAAATGGTTCAAACTTTCTCTCTTTCTCTGTCTCTTACTCATAATATTTCTACACCAGATTGCTGACCTAAACAAAATATTCTTGGGATTATTGCTATTTGATTGGCACTAAATATTCCATTTTCTCTACACTGCCTTTCCTTTGTCCATTGTGGTTACAAGACTGCATGTTTTTCTTACCACTCCTTCTCTCCAGCTGAAATATCCTACACATATTTCTCAATTTAATGCTACTGCTTTGCAAATAAGGAAGATCATGAATGCCTACAGATTTTTTAAAAGTCACAAGAAAACAGATACTAGGATACATTCACTGCCGAAATTCGCTAATCCTTGAAGCCTTTTTAGAAGACTATCTTTTATGCGCTTGATAACCTTCTATTTCAGGAGCTATATGGTTTCTTCTATGGCTAACCTCTTTTATACGTATAGAGGTTGACAAGAATGTTGGGGTTAGTTGGATTCTCTGATAATTTTGTATAGCTAATGGATATTTAAGAGTAAAATTATCACAACTATTGTTTGAACATCACATTACATTGTTGTGCTAGATAGTATTTTAAAAATTATACTTCATTGTCTTAACTTTGTGTGTTTTAATATAAGCATACAAACTTAGTGAAACATCATTCTATGGACACGATGTATGAGATAGGATGCCTAAATACACACAGTTGAGAAAGAAGAAGGCTAATTGTTTCAACTATATTAATAAAAGTTAATTAGTTGAAAAGACCAGAATTAATGATGCTGGGATATTCTTGTATTGCTATACCTTGAGAGTAGAAAAAATAGTTTGAACTTAGGTTAAGGCCATGAAACAGAGAAAAGATCGAAATACGTTTAGTAGAAAATGATAGTTTATATACAACTTTATGTCAGTTTAACAACTGGCAATCAAAGATGATTCATCCAGAGCTTAATTCAAATGGAATCTTGCAGCGTCTCATATCAGAGATGGGGGGAAAAAGTCTTGATAAAAAGTAGATAGTGAAATAAAGTTGGCTACATGGTGGAAAAAGGGAATAAGAAATTATCTTTTAAAATATCAAAAATACATAACTGAAGACAAAAAATGATAGTAAATTGGTCCATAAAGGGAAGGATTCTGAGGCACATTTAATAAAATATGATGAAGTGATTGAAAGCAAACAGACACTGAACATTAGGTGAACATCTGCATTATCTTTATTTGAACCACTGCGTTTACGCAAATTATTTTTATAACCTTTTCTATATTTTGATGTTTCTCTTTGTCTGATATTTCCTGTGACTTTTGCTCTTTTTAACCTACTGTGGTTGTCTAATACTTTGATATTTTCAAGATATTACTTGTAGAAAGTCCTTCTTTGGGAAAATATGATTAAAAATCAAAATATTATAAAGAAAAATCAGATGCTTAAAATATATTATTTGAATATATTCTAGGACAAGAAATCTGCTCAGGCTGATGAATGAAACTCTATTTATGCTATTATCTGGGGTGCTATTATCTGGGGTACTAGAGGTGTACATAGGGCAAGATAAGAACAGAGAAGAGGTTTTATTTCTTAAGCTTGGAGACAACAAAATGTTTCACAGGACTGGTCACTTGAGCTAAGAATTGAGAAAATGGTATGTATCTAAAGTAGTCTAAAATCTATCATGATTTGTACTGCAACATTTAGATGTCATAAATGAATCTTAAATTTGACAAGTCTAAAATAGGTCTTATATTTTACTTAATAATGTTTGCATTCTCTTTCCAGTTGTTTTGGCCAAAAACTGGACACACTTTTGCTTCCTTTCATTTCTTTCTCCTCCATACGTCACTATTTCATGTGGATGAAGGTAGAAGGGCCCAGAAAGAGCAAGAGGGAACTTCAATTCATTCTTCTATTATGGTATCAATTCCAATCAACAAAGTAGAGCCCACGTGGACTAATCACCTCTTAAAGTTCCCACCTCTTAATATTGTTACAATGGCAATTAAATATCAACATGAGTTTTGAAGTAGACAAAACCATTCAAACTATAACATACATCAAACAGTGTATTTTATAGTATCTACATTATGAATAAATAAATAGGTAAGACAAAACATACTATGATCAGTCCTTAGAGTGTTTTCATTCATGGGCTGGCCTATCTGTTTTATATTTCAAAAAGATCATTTGGAGAGTGGAGAATGAGGGAAGGGTGGGCGGGTGGGCAGGTTGGTAGAACAGACCATAGGGAGTTCAGTTGGGAGGTTGTTAAAGTAGTGGAGGTAAAGTTGAAGCCTTGAACGGTGATAATTCATGAAAAGTAGAGCGGCGAACTGACACATTTTGGAGGTTGAATGCCAGGACATGTTGATAAATGAAATGTATGTGATGCGTTAAATAAAGAAAGAAATCAAGAATTCCTGTCTCTATTTTTTGTTCCACCTTTTACATTGTATTGTTTACTATGTCTTTTCCCGTGAGTTACAATCTGTTGGCATGGAGACAAAGGAAGGGTAAGAGGTAGAACGCCCTTGAATAGTGGCTGGCACTGTTGTCTACTCCATGTTTTCAATCAATAGACGTATCTTTCCCCCTCTTTTTCTTTTTGAGTACTTGCTCCCATGCATTTTACATTGAAGGCATTCGGGGCAATTGTTCAAGCACTTAGTACCTTTTTTAGTCTTCACAGTTCTCTCACTGTACTTTGGTGTGACTATTTGTGATTGAGGAACCTGAATGATTTCTGGTTTGAGGCTTGCATTGACTTTTTTAATTGTTGTTGTTGTTTGAATTAGAAAATTCTACCTAGAGTGCTTTAAAGTATTTTGAAATCATCCAAATTATCAGTGAGACATTGGTCATTATCTCTTGGTTTGATAAGGAGGAAGATGGCCACTGTGCAATTTAAAGTCTCTGTCTTCTCTTTGTTTGAATTCACTCTAACAAATTCTTGGAAAATTTTAGTGCTGTAACAGAAATTCTAATTTACTGGTTCCAGGAAAGGTTTTATATCACAACTAGGACAGATTTTTGAGGCAGCAGAGCAAAGGCATTTGTCACTTATTTTCCCATAGCTGTTTCATGTGATGGTTGAGAGGAAATTCAAAATAAAGTTTATGTATAATGATATTTAAGGATAAGGACCAATCCCACTAGACTAGTGAATGGCTTGTGCTTTTGGTTGAGTTTTTTTCTCTTTCTGCAGTGTCAGACTGTTTACGTCTCAACCTCACAGCTCATGTCTCATTTAAGAAGATAGCACTTCTTGCAGAGAGCAGTGTCATAAAAAGTATTATGACAGAAAGAACTGATGCCTTAAGTTGAGGGAAAGCTGTGGTGTTCTGTTGCCTTATAACAAATTTTTAAAAATAGCAACCTTCAAGGTAGGTATATTCCTCTTAGTCTCCAGCATACATATCAACACTATGCAAAATAATTTATATTACATACTGTTTATACAGAATGAATTTGAGATTTTTAAAAAATCAAGTTGTAGATTATGCAGCCTCTTTGAGAGTAGCGTTTATTTACGGTTTGGTAAAAGAATGAGAAAAAGAGGATTTTTTTAATCTTAAGAAACTTAGAACTTGATGAGATAGGGAAAGATTTCCATTCTATCCTCCCTTTTGTGAGAATAAAAACCAATCCCCAGACTCTCTTTAATGGCCACAATACCCTACAACTCACTTTAAACACACAGGAAAATGACCTCAAATGTTTATTTGGTCAGTATTAAAATCAAAATTAACTACCTAATCTTCTTAAGGAGACATTATATCCAACACATGGTGTTTTTATGGGTTGAAATTTTCTCTTCATTACCACTTTCAGTGTCTCAATTTTTATTTAGCTAACTATTATCTTCTGTCCATTTATATTTTTACCATTACTGGTCTTGACTGATCTATACATTTTATATTGTATAAATATAACAGGGTCTATTATCATCTTCCTACTCCAAAATTCTAACTTAAGTACAATGTGCTTATTCTTCTAAAATTGAACATTTTTTTTTTTTTTTTTTTTTTTTTTTTTTTTGAGACGGAGTCTCGCTCTGTCGCCCAGGCTGGAGTGCAGTGGCCGGATCTCAGCTCCCGCCAACTCCGCCTCCCAGGTTTACGCCATTCTCCTGCCTCAGCCTCCGGAGTAGCTGGGACTACAGGCGCCCGCCACCTCGCCCGGCTAGTTTTTTGTATTTTTTAGTAGAGACGGGGTTTCACCGTGTTAGCCAGGATGGTCTCGATCTCCTGACCTCGTGATCCACCCGTCTCGGCCTCCCAAAGTGCTGGGATTACAGGCTTGAGCCACCGCGCCCGGCCAAAATTGAACATTTCTAATCACACTTTTTCTCAGAATGTCTCATCCCTTTCACACTGCTTTGCCTTTTCTTATCCCCTTCTTTCTGGCGGAAATAATGCATCTCCCGGCTCTGCAGCTTCCCAAGTCCACCTTTCTCTAGTAAAGTCCTGCACAAGTATACATTTATCTGAAAACATCATTGTCTTTATGCCACCAATGTGTTTTGCATGTGCTTCTCTTAAAAGTCCAATTTTAGTATATTGAGTAATAATTTCATTACCCGTTTGAATCCCCTAATAGATTGAAGATAACTTCATCTCTCACAAGGCACTGCATTTAGCAGCCATTCAAAAGGTGTTTTGAATGATTGCAAGAAAGAATAATTCAATTGTAAAAAGAATGAATAAATTGATTTTAAAGAATTGAGGAGACACAACAAACAACAGAAGAGGCACTTTGCTGTCCTTTTGGCTGTGTGTTGAATTGAAATGCCAGCGCTTTGTGGGAAAAAACGACAACAACAACAACAAAACAGATAATAGTGAAATACAATCTAAAGAAAATTTGCTTTGGCTAGTCATATTCTAGGTCTATTCTGATCTCATGTCCTCATGATTTCAATGAAGAAAGACACATAAACTGGCTAAGACTTTCCCTCTTTATATCTGGCTGAAACTGCATCTCACCCAGTCTGATGAGAAAAAAGAACTCAATCAACCCTAAATTTATATCCTAATACACAAGTTCATTAACACGCAGACAGGAATAAGTTTCAATCTTTGAAAAGATTCTGTGATCAATCTAAAATAGCGTACATGAAAAGTGATTTACTTACAAAGAAAATTGTTATTATAAGGTTTTTAGAAATGAATGCTCTGGGTCATCTAAAGCATAAACTTGAATTACCACAAACTTTTAGCTTTCATGAAGTTTAAAAGTTTAATTAAACTTTCATCATTATTACTTCTGATTTTTTCTTCTCTGTTTCATTTGTGATTATAAATGGATGAAGAAAAGCAATACCATGGATTAGGAATTATTTTTTTAATTTTTACTGAGCAATGGAAAATTCACCTGGGAATGTAAATCACACATGAAGGGAGAATTCAGATTGCCTATAAGGTGATATCCAAAGCAAGGCACTCTATTAAATATCACTTCTCCTCTATACACTGAATCTTTCCTCCACATTCCCATCTTACTTCTATAAACATTTGTTGTTATCTGCTATATGCAAGTAAGTATATTAGGCGATGGATCATTGCCAACATTTTAAGCAGAAGTTATAGAAAACTGAAATATCTCATTTTATATCTCAAATACATTCTGGTTTAGATAAAACTTTGTATTGTAATTTTGTTATTCTACTGATTGATGGAACTTGGAGAGCTATAGAGTACAAATCAGTTAAAGCATAAAGAGACAACTTTAATCTACATAGAACAGTCCTAAAACTCAGACTCATAATTGTAACAATAACCAAAGAGGGAGTGGAAGCAAAATTTAAAAAATAGTAAAACATTTTGAGAAGAATATTCATTGAAGTCTTTGAAAAATAATTTTAAAAATTAACTTTTACTAATAGCAGCATATTATAGCTCAAATGTTGAAAGCATAGAAATACGTTTTCGTATACACATTGGCAATATTTTTATACATAACTATCTATAGATAAAAATAGAGTTTTAGATACAGTGACAGATAGTTGTGCATTTAGAATTATATTGGGAAATCATCGAAATTATATGTGTCTAATTGTTTTATTTATGAGTGGTTATAATTTATCCTGAAATATACACAATCTGGTTTGTAATGACTTGTTTATTTATTGTAAGTGTTCACAAAAGTGATAAGCATATATAGGATTGACTTAATTAATCTTACATAAAACAATATGTTATTAGGTCAGAACAAATCTAATTCCATTTTGGAGTGATGTCAACATTACTTTGGCTTTGTTAACCGGGTGTTCTGGTCATCTAGAACTTGTGTTGTTGGAAAGACACATGGATTTGTAATGACTTTTAATTCAATACTGAGCTTTGGCGTTTCCTGGCTGTATGACTTAAAGAATAATCTAAACATCTTGATTTGGTTTTCAATAAATGCAGGTAATGACATTGAAATCTCATACAAAAGTAATATATGCTCAACACTCTGTAAGCTGTAAAGAACTATTTAAATCTGTTATTAGCAATATGTTCTTCCTGCAGTATGCACTGGAATTGTGTGCTTGTGGGTTTTCCATTCCAACTTGTTTGGCAGAAACAATAAGTTCACCCATCATTATAAATGTAAATGATAGGCAGAGGCTTAGAAATGGAAACTTCAAATATATTTTCAATCCAAATATACAAAATTAATGAAAATGGATATTTAAATATATTCAAAGATAAATATTAGCATACCATGTTTAAACTCTTAAATTCTGTGTATTATTATCAACTTTGCAAATATTCTCCTCATTCAACACAAAGGGTAATACATTCCTAGACTCTCACACATAAGCAAATATAAGCATGGATCATAGTGTTTTATTGTCACCATAACCACATGTTGAGGGGACCACTAAGTCTGGAAAATAGATCTAGTTCTTCACAGATATTATAGTTAACTGAAGTTAAATAAATAAATATATTTATATACACAAACACAAGCTGGAGTTACATATATATGTTTATATATGATATACATTAAAAATATATTTTAATGTCTAGATGTAAAACAAGTGAACAAGTAGACCACTCAGGCATATGATACAAATATGATGAGCCAAAGCAGAGAGTTTTATGAATAACAATTTCATAGTCTGGAGTCATATATATATATATTTTAACTCTAGGCATTAAAAATAATATTGACATACTTCTTCAGCTGAGATATTCAAGAGAAAAGAGTTACATTATGTTTCACATACAAAGGAGTGAATAGGAGAGTTAGCTGGCAAGCGTTCCTAGACAGCGAATGATCCAGGCAGATTCAGGTTTGAGACTCAATGGATAGTAAAAGTTGGTCAAGCTTTCACATGTCATCAAACAAGGAGTCATTGTACAGATTTAGTTTGTACCATTTTACCTTTCCTCTGTACTCCAGCTATTTTAGACTGCTCACAATTCCCAGAAAACCTCAGGCTTTTGAAATTGTCTGAAATATGCTCCTTTTCTTATTCTTTCCATCTGGTCACTGTCAACTTTCCCTAAATTTCAATATTTTATTATTTTCATAATAGCTGGTATCGCTTTGTAAGATATTCCTTACAGGCATTTTGTCAATATGACTCCATATACATTTTATCTTTAAATTTCTAATACCTACATTATGATGCTTACTACTTAGAAGATAATATGTACAAATTTCCTGGGACAAATAAACTTTTTATTAGTTAATGCTATTTATGAAGGCAACACTAGATTTCCATGAGTGGGCATGATCTTATTTATAAATAGTGTGTAGTATTTGAAATATATGCTGTATATAAATTTAGATTAGAAATGATGGTAGGTAATCTTTATAACATTGCTGGGATTACAAAATATATTCCAGCTAAAACTATTCTATCAAGTTTTAATTTTTACATTTGTTTTATCAAAATATTTTAAGTAATTATGAACTTTATTATGCTAAATTTTCAGAAAGTCAGAATAAACCGGTTACAAACAGGTACAGTGATTTACCTTAATTTTATCTGACTGTTGGAATGTGAACTTTTATTTTATAGGAATACATTAATGGAACTTCATTATCATTCAATTTGTATGTATTCTTCAGATTCTGAAGTTGTTATTCATAAAACTCTTTGCTTTAGTCTACCACAATATTACTAGCCTTTGTCAGAGTGTTTTACTTGTTCTCTAGGTATTGATTTTTCCCCTTTGTAGAACTCAATTTATGCCAAAAATTTACTGCTTTAAAATCAATACATTAAGATATGCAGGTGAAGTCTCAAATTTCTCATCATTTTAAGTATCTACTTATCATTTTTCCAATAAAATAAAGTCACATCTGAAAAAAAATGAACTGAAAGTGTGAAGGCAAAATATAATAGAAAGCTGCAAAGAGAATAATAATACGTCAATAAATTGTTCACAAAGAATACTGTAGGCAGCAGTGACGAAAATAATAAAAGTGCCAATTGTGTGGTCAAAAGAAAAGGCACAGAGAAGGTCAAGAACACAGCTTACTTTCATTCTTGGCTGGTAATTTTCCATTAGTCTCCTACACACGCCATTGCTTTCAATATACTTAGGAGGTAGATTATTCAAGGTATGGTAGCTGGTCACACATTCTGGAAAAGAGTTTGCTGTGCTTTGAATAAGGCAATTAACTGCCCTTTGACTGGTAGGGCAAATTCTCTGCTCATGTTCACCCATTAATTTGACAAATATTTATGTGCCCACTTTAGGCTGGGCATGCAATTGCAAACCACACAGTCTCCATATTCAAGGAGATTTCTGCATTGGGCAGATTACTTTTAGTCTGCTGCTTGCCTTCCCTTGCTCTTATAGGCAACAGCAATATTAATGAGATGACTTTCTGGCCAAAGGAAGGAATTCTCTGTTTCAACCAAGCTATTCAACCTAAAGGGATTTAAACATTACATTGTTACAACTTTTTGGTGTGTTGGAAGATGTTTGTTTTGGTTTAGTTGTTCTCTCTGTCTGTGAAACTCTGTAAGGGTGGTGGTCAAATTTTAGTGGTTCAGGTAATCACATAAGAAACCTGTTCAAAATGCAAAGTTTCAAGACCCGCCTTCAAAAATTTTTATTTAATTAATTCTGGGCTGATGCTCACAACCTGTGTCTTTGGTACTACAGGTGATTTCATTGCAGGTAGCCCATAATCCATATTTTCAGAAAATAAAAATTTAATTTTAGATTATGGAGTTTGTGTAGGCTTAGAAATAACATTTCTGGATTTGGGAGTTATTTTTTGCTGTTTTTCTTCCTTTATGGGGTTTGGAACATTTTTATCGTGTAGAAATTTCTGTTTTGATTATGAGATAACTATAAAATTTGTTCTCTCTCTTTCTCTCTGTCTTTCTCTCTCTCTCTCTCTGTCATTATTTTAAAGCTCTATAAAATTATCCAGGATAAGTTAAACATATACTATTTTGATTGCATAAAATAATAATAAAAATAACACTGAATGTGGTAGCTGGAGAGGGGTGAAAATGTGAAAATAGTTCCAGAGGAAATCTCTGTCTTATGGTTTCAAGTTATACAGAAGTAGAAACCAAAAATGTTTCTTTTTTCAACACTGAACCTGCAAAGTCATGTCAAACACAATGAATTGGGAATGTCAGCACCTTGATTAACCCAGGTTGTCTGAATTATAATCTGTTAAAAGTGACTTTTCTGTTCCTATTGAAGTTCTGCTTTCCTCTCTACGTCCCAAGTTTAGTGTCACCTAGCTGATCTTTTTCTGTGGTTAGACATAGATTCAGATCCACTGTAGATACTGTAGAACTATTTAGATTTATACAGAATATTAAGTATCATTTACTTAATATAATTTCCAAGAATAATTTCCACGTCCATCTGTGGAATTTCCTCTAAAGATGAGAATTCTTCATAGTTTCTCAAACCTTAACAGGAATAAAAGTCCTAAGCATATAGCTACAGAACAGATTATGGTGGGCTAATAATGTGAGGTACGTGAACTTAGTTTGACAAAAATAACCAAGACAGAGCACAGGTTTCCATGCCAGTATATGCTTCCATCATTTTCCGTAAGTTGTTATAATTACTTGGTGACCAAGTTTCATCAACTTCAATAAGAATTGTAATATTCATTTAGGAATGAGCTCAGGCCAGGCACAGTGGCTCACGTCTGATAGTACTTTGGGAGGCCAAGGAGGGAGGATCCCTTGAGGCCAGGAGTTTGAAATCAGCGTGGTCAACATAATGAGACTCTGTCTCTACAAAAATAAAAATAAATTTTAAAAAAGTAGCCAAATGTGGTGGCACGCACCTGTTGTCCCAGCTACTTAGGAGACTGGAGCAGGAGAATGGCTTGAACCCACGATTTTAAGGTTGCAGTGAGCTGTGATTGTGTCACAGCATTGCAGACTGGGCAAACAAAACAAACAAAAAATAAACTCAGATAAATTTTAAAAAATATACAAGCATTATTTATGTGGTTACATAAGATTTTCTTCTCCTATTGCTTTTAATGTGATAAGAGGATTTTCATATGTTTGCCTAAAGAATTAAAGGTATTCCTTCAAGAAAAAGTAAATTTACCATCAACTAGGCTGCTTCTAAAAAAATTTTACAAATTAAGTAAAATTTATTAGTGTTGGTAATTTACTAGATTTAACTCTATTTAAGTTACTCTGAATTGCTGTGTTTGGAATGTTCTGTTCTGAGAGATAGTAATCTAGAATAAACTTCAACTGACTTCAATCTCTATATCAGGTCTATTTCAGCAGTTCTCAATTCATACTGAGAAAAAAAAAATAATAATGGACTTAACTGAAGCGTAAGCGATGTAGGTTAGATAGGGAGAAGAAGAAATTCCTGACAATAGGATTTTAAAATCTTGGAATGTATTACAGAGGGAAGTTATGAAATCTCTCCTTGATTGAGCTCTTTAAAAATAACATTTGTTTTATATCTTTCAGTCATGGGTCTAAGACTTTGTTTACCAAATACAGATGCTCTTGAATGTGCACCCAACAACTATAGAATTCTACGATTATAAATTTAGGTTTTGCATTCAAAAGAGATGAGTTTGCCCGATTAGTTTCTATAGCTAACTCTTTTTATGGATGATTTAATAGAAATTACTGAGTTTACAGGTTAATAAAATTTAAGGTGAAAAATATTTAATATTATTTCTGATACACTTTGAATAACTGATTTAATTTTTCAAAATAACCACTTAGTGTTTGAATTACTAACATGGATTTTATAAGTGATCATAGAGGAAACGTAGCTTTTGTATCTTTTTCCTCAAATACTATTCACATAAAAAAAAATTCTCTTTTGTGATTTTTCTGAACTATAAATCAAATAAATAATCTACAGAATCTTATTTCACCATTACTTTAATACCCTAATTAGAATTTTAAATTACTATAGTAAAAACAAATAATGAAGATATTTCCTCTGCTAAAATGCATTTGTTTAAAAATTGTCACCCTTTTGAGATTTAAAAATGTACCATAAAAATGGTGCTGGGTGATATGATCTCTAAAGTTCATTCCAGCTCCACGATTCTCTGATTATTTGAAAGTAGTGGCAGAGTCAATAATTTTATGGAAAGAATTGGACATTTCGAAGCTTCCCCCTTTGTTATTTCAAGAAATGCACTGCTTTATATTTGAAACTTAAACGTATAGATGAGGCATACTTTGAAAGTAGAAATCATTGATTTACTGTTCTGTTTACTAAATGAACACTATATACTTGAGTTTATTGTTTATGTAATTTAGAAACTATAGTATTTAATATTACCCAATCAAATACTTCATTGTTAATTATCCAATGAGATACTTCCTTTTCCTCTAAGACTGTTGAGATAATCAGAATTTTCCAAAAGTGTACTACTTAATGATTAGTTCAAATGTCCTAGAAAGAATCATGAATTAAGCAATGTATTATTTAATAATGGAGAAATGGCTGGGTACAGTGGCTCACATCTGAAATCCCAGCTCTTTGGGAGGCCGAGACAGGCAGATCACCCGAGGTCAGGAGTTTAAGACCAGCCTGGCCAACATGGTGAAACCCCTGTCTCTTCTAAAAGTATAAAAATTAGCTGGGCTTGGTGGTGGGCACCTGTAATCCCAGCACTCAGGAGGCTGAGGCAGGAGAATGACTGGAACCCGGGAGGCGGAGGTTGCAGTGAGCCAAGATTGTGCCACTGCACTCCAGCCTGGGCATCAGAGTGAGACCCTATCTCAAAAATAAATAAATAAATAAATAATGATAATAATAATGGAGAACCTAGGGAACCTAAATAAATATAAAGATACATATTTATGTAATAAATATGTAATAAATATAAAGATACATCTATATATTTATACATATATATTTATATATCTTTATATTTATTTCTATATAAATGTGTACCTTTTTAAAAAATGTTAAGAAATACATCACTAGATTAAGCCTATATGGTTAAACTGTCATTTTTTTAGACATGGTTGGGATAAAGAATAAACCAAATTCATACACACACACACACACACACACACACACAAACACAAAGACAAACTATAGTTACCAGAGGATAATAAGGTGCTGGTCATAAGAACTGACTTCTTGGAATACCTATGAGGTTCATTTAATTTTCTTATAAGCTTCCAAATGATGAATTATTATGTTTCAAAGTTATTTATAAATGAAAGTGTTTATATTTCTGAAATATATCTTTTAGGAAAGCAATGCTGTGGAAAGTGCTAAGGTAACAGATTCACCCACAATAACTAATCGCTTCAAAGATAGGCATAACTGCACCACTTGCACAAAAGACAAAGGGGTAGAGACTTCTTAAAATAGGAAATGTATATTTTATGAGAAGAATGGTAACTCAAGACAGTGAAATAAATTCTGATCATATTTGATGAGCAAGTCGCTGTGAGAAAGATTAAAAAAAAAAAGGAACTATGAGCCCCAGAAAAGGTGGTAGATAAACTGTTCCTGCCAAGCCTTTTGTTTGTTTAGTGGGAGGGCATGGTAGGATACTTACTGGCGAAAACCTTGTGTGTAAAGAAAGGTATGATATACGTTGCAAGAGAATGGTGCCATTTTCATTAAAATAATAGGTTTATTTTCTCACCGTATTTAAAAAGACTTTCCCATTGTTTTGTGAATTTCCTTTTCACTAGATTGCCCTCCTATCAGGCAGGTGAGACAATTTATTGGAGTTGAGAGAATGTGTATTCATTGAGACCTGAGACCTTGATATACTTAGTTTTTAATCATCTTGTTCTTCAAAGAAACTTAAGGTTTATTAGAACTGATCAGAAAACTGGAAGACACCTACATACATCAGAATTCAAATGGTACCTTAAACAGTCACTAAACCTCTTTCTGGTAGCCCACACACCAGCCAAAGATGGGGTAAACTGTTAACTTTTAGTAACTATTTGGCCAACTTCTGTGGTTATGACAGCTGGACAGGAGCCTCAGATGAGGGTAGCACCTTCTTGTTTGATTGTGAGGGTTCCTAGAAAGACTTGTTGGGGAAAAAAATAAAAACAAACAACGAGTAGGTGTTCTCTTATTTAGAGTACTATTTTAAATGTCAGCGTTCACGCATTAATTCCAACTAAGAAGTATAGTACAGATTCCTCAAGGACGTTTGAGAGGAGAAAAGATGCATGGAATTTACTGTTTCACGTGAATTTTTTAAACAGAATACTGTGTAATGTTTAGGTGTTTTTAGTTAATAAAACTTCACATATAAATCAATTTGTAGTAGTTCTTTCTATAACTTGGATGGGTATGAGTCCTTCATCAGATATATGTTTCAAATATTCCCTGCCTATGACTTACCTTTTCATTTTTTATCAATGTGTTTTGATAAAAACAATTTTTAGAAATTCAGTGAAGACACATTAACAATTTTTTTCTTTTATGATCAGTGCTTTTGCATTCTGTGTAAAAAATCTTTGCCAATTCCCAGGATAGAAAATTTTATTGAGCTGAGAAAGATTATTATTTTTTCCACAGAGGAGACTTTTCTTTACCCGTTGAGTTACCTTTGTACCTTTGCTAAAAATTATGTTTCCATAAAACGTGTGGGTCTATTTATGAACTCTACTTTGTTCTACTGCTCTATTTGTTTATCTTTACAGGAGTACTACCAAGTTTTCATTCTGACTGTAGCATTTCAAAGAGTTATGAGGAAGTCATTAACAAACAAAAGTAAATTCAATGTTATTTTCATCAAAAATTGTTAATTAAAACCACAATGAGATATCATGATGCACCCACCAGAGGGCTAAAGTTAAAAGACAAACAATACAAAATGCTGGAGAGGATGGGAAAGAACTGAAAACTGTTGATAAAGTTTCTAAAATGTTAAACAAATACCTACCTTATGATTCAACTATTCCAATCCTAAGTAATTAAAGAGAAAAAGGCTAGGTGCGGTGGCTCACACTTGTAATTTCAGCACGTTGGAAGGCCGAGACAAGCAGATCACCTGAGGTCAGGAGCTGGAGACCAGCCTGGCCAACACGGCAAAACCTCGTCTCTACTAAAAATACAAAAACAAACAAACAAACAAAAAGGAATTAACCAGATGTTGTGAAGAATCTCAAAAGCATTGCACACAACAAAGAAGCTATGCTAGCTAAAAAACATAGACAATGTTATCTTATTGTAATGAAGTTGAAGAACTGTTTGGTGTCTGCTAGACAATAGACAGAAAGAGGCACAAGGGGGCTTTCTAAGCTGCAAGCTATGTTCTGAATCTTGATCGGCATTTTGGTTTCAAGGGTATATACGTTTATCAAAATATTTTCCACTATTCTTTTAATATTTGTGCTTTTACTTTCATTACATTTCAGTAAATACATGTATTATTTTTTACTATAAAACTATTTTATACACTATCTTTTACACAACCTTTCCAGGTATATCAACAACATTTTGAGAGATAATTAGACTTAATTATATTTTATGTATTTTAAAAACTGAGATTTTCAAATAACTCAAGTGACTTGCCAGATAGCATATTATGCAAGAACTCTGGCTTCTTGTCATTGCAGTCTCTGCTACAGCACACTGCATCTCAGATTAATTCCATAGTCTAGAATATATGAGAGTAGCTCTCTGGATACAGCATACAGAGGCAATAAAAGCACAGGCTCTGAAACTATGCTGCCTTAGTTTGAAACCTGGTTACTTCACTTATTAGTTGTGAGATACTGGGTCAATTATTGAACACTTCAATTCTTAGTTTCTTTTGCTACAAAAAGGAAAAATCATTATAATGTTGTCATTTAATTACTATAAGCATAAAAGACATGTTACTTGTAACAAGCATTTGGTACACTATCTGTAATACCATAATTGGTCATTAATATTCCTGAGTGTCCTGATAATAATTATTACATTTTAATGATTACTACTATATATTACATATTAACATATCAATGTTATTAATGTTATTAGTAATATAATTATTACTATAATGGAAGCAACTTTACAAGGGAGATGGTGGCTAAATAGCTTCACAGGAGGTGAGATTAAGATGGGAACTCAATGGAGTCCCCGTGCAACGTGAGGACATCAAATTTAGGAAACTGTGAGATAAGGTAGGAACTGCACAAGCAGATAGTACCTATTGTTTATATGTGTATTTGACCATCAAAGTAAAGTACAATTTTTCACCCACATAGGCAGGTTGTCAGTACCACTCAGGGAACGCATGCTGTCCTAGCATTGTCACAGAAAGTAGCACATTATTACCTTGATGATAGTAATGGTGAGGTTAGAGAGCAGACGTGTGATGTGACACATCCAGTTCTTTTCAGGACATGGAACAAAGCATCGAAATTCTTGCAATGATTGGGTTTACATTTTTAGTTTGGTCAACATACTTTGGACTCTATAATGGACGATGAATAATGGCATCTTGCCACAGCTATATTGTATCCAGCTTCATGATTTTCTTGTTTCAAAAAAATAGATTTTATTTTTTAACAGTTTTAGATTTATAGAAAACTTGAGCATTCAGTACAAGCTTCCCATATAGTGACCTCCTCCAATAGTTTCCCTTATTATTAACATCTTGCATTAATGTGGTATATTTATTATAATTAAAGAACCAACATTGATACATTATTACTCCCTGAATGCCATAGTTTACATTAGATTTACTCTTTTTGTTATATACTTTTATGGGTTTTGATGTATAATGTAAAATATCTTCCATTACAATATCATGCAAAGTAGTTTCATTGCACTAAAAATCCCCTTTGTGTCACCTTTTTACCTTATCCCATCCCTCCCACACAATGGCAACAACTGGTCTCTATTATTTCTATAGTTTGCCTTTTCCAGAATGTCACATGGCTGGAATTATACAGTAGGTAGTCTTCTCACATTGACTTCTTTCATTTAGCAATATGTTTTTAAGATTCCTCTGGGTCTTTTTGTGGCTTGACAGCTCATTCCTTATTACTGCCAAAAAATGTTCCAGTATATGGATGTACTACAGTTTGTTTTTCCATTTGCCTCTATTTATTTATTTATTTATATTATACTTTAAGTTCTAGGGTACATGTGCACAACTGCAGGTTTGTTACATATGTATACATGTGCCATGTTGGTGTGCTGCGCCCATTAACTTGTCATTTACATTAAGTATATCTCCTAATGCTATTCCTCCCCTTTCACCCCACCCCACGACAGGACCCAGTGTGTGATGTTCCCCATCCTGTGTCCAAGTGTTCTTATTGTTCAATTCCCACCTATGAGTGAGAGCATGTGGTGCTTGGCTTTCTGTCCTTGTGACAGTTTGCTCAGAATGATGGTTTCCAGTTTCATCCATGTCCCTATAAAGGACATGAACTTATCCTTTTTTTTATGACTGCATAGTATTCCATGGTGTATATGTGCCACATTTTCTTAATCCAATCTATCATTGATGGACATTTTGGTTGGTTCCAAGTCTTTGCTATTGTGAATAGTGCTGCAATAAACATACGTGTGCATATGTCTTTATAGCAGCATGATTTATAATCCTTTGGATATATACCTAGTAATGAGATGGCTGGGTCAAATGGTATTTCTAATTCTAGATCCTTGAGGAATCGCGACACTGTCTTCCACAATGGTTGAACTAGTTTATGGTCCCACCAACAGTGTAAAAGTGTTCCTATTTCTCCACATCCTCTCCTGCACCTGCTGTTTCCTGACTTTTTACTTTTTAATGTTTGCCATTCTAACTGGTGTGAGATGGTATCTCATTGTGGTTTTGATATGCATTTCTCTGATGGCCAGTGATGATGAGCATGTTTTCATGTGTGTGTTGGCTGCGCAACGAAATAAAAGAAGACACAAACAAATGGAAGAACATTCCATGATCATGGATAGGAAGAATTAATATCGTGAAAATGACCATACTGCCCAAGGTAATTTATAGATTCAATGCCATCCCCATCAAGCTACCAATGACTTTCTTCACAGAATTGGAAAACCCTACTTTAAAGTTCATATGGAAATAAAAAAGAACCTGCATTGCCAAGACAATCTTAAGCCAAAAGAACAAAGCTGGAGGCATCACGCTACCTGACTCCATTTGCCTCTTGAAGGATATTTTATCTGCTTTCAGTTCTTGGAAATTATAAATAAAGTTGCTTTTAGCATTCATGTGCAGGTTATTGTGAAAACATAACTTTTCAACTGATTTGGGTAAATACCTAGGAGTCTGATTGTGGGTTTTATGGCAGCACTATGGTTAGCTTTGTAAAAAATTGCCAGATAGTCTTCCAAAGTGGCTGTATCATTTTGCATTCCCACCAGAAATAAATGAAAGTTTCTGTTTCCCCACATTATTACTATCATTTGGTGTTGTCATATTTTGGGATTTTTGCCATTCTAATAGGTATGTAGTTGCATCTCATTGTTTTAATTGGCAATTACTTATTGTCATATGTTGATGAGTATCTTTTCATATGTTTATTTGCCATCTGTGTATCTTCTTTGGGGATAATGCGTTCATATCTTTGGCCCAGTTTAAAATTTTTGTTGTTTGTTTTATCATCACTGAGTTTTAAGAGTTCTTTGTCTATTTTGGATACAATTCCTTTATTATATATAATATTTACAAATATTCCCTCTCAGCCTGTTTTTTTCATTCTCTCAATAGTATCTTTTTCCCGGTAGAAGTTTTAGCTTGGAATTAAGTCCAAATTATCATTTTTTTATTTCATCAATTATGGTTTTGGTGTATTTATTACTACTTTTGAAGGTTTTTACATCTCTATTTTTTAATTTAAAATTTAATTGACAACGATGTGTATTTATGAGGTGCAATGTGATGTTTAGAAACATGTATACTTGTGTACTTTGTACACCTGTGAGCAATCAGACGTCTCCGTCATGAAAACAAGCCCTTGATCTTATCTGACTACCAGACTAACAAAGCTAAGAACAATGAGCTGACTATTTTGAACCCTGATTTTGGACAGGGCCTTTGGGCCAAAGACTTAAAGTGATTCTCTGTTGACCAGAAGCATGTACTTGGGATCATAAAATAAACTGCATCTCTGTGCTGTGCCACTCAGGGTGGAAGGGGCAGGATTAAGCAGCTTCTCTTGCATTTCTGTTCCTAAATTTCGTTGTGTTAATTTTTTTCCTTCCCAGTCAATGATCTTAAGTCAATTATTTTCAAAAAAATACATATTTTTAAAATCTTTACAAATTTCCTCCTTTGATTGGTATTATTTTGTACATCTAAACCTGCCTGGGCAGGTCCTTTCACCTGGAGGCATGGAGGCCAGGGAGACTGACCCAGCTCACATACGGCAAGTGGGTGGTGGGCCCGGAATGCACACCTGCACCCCACAAACCTGCATTCCTCACCACCACTCTTTGCATGTTGTTGTTTTGACTCTAGCTTCTGGCCTCAAGCCTCGGTTTCCCCCATAAAATAAAATAGTGTGAATAAATCCAAGACTAAAAAATTATATACAAATTTATATCAATCTAATTAGCATATTTATCACCTCACGTACTTGTTTTTTAGTGAGAATATTAAAATGTGCTCTCTTAGCAATTTTGAAATATGCAATACATAATTATTAATTATTGTGCCCATGCTATGTACTAGATCTTGAAATTTATCCTTCCTTCTTCCTGTCTAACTGAAACTTTGCATTTTATTTCCTCATTTTTTACCTGCCCTCCACCCCCAGCCACTGGTAACCATCATAATGTTCTCTACTTCTATAGGTTCAATTGTATTAAATTTCACATATAAGTAAGATTATATATTTATCTTTCTGTGCCTGGCTTATTTCGCTTAGCAAAATGTCTTCCAGGTTCATATATGTTGCTGCAAATAGCAAGTTTTCCTTTTTAAAAACTAAATAGTATTCCATTTTGTATATACATCATATGTTTCTCAACTAGTCATCTGTTGATGGACATAGTTTGATTTCACATCTTGGCAGTTGTGACTAATGCTGAAAATAAACAGGGGTGTGCAGACATCTCTTCAACATACTGATCTTTATTGTCTCCTAGACTTCTCCTATGTTACCTCCTAAAAGTTTTATAATTTTGAGTTTTGAATTTCTGTCTACAATGTACTTTGAGTTAATTTTTGTGCAAAGTATAAGATCTGTAGTTAGATTCTGAATTTTTGTTTTTGGTTTTAAATATGAATGGCTAGTGTTTCCAGCACCATTTGCTGGAAAGACTATCTTTTCTGCATTTAATTGCTTTTACTTCTTGGTCAATGATACGGTTTGGCTCAACTATCATTTTGAAGTTAGTTCCAATAATCTCTATGTGTCATGAGAGGCACCAGGTGGGAGGCAATTGAATCATGGGGTCAGTTACCATCATGTTGTTCTCATGATAGTGAGCGAATTTTCATGAGCTCTGGTGGTTTCATAAGGGGCTTTTCCCCCTTTATTCAGCACTTCTTCTTCCTTCTTCCTGCTACTATGTGAAGAAGGACATATTTGCTTTCCCTTCCGCCAAGATTGTAAGTTTCCTCTCCAGCCCTGCAGAACTGTGAGTCAATTAAACCTCTTTCCTTTATAAATTACCCAGTCTTAGGCAGTTCTTTATAGCAGCATGAGAATGGACTATTATAGTCTAAATCAGTTGATTACATTTTGTAGGCGAGTGATATAGTTTGCTTTTGTGTCTCGGCCCATATCTCATGTCAAATTGTAATTCCCAGTGTTGGAGAAGGGGCTTTGTGGAAAGTGATGGGATAATGGGGGTGGATTTTCCACTTGATGTTCTTATGATAGTGAGTTAATTCTCACAAGATCTGATTGTTTTAAAAATGTGTAGTACTTCCCCCTTCACTCTCTCCTTCTCCTGCTCCAGTCATGTAAGATGTGCCTCCTTCCCCTTCATCTTGTAAGTTTACTGAGGCCTCCCCAGCCATGCTTCCTGTACAGCCTGTGGAACTGTGAATCAATTAAACCTCTTTTCTTTGTAAACTACCCAGTCTCAGGTAGTTCTTCATAGTAATGTGAGAATAGACAAATACAGTAGGTGTATTTTGGGGTTCTCTGTCTTGTTTCTTTAACTGATTTGTCCATAAGTCTTAAATTTCATAGTGTCAGTCCTATAAATTTGCTCTTCTGCTTCAATTATATATTGAACATTATGGGCTTTAGACTTTTCATATAATTATTTTTCGAATGATAACTACTTGAATGTACTATGTTTTAAGATTTTGCAATATAAATATTTGTTGAATAATGATTAAAAGAGATTTTTTGTCATCAAAATAACTTGTTGGGATTTTACTGGGATTGCATTAAATCTGTAGATCATGTGAGAATAATGGATATTTTAACAATATTGAATCTTTCTATCCATGAACATGGAATATCTGTCCTTTTATTTATATCTTATTTGATTTCTTTTATCATAATTTTATAGTTTTATTCATTTGATACTATACATATTTTACTAGATATTTACCTAATTATTTCATTTTTAGGGTGCTTGTAAAATCAGTCTCATAAGAATCTGAAATCATACACAACACTCTACTAATTCATACGTTACCAATGATAGGTTATGGAAAATTGTAAGATAGGTTATGGATAATTGTAAGATAGGTGAAGCCTGAAGTAATATCGACCATCTTCACAAATACACCCTTGTTTCACTAAAGCAGCACGTTGGTCCAGATTTATCATGTACATTTTTAGGTGGCGCTTGTGGTGTATCATTTAGTTAATGGAAGCAATTTAGGTAATGAAGATCAACATTTTATACTACACTGATTTTATATATTAAGGGACATTTTCCAGAGTTTCATCCCCTGTAAATCAATAAATTCTCAGTTTGTCTAAAAAAAAAAAAAAAATCATGGACACTAAGAAAATCATGCTAAAAGAAATTAAAAAATAAGAACTTCATTTTATCTTTCATTAGTAATGATCATCAGGAAGAGATTGAACGCTATTTCTTTTTCTCCTCCTGGGAGAGAGTTTGGATTATAGGTAAGTTGCTAGCCCTTTTCTTCACTGGGGTGTGTGTGTTTGTGAGGGGAGTTTAGGAACTGAGGAAATGGGAAAGAGGAAGACAGCAAGAGCATCGGAGAAATTTTTAAACTCCAATAAGTATAAGATTTACCTAGTTTAAGAATATCATATTAACTATACACATTTTCTTTGTATTTTTTCCTAGATGAGATACTATATTTTTCTATATACAAGTTGGTGCTACTGATTATTTTTAAGGACCCAATATCCTCTTTTTATTTTTCCAAAAATATTGATTGATTTTGGTATAATGAAAGAATTATTAGTTTCACAGTAAGGCTAAACTTTCCCTACCACTTTTTAAAAACTATCGGAATCTGGAAGTTTCTAGCTGTAAGAATCTAACCTATGCAACTTTTTTAAAAATTTTACTTAAGAAGTGAATATTATTATGCCTTCCTTTTTATTATTTTATTGATTAAAGATTATATTAAACACATAGAATAGAGTTGGGTACATGTTAAGCATGACCCATGTTATAATTATTATCTATATTACATTCTTCTGTAACTGTGTTAAATAAAATAAAATAAAATGAAATAAAATAAAAAAATAAATTTGAGTTCTTCTTGTTTTAAACTGTGTAATAGTATGATCAGGTTAATGTTATAAAGTTATTCTCCAAAAATTATCCCACTAAAAGCTTTTTTCTTCTTAAAAATATTCAGTCAGTACAGAATACCAGGCCAGTATAATAACTTTAGAAGACCTGAGAAGAAAATGATTAAATATAGAGTCCATATTAAATAAGTTTTAGTGGTAGGTATATTATACTAGTGTTCTTAGGCTTTCACAACACTGGCATGGTTTCTGAATAATACATGTAAATAATTATTTTGATCAGGTAGAAAATAAGAATGAAATAATATCTTTACCCATCTTAAGGGGCAGAGTGAGTGAATACTGAGAAATAAAAATTCAACAGAGGATTTTGCTCTTTAATAGTAAAATGGTCACTAGTTAGATAAGTATTAAGTTCTACCAATATAGAAGTTAAAACTTAGAAAAATTGAGGCTCAATTTTTTTTCCACGGCCTGCATTTTTTATCAATAATCATCAAGTCCTTATGGAAAAGGTATATGCTGTAATGTATTCCTGGATGTACATTAAAATCACCTGGAGAACTTTTTAAAACACCATTGCTAGTCCCCAATCAAGCCTATTAAGTGAGAATCTTTGACAGTGGAACTTGGACATTAGGGCTTCAGAATTTTAAAATGAACCCAAGTGATTCCAATAAATAGCCATGCTTGAGAGCCAATGACCTAGTGGCAAATTCACTGACAAACTAGTAGTTGTGAAAATAACCAGATAATATTAGAAGTTTTTTTTTTCATAATTATTACTGGAAAAAATAGAGTCACACTAGAACTTCAATATTTGATTGAGAATCAACAATAAATGTAGGAAACATATAATTTGGGCTGGGGATCTACAAATCATAGACAGGATCTCTATATTGGATTGGTAGTTATGTGGTTATTGCCCCAAATGAGTTTAAGCAAAGTTGCCATTTTCTGAGATTTATAAAATTTCCCATTCTTCAAACTATATAAGGTTTTAGGCTATGTTAGCAAAAATGCAAGGATACTCTCTAGTGAAACACCCTTAAACTTCTGACTCATGATCTCAGGAGCTCTGAATTTGTATGCACTGGCAGGACATATAACATTTTCACTAAGTCACGTAACAAAGATTACGTGATTGTCCTTTACAAAAGTATGTCCTTTTCATACTTTTGAAAAGGACAGTCACAGAATTTTTTTTTCAGTATATAAAAACAACAAGCCCTCGTGGGAGCTGAAATCGTGAATATGATACTTTAAACAATAGAAATACTAAGCTAAAACTAAAGAAGAAAAGAAGACATTGGAATTAGTTATAATGTTATTTGAGAAAAAAGCTTGGAAGGTTTGTGTGAAAAAGAATTTTCTAGGAAATCAGGTGCCCTTGAAATGTACCCTGATAGAAGAAATCCAAGACATTGAAATTTAGTGTATTCCACTAAACCTGTGTCCTTTCATGCTAAAAATTTGCTTCTGAAAAATGGTGTCCGAATTTCATATTCTAGCAGTTTATCCTTACTTTTTACTTTTTTTACAAGCTGATTTTCAAACATGACTATTGCATTTTCTTAATGTTAAAAATATGCATTATAAAAGCTTGGGATTGGACTATATGCTAACAAAATAACTAAAATGTTACCATAGTGAGCGTGTATTTGCATAATTCTTATAAGCAGCCTACATAATTAAAAGCGTAAAAATAATATTTTGGCAAAACATTAGACAATTTTTGAGGGCAAAAACAAAAACTGAATCTTTATTCCATTACTGAAAAGAAAAAGTTTTAAAGAAAAGGAAACAGAAGTTTGAGGAACTTAGTGTAGGCTGGAAATGCAGGCTAAAACCCAACGGTAACATCAAAGAGGCAGCACATGAAAAAGGAATTGGAATCATCATAAAGTTTTTAAACAAGAACATCTGGTGATAATGTCATCAATAGGATCCGCAAGTTTTTCTTTTTCTTTTTCTTTGTTTTTTTTTTTTTTTTTTTGAGATGGAGTCTTGCTCTGTCACCCAGGCTGGAGTGTACTGGCACAGTACAAGCTCACTGCAAGCTCCACCTCTGGGGTTCAAGCAATTCTCTTGCCTCAGTCTCCCTAGTAGCTGAGATTACAGGTGGATGCCACCACGCCTGGCTAATTTTTGTATTTTTAGTAGAGATGGGGTTTCAATACGTTGGCCAGGCTGGCTTTGAACTCCTGACCTCAAGTGATCTTCTCTCCTCAAAAATTGGGATTATACAAGTGAGCCACCACGCCCTGCCTCTGCAACTATTTTGAAGCTCAAGATTTGAATTGTAAGGGGTGATTTTGCCTAGGTCACATTAAGTAACTATTTCTTGACTTGCTCAATAGGGAAAAGGTAGTTTCTCTAAACAAGTAATTTGGGTGATATTAAAAATGGATGCTGCATATCCAGAAATAGGCATATGCTCTCTATTGAAAAGAAAACAAAAATTCTCTATGCCAAGAATTGCAAACTTGAAAAATTTTCTTTACTGCCGAGTTTACGCGACATGGTGTAGTACCATGTTTCCCTCATGTACGTATGTATTAATATTTATTTTTTAATTTTCTTTAAAAATATAAAGGAAAACAACTTTTTAAAAGTGTAAACTTATTAGGCTAAGATATGAATTTTTTTTAACTACAGGTCTCACACATTGTAATAATTGTGTACTAAGAACATCATAGATGAGCATTATTGAAACTGAAATCTGAATGTAACAAGGTCTGTGTTTTCACAGAACTCTTGATCAAGTAGGATTATAAGTATCTACTGAGCTAAGAATCCAATTATCCTAGATTCTAAACCCATGCACTTTTTCAGTTGAAATATTGAGAGCACATTTGATTTCCAATTTCCATTATAAAGTGTCAAGCAGACACTTGTATTTTTTTGCAAGCCATAAATGCTGTAGACAGGCCATGTGAGGATAATACGTAATGGAAATTTGGGCTATTTGACTCTTGAAATATTTTATTTGGCTCCATGTATTGCACATGATCCCCATGCTCTTTGAATTGAAAAGCACTTTAAAAATATATCTTACCGATATTCCATTGGTAATTAAAACAATCAATAAACAACTGTTTTTTATTGGTTGGTACATAATAAAACAGGTTTTATGTCAGAAATAACAGGTTACAATTTGTTATAAATAAATATTACAAAGTACATTTCCTTTTATAATAGTATTTAATTATATTTTATATGTAGGCTAAAAATATTTGGTTGTTTTCACAAGAGCCATTCTTCTCTTTCTTTACTTGCTAATAGGTCTCCAATAGGGTTTGTAGAGTAAAGTACCCAGACCTAGGGCTTGAATTAATTTGGGTTTAATTCTTTAATGATATTCTCATTCTCTTTTTCCAGTGACTGTTCTCAGATGGATATATGATATAGTTCTGGCCAAATATACATATAAAATATCTGTTTAAGGCTTATGGGCAAGATTTTATTATCTGACAAGAGAAAGGGGATTAAGAACTCTGCCTTTTTCTGTGGATGGAGTCTTGTAAGATGTCAATGCTTTAGTTGCTACATTATATTGAGGCCAAGAGACAGAGAAATGTCTGCTTCTAGCCTTTTTAAATTATGCAACAAATATCACAATAAGTTGTGTGTTCTGTTACCTGCAGTCAAAACATTTCTAACTTATGCACTAGAAATGTATTAGTTTGTTTTCCATTTAACAAGAGAAAAATGGTACCTTAAATTATATAAGGAAAAAATACATTTTGTTGACAAACACTCAAAAATTATGTATAATATCACTTGTTATTTCAGTTATAGTTTTAAAATAGATTGGAAATTATCTTGGAGTTGCTCTATCAAAAATGGAATAAATGTTGAAAAACTATTGGTATAATATATTTTGTATTTGTTGTTAAAACTTGAAGAAGAGGAATTTTGAGTACCTATTGGCAGTTTACAAATTACAAATTGTGGCATACTTTAAGCTTGCATTATCTTCAGCACTTGAATAGCACATTTATAAGTTTCATTTTAACATTAATTTTAACTTGTTAGAAACATTGTCATGTTTACCATAACTTAAAGTTATAACTCAGTTAAAGAAAGAAAATTTAAAATCAATCATATATACTTCTTAATGGTGTATACAAATTTCCAAGGGATATTGAATATTCATGATAAAAACTCAAGCAATATCAACAGAAAGCATACAAATCCAACTTGAAAAATGTATTAATTTCTCCCCATTTTCCAGAAAACTTGACTAGACCCTTTGCTACACAAAAATCTTATGAAATAATTTATTTCTATATTCTGTGGAACACTAATTCTGAAAGGTTTCAATAAGTAGTTAATAAAATTCAAGTATTCTATAGTTGTAAAACCTTCCCTTCACACAGAATAACTACTAACACATCAAGTGTGCCATTTTTTACACATAGATCTGCGAAAACTAGCTTAAAAACACATGGGTATTAAAAAATAAGTATATTTAGGGGCATATAGTATAGTACATATAAAAATATCCACATCACAGAGAAGGTAGTATAGTGTGTGAACTATCTCTCAAACTAGGAACCAGTTTTGCCACTTTCTAGATCTGTGACCTTGGGTAAGTTATGTAATTTCAATAGTTTATCCATAAGATGGAAAGAATAGCCATTGTTGCACAGAATCTTTGTAAACGTTAGATAAGTTATTATGCCAAAAGCTCTTAGAAAAGTGCCTGATACATAGTAAATACTGTATACATGTATCTCTTATGATTTGACTTCTATATTTTCTCTATAACCATTGGAGAGTTCTCTGAATTCTACTGATATGTTTGGAAGCACCTTAACATCAGGGTTATCAGTATGATATATAACTTTTGAATATTCTAGATTTCCTTTTTTTATTAGTAAGTAATATGAGCTGTCAACTTCCTGAAATTCCAATGAGATTTGAATAGTTGATTTTTTCGACTCTTCTGTTTTTTTATAGAAATCAACATTATTTTATTCGTATTAGGTATAATCTGATTGTAGAATACTGCCATAATCTCTTTACTGTAGAATGGATAATTTACAGATTTCTGTGTTTTATTAATCTTGTTAGTAAGAACTTCATGCCTACTTATTACTGAGAACATTTATATTGTCATTGTCCCTTTTAATTTTGGTAAAATACAATGATAATGCCTTACCCTCAAAATATTTTATTTATTTTTCCCCAGGAAATAATAACTACGCAGCTTATTTAATCAGGAAATGCTACTGGAGGCTTCCACACGTGTAGAGATGCTACAACTTGTCATCTAAGAAATTACTAAAAGCTCAGATTTACAACAATTGATGTAACTATTTTAGAGAAGTTACAATACCCACATTAGTCTGCTCAGTTCATATACAAAGTTTAAATTTCAGAGAAATAAACAATAACTACTATTATGAAATATCCATGCAATCGTATTGCAGTTCATTTTACTAAATCCAGGGTTAAGCCAAGTTCAATTTGCTTAACAGTATCCACCAGAATAAATGCAAAATAACTGCTTAAAACATTAGCTTAATTAACATAATCCCACTCTTTTTCATATAGAGTATGTTATAAATGTGAAAAACAGACATATAAAACAAAAACGTTCTTCCAAATTATGCTTATTTTTCCAATACATATGTACTTTTAAGCTAATTTTCCCATATCTATGTGTAGCAAATGGCATTCATGATGTATTAATAGTTAGTCTATATGTGAGGAGTTTTTTTATGACTACAGAACACTTTAATTTTATAAACAACCTATTGACAACTTTTCAGAATTAGTGTTTCATTTCATTAAAAAACAATTTCTTAAATACTCTTCTAATTCTTATTCACTGATACTGCTAAAGCATGAAATCAAAGAAACCCAAACCATCTTAATACTAAACTCAATTTTGTTTTGTCTAAAAATCATTTGCTTTCATGTAAGCACATCTACAGCATTTATAAATGTTATCATTTTTGTACTCATAAACATAAAATATGCATGAATGATTCATTGCCTATACCAAAAACAAAGTTAAGGCATATAAAACTGAATTATAATCAGAAAAAAATAACACTTTACTTCATTGAGTTAATTTTAAATTTTACTTATTATTTATTAATAGCAATGTCATTCTGTATAAAAAGCAAAAAAAAAAAAAGAAAAACAAAGAAAAAAATAACTAATAGTATGTCTGGAGTAATAGATTTGTTTAGAATATTGTGTTAGGCTGTTTTTGCATTGTGGTGAGAACGAAATACCTGAAACCAGATAATTAATGAGGAAAGAAGTTTAATTGGCTCACTGTTCTGCAGTGCGTACAGGAAACATAGCACTGGCATTTGCTTAGCTTCTGTAGTTTCTGGTTCTTTTTCTGTATGTATCTAGATAACTAGTACAGAGGTCCCTGATGATAGTTCAACTTAACGATATTTTGATTTTACAATGATGGGAAAGAGATATGCATTCAGTATAAACTGTACTTTGAGTACACATACAACCATTCTATTTTTCATTTTCAGTAAGTATTCAATAAATTACATGAGACAGTCCACACATTTTTATAAAATAGGCTTTGTTTTATATGAGTTTGCCTAACTTGTAGGCTAACTTAAATAGTGTGAACATGTATAGAGTAGGGTAAGCTAAGGCATGACGTTGGATAGATGAGGTTTATTAAATGCCTTTCAACTTACGATATTTTAAACTCATGATAGGCTTATTGGTGTGTCATCCCATCATAAGACAAGGAGGATACGTACTCCCCTTTTCTGTTTTTGTTAAAAGCCTGCCCTGGTATTTCACCATGTAAAATATTCAGGTAAATCATCTGCTGCATGTTGTACTGCATTGAACTTGCTCTCCTCTGCAAAATGCCTTGGGAATGACGCTTCCATGGTACAAAGCAGATACGTATTTTTAAAAATTATCCATATTTATGAAGGTAAAAACATTCAAAAGTTACATACGCTAGGAGTTACATTAGATTAGGACCTGGGCTATATGCATATATTATATCTTATAACCCCCCTTTCACTCTTGAGTAGATCCTCCATCACACTATTTCATACTCCTCTAGGTACAGTGATCCCTCAGGAGTTAGCATGCTACCCAGCAGTCTAATTATAAAGATTCTTATAACTACTATTGCTGAGGCTTCACGTAAAGGAACGTTCTCTTCCCACTGCATCTGGATATGTAAACGGAAAGCTCGTTAGTGCTGTAGCAACCATGCCCCATGAGGGGTTATGTTAGATACCGCATTCAGTATACAGGAAGGTAGTATGAGACAAGAAGAGCTAGAGGCCCTGGTGAAGGCCTTGTGAAATTACTCGACTCCCTAATTAAGTGTATTTAAGTCAACCTCACCAAGCCGCATTCAGTTTTGTGAAGGAATAAACTTCCTATATTCTTAAGCCATTTTGGGCTCAATCTTCTATCATTTTAACAAGGTTGGACCAGATTGAGACAAATAGTAAGTGTGGAAGTCTTTCCCAAAGCCAGTGTATCTGACCACTAACTCTATATTCTGTCTACTACCTCACATTGAGAGTTTCAGACTCCCTGTTGCTGATGCTCTATATTAACTCCAAATTGCTTTCTTCCCAATTTAAGTTTCGCTTTTCTTGTATGCCCTCCACCACCAACATTGTCCAAATGTCTAACTTTTCTATTCCTAATTTGTTTTGTTTGTGTCTAAATTGTCTGCTCAATTTATGACGTAAAACTTTTCTTTCTTTGAAATTTGAATACCTCACTGTTTTTGAATATGCTCCCTGGAATGATCTGCTCTAATGATATCTGGGACTTCTGTTTTTTTGTCTCCAGACTGGGTTTCCAGTGTTTCTCATTGCCCTGCTTCCAATTTTTACTTCTGTTTCCCCATTGCCTATTTAGCTTCCAAACTTTTGCGTTACCATGAGATCACGTAAATTTCTTATATGGTATTATACTGTCAGTTTGATTACATCTCCATCACATTCTATTTACCCTCAGCTTCATGATAGTGTTACAGCCTCAACTACTTTCAGTCCTCATCACTGTCAGTTCACAAAAGGTCCTTTGCTGCTGACTCACTGCTATTCAAAACGCTGAACTCAAGTATGTCCTGTTTTAAATCAACAATTCAATTGATTCTATAGTTCATACTGTAGCCAAAGAAAAAATAACATCGAATTGTCTATTGAGCTTCTGGGCGTTACGGTGGTCAATTAGGATACAGAGCCAAACTGAAGGTAACAACCAAGCTTTTATCCACTTATCACAACAGTGAAAGCAAGAGGTCAATAAGAAAGGCACTGGCTCACCAGTGTTCTATTTCCCTCCACGAATGGCACCAGGCGTAGGCAAATGATACAGCACAGAGAAGTCAATTATCTCACCTCCGAAGACCCTGAACAAAAGTTCCTTTTTATGAACCCTGCAAGTAGAAGGAAAGGAAAGGGCTGGAAGTGGAAAAGTACGAAGTCGGAGTGGTGATGAGTACATCCGCTTACTCCCTTGATTAGGCGGCTTCTGAATACAGGTGCCTAGACTGGGAACGCAAGTATGTGTATGAACCTGGCTGGCTCAGAAGGCAACATTTTTAATGCAACTCCCTCTAGAAAATTCCAATGTGCTAATTATATACCAAATCTGCTATGTGGAGTACAGTTTCCCTCCAAGGATTGGAAGCCAAACACTTGCAATCACCTGTGTTTGCTCCTGCAAAGTAACACATAGGATTTCAGCCTACAACCGGACTCATTATTGACTCTTAAATATCCAGTTTGGAGTACTAGTATTTGTGAACAATTGTTTCAAAAAAGTTTCTTTGAAAAATCATTCATTTCCTGAGAAGCTCTTATATGCATTTACAGATGAGGACTACCAAAATACAGTAACATTGTTTTACAATACAGTAACTACACTAGGCTACAATAACTATACACTATTCTGCCCTTCATAGAATGCTTGCTCTGGAGTTTTAAAGTCATACACATTTTTATTGGTTAGCACTACCACCTGGGAAAGAAAAAAACAAGAGTCCTGTTTGCATTTAATTATATATGCACAGAACCCTGATAAGATGTTATCGCTACTACGTAAGGCACAGCATAACATTAGAAAAATCCAGAAATGTTAGTAAAATTGTTTCCAAATAGTAAAGAGTATTACTTAAAGGAAAGTAAAATTTTCCTTTAAGAATTACTATGTTTCATCTAAGTATATTCACTCTTTTGTAACCATCCATTTTGGCTTTTTTCTTTCTTTTTTTTTTTTTTAATTTAACAGACTCAAGAGTTAAACCTGAAAGTATATTCTAATATAACTGTCGGAATTGGTGGGCTCTTGGTCTGCTGACTTCAAGAATAAAGCCACGGATCCTCACAGTGAGTGTCACAGTTCTTAAAAATGGTGTGTGTGGGGTTTGTTCCTTCAGATGTATTCGGTTTCTTCCTTCCGGTAGGTTGTCTCGCTGACTTCAGGAGTGAAGCTGCAGACTTCCCCGGTAAGTGTTAAGCTCTTAAAGGCGGCCTGTCTGGAGTTGTTCATCCCTCCACGGTGGGGGTCGCAGTCTCGCTGGCTTCAAGAGTGAAGCTGCAGACCTTCACGATAAGCATTACAGCTCACACAAACAGCGCTACCTCACAGAATGAACAACACTAAACTTTACCACAAACAGCAAAAGCCCAATGCTTCCACAACCACCAAAGCAACAAGCGATGAAACGGATGCAGCAAGCGGTGGTTGGTCGGGTGGCCTGTTTTTATTCCCTTATCTGGCCCCACCCATATCCTGCTGATTGGTCCATTTTACAGAGCGTCAATTGGTCCATATTACAGAGAGTTGATTGGGCCGTTTTACAGAGAGCTGATTGGTCTGTTTTGACAGAGGTCTGATTGGTACCTTTACAAACCTTTAACTAGACACAGAGTGCTGATTGGTGTGTTCACAATCCTTTAGCTAGACAGAAAAGTTCTCCAAGTCTCCAACCGTCCCAGAAACCCAACCCCCAGCCAGGTTCACCTCAGCGGCACTCGCTGCCGGACTTCGCTGCACCTACCGGGGCACTCTGGCAGCCCGGAGAGAGGTCATCCCAGACAACCAAAAGGAAAAGAGGGGTAGCGAGAAAGAGACGGAGACCCTGTCTTGGCTAACGACCCTGCGAAGAGGGAACGGCGGTCCACGCACGGGACCCAGCAGGCGCTGGCCCTGCCCAGTCCGGCTTGGCTGAGTGCGGGGCCGCCGAGCTGGCGCCCATTCGAAAGCCGCGCCGGCCTGCAAGCCCCGGCTCCAGCCCGCGCCTCTCTTTCCACACCTCCCTGCGAGCAGAGCAGAGGGAGCCAGCTCCGGCCTTGGCCAGCCCCAGAGAGGAGGCCCTACAGCGCAGCGGTAGGCTGAAGGACTCCTGGAGTGCGGCCAGAGCAGAGGCCGAGGCCTAGGAGGCGCCGCCCAGAGCGGGCAAGGGCTGCTAGCAAGTTGTCACCTCTGGAAACCACTGTATGGTTTATATAAATACTCATATCCTACAAAAGTTGACTTCCAGTTATTTATTTTCCCTGGCATGTACTCGTTATTTATTAATTATACTTTACTATTATGTATATATTTGAAATCTCAGATATTACATAGAAGGTAACATAATTTTTTTTTAATTCAAAGTAAAACATGTTTTAACTCATGCGAAAAGGTAATTGTATAGAGGATTTTTCTTTTTTCTTTGGAGACTGAGTCTTGCTGTGTCACCCAGGCTGGAATGCAGTGGTGCCATCTCAGCACACTGCAGACTCCACCTCTCGGCTTCAAACGGTTCTCCTGCCTCAGCCTCCCAAGTAGCTGGCACTACAGGCCCACACCACCACACCCGGCTAACTTTTGTATTTTTAGTAGAGAGGGAGTTTTGCCATGTTGGGCTTGCTTGTCTCGAACTCCTAACCTCAGGGGATGCACCCGCCTCAGCCACCCAAAGTTCTGGGATTACAGATGTGAGCCACTGCGCCCAGCCTATACAGTGGATTTTAACAACATAGTTTTTATTATGGAAAGAAATTTATCTGTATTACCCAAAGCCTTGGAGGATATACAGGGACTGTCAGAAAAAAACAGATTAAATCTTTAATAGTTGTAAGTGATGAGTACACTTAAGGTCCAACTCCATAACGTATATTCGTATAACCAGACCATTCAAAATATTACTTGAGAGTATGCAATCAGTCCGTCAAGATAATTTTATATAATAATCACTGAAAATATAAATCTCATAATACTTTCTCTGCATATTAAACCCTACTAATATTAAAAGCATAAGATGATAATTGTTTTTAAAAGAGATATAAGAAATATAATGCATGCTGAGTGAGTTCAATATTTAAAAGTCATGAGACAAATGAATTTTGAAAAGCTCGTTCTAATTAAGTCATCATGTATCTATGGAAACAACCATTTATTAGTACTCAGAATAGAAAATGAGGTTCACAATTATCTATCCAGAATTAGCCCAAAGGTAAACCTGATGTTGCACATACACACTGACTTTCATAATGTGATTATGTAAATCGTGGCCAGTTCTCCATTTATGGAGAATAGTAGAAAATTAATTTCATTTGGACATTCCAGGGTTTAATTATATTTTTAAGAAATAGGAGATACTACATTATGAATACTCACATTTACCAATCTGAGATTATTTGAAAGTTTGGAGTTTATATGTGTAATGTAAGATTATACCAAGTTTTCTCATAAAACCTAACTTTGATTTATGTCCTTTCATTCATATTTAATGTTTGTTAGAGATCACAATCACGAATAGTAAGTATAATGGCAATATAAGTACCTTATATCATGTCTATTTCGTACTGATTAGGTCTTAAATTCTCACAAAGCAAAAAATTAACATGATTACAGATAAAGTCATATGAACAGAGGATATTTCAGAATGTTACAAAGCTACTACGTACTGTAACAAGGATGCATGTTATTCTTTTCTAACTCTAAAACATTTTGTACTATTTCAAATGGACAATTATGCACTCAATACATTGTATTTTATTTTCAATTAAAACATGAGAGTCATTCGCCAAGATATTTACCCCAATATGGGAAAAATATATAAATCATCAAAATAGTAATATTACAACAGCACGAAACGTTTAAAATAATTATGGATAAACAAAAACTATGCCAATGTTTTCCATTAAATTTTGATCCTCACAAATTTGCCTTAATAGAAATGCATAAATGAATATTGAAGAGAAAAAGTAAAATTCCTAGCTCTTTGAGAAGCCATATGAACAATGCAAACTGAATTATTAAATTTGGCTTGGGAAAACATAGTACTAGTTGACAAGAAAATGTATGTAAACATTTCAATGTATATTTAAAACGTTGATAAAATTTGACATAAATGCATGTTACAACTCTTAATATGTTAGGATAAGAAAAGACCTTTTTAACCATTTAAAATATTTATCAACAATATTTATGACAAGCAGCATTGGACACAGAAAATATTAGAAATTTGTTTTTATTTCAAAATCAGAGCTAACACCAGGATCCTGCCATTGCTACTTTCATTTAACATCTATTTAATGTTGTAACCAACCAGTATGGTAAGAAAATAGAGTAGATACTTAGAAATTGTAAAAAGGAAAAAATAATTATCATTTTGCAGATCATGTATGTTTCTATGTAAACTTTTACATAGAAAACAAAATTATTAGAAAATATGGAACAATTTAGACATATAAATGAATATAATTAATGTGAAAAAATCAGTTACATTTTCTTATACCAACAAACATGTAGAAAAGATATTTGAAGAGAAAAAATAATTTGCAATAGTATTCAAGACCTCATAATCAATATAACAGATGGATAAGGTCTTTACAGAAAAAGAATAAAACATTGTTCATGAATTAAAGAAAATTAAAGGAGTAAAGTGATAGGCTAAATTTTATAAAAAGTTATATCTAGTCTTTCTAAGCAGATATGTGGAAACAATGAAATTTCAATTAGAGTTTCAATTTGTTTTATGAAACTTGTTTATATGGGAGAGGCTAAGGGCAAGAAAAGCAACAAGTCTGAGAGATTGCAGTACCACCCCCAATTAATATGATTGCGTATTGTTAAAGAAATCCTTCTCCATTCTAAGGGTTAAAATATATTTCTTAAGCAATAAACAGGATTACTAATTAAAATTAATAAATGTGATAATTGTTAAAATTAAGATATTTTGTTCTTCAAAACAATTAGTAATCAGAAAAATGCAAATCAAGACAAGAAAGAAATACTTTTTGACGCTCATTGGCCTGTCACTGCATCATAAAGTTGAACATTTATATATCCTGTGACTCAGTAGTTACCAACCTAGGTATATAACTAAGATAAACTTTTGCATTTTCTCTTTATGAGATGCATGTCAGAACATCATAAGGATGCCATACAAAAAAATAGTAAAAGATGAGGAAATAATTCCAATACTCTATAATAAAAGAGAAGATAAACTGGGATAGTAATAGATTAATACAATAGTATAAATCAATGAACTGTAATGTTGTTTACCAATTCCTAAAACTCAGAAGCACAATTAATTAAGTTCTACCAAATTACACATTAAAGATGTCATTCTAACAAAATTACAACAATCAAAATTAAATCTGTAGGTCAATTTACCTGTATATACTTCTTAAGAGACACTTAGAGCTAAGATTTTTAAAAATACAAAAAGGAAAGTAGGAAAATAACGAATAGAAAATTGATGGGGGTAGATAATTTGGGTGAGAGGAGGCAGAAGCATGTGATGAGGGAGGACCATATGGTAGATGAAAGTCGTTGTCAAGGTCTTGTCCTGTGGTGGTTTCATGGAACATACTGATTTGTTGTGAAGATGGAAGGGAAAAAAGAAGGAAAGAAAAGAGAGCGGGAGGAAAGGAGAGAGGAAGAGAAGAAGTAAGAAAGAAAATGAATACGTTAGACAATGAAAATGTGCATATTAATGATAAAAACACATTGATAGAATACTCCTAAGATTATTACTGCTCTAGTTCTGTTCACTTAAGGGTGATAAAGGGATATACCCACCCTCCCCACACCAATACACACACACGTACAAGTATGTAAGAAGCTTTGGTGAGTAGTTATCAGGCATGCAAAAGCCTTAAGATATTTGATAATTTCTGAAGGAAAACATTTTTTCCATTCAGTGATGGAATATTTATTGAGAATCTACACCATAAGCTAGACACCATGCTAGGTACTGAGGATAAAGTCATGTATGGTTTGAACATGGTCGTTGTCTTCATGACAATGTTCCCATGGTTTCTATATCTTTTAAAATATACTGCAGATAATTTAGAGATCATTTATTTTCATTTTCCAAATGAGAATGGTGAAATTCCATTTATCCAAGGGCACAAGGTAAGGAAATTATTCATCTCTTAGGCTTGGGTGAATCCTCCAAATAAATTAACAGCACTTCAATTCTCACATCAAAACATTTAAATAAATAATTTTAGAAATAATTTTACTTTTTGTAACAGAGGTTAATTTTTGAAATCTAATATGCCTACCACCAAATTTGATAAACTGTATGTATGTCTAGCGAAATTAGAACTTTGGGGCATTTTACATCAAATTAGTCTTAGTGAATAATAAAAATCATAAGTGCTCTTGTCTAATGGAATATTAACTTTTTAAATTTGAGGTGATCTATGATTTGTAATAACCCAAAGTAGGCATGCACGGTTGACTCTCATTTATATTTTACATACATTCATTGCTAGTTACCTTTTAAAAATATATGTATATGTATCTCAGACGGTTGAGTGAGACGTGTATGTGTATGTATTTCTTTCTGTTTGTGTGTGTATGTTTGAGAGATGTAAGCAGATCAATAATGCAGTTTTTTTTTTTCCCAGGACTATGTTGCAAAAGATAATCAACATACTGTGGTTAAAGCTACTGGAGGTTTTGTGAATGTCTAGTAGGACTGAAATGTCTTACATGTTTTCCTTACACTAATTTCATAATTTTGCACTATTTTAGATACCAATGACACATTGAATTTTTTAGCATGTAATTATCTTCAATAAAATTGCATGCAATTAAAAGGCAAGTGTAGTCATCACATTTCCTGGATGCTGATGACAAAAGAATCTCTTCCATAGGTCCCCTAGAGGAAAACAATTAGCCCAGAATCCGTTTTACTTTTTTTTTTTTCCAAAAAAACCCCAGCTGTTTGATGACTCTTCGGCTTAGTTTAGAACATTTCACAATTTTTATTTTCTTCAAGAGAGTAACAGGAAACAGATGCTTCATTTGACTCTTCTATAGAGTGAATCTTTCATAAGGAAATAAGTGTTAATCTCCGATTCTCTCAAAAGTCATGGCCTTTGAACCTTAGTCAAGTGCTGGCATTTTGTTTACTTCAAATTAATATAAAAAATCACTTAAACGGTTAGCACATAATTTTGATGTGTTATGGTGAGATTTCTTTTTCTTTTATTGACTCATAATTATTTTTAACAAGAAAACAGTTTGGATGGTACATGTTAAAGACAAAAAATGTGGAAAGTTTTTACATACAGGGAGATGCAGGTATGTGCAGATATCCCCTTCTTCACATGTAAACAATAGTAACTATTTTTGAAAAGAAAATGTCTTGACAACCATTCATATTTCCTTGGGCTGCCATACTAATCAGTGAGAACATTCCTTGATAAAGTTCATATTATCAACAAACCGTCTTAAGGTCTCTATTTTTTCATGTAGTTTAACTTGTGTCTCATTTATTTTTGTTTATATTCTCTTGAATGGCAGAAAATATTAACAATATGTTCCAGTGACGGTAAGATGAGCTTTTGCCTGCCTTACCTTTTTCCAATGATAGCTACTTGAATTTACTATGTTTTAAGATTTTGCAATATAAATGTTTGTTGAATAATGAATAAAAGAGATTGTTCTGTGGTAGAATAATGTATCAACATATTAATTGATATTGTTCTCACTAGTATAGTTCATCACTAGAGGGGGTTTTTTGTCTCCTCTGTTTCAAAAGGATTTCTAATTATTTCAACAGAGAGTGATCGCTCAGTCTAAAAAGGGGTCTTGTGCTGTGGCGACTCCATTTTAATACAGTGAAATAAATTTTTAATTCAGGCATTCATTTTAACAATATACAGGCAGACTAAATGAAGCTAGTGATAAACCTAGAAGGGAGAAGTTTACACTGCCTAAGAAGATAACAAAAAAAGAGAGTGACTCAGAAGGGGGCAACAGTGGCAGATTCTGTGAGTGGCATGAGGACTGTGACCTGCATCCTGAGCGGTAGGACCTCTGATGCGATGGCAATGGATTCCTGCAGGCTGAACACTAACAGCAGCTGCTCTTTGACAACGCTTAGCAGGGAGAAACTGGAACTGTCATATACAAATGACCATACATGCTTGGAATCAAGTTCCAGTGGCTCCCCATCATGTACTGCAGACTAAAAGCCTCTTCTCCATTTTCCAGGCATCTCATAGAGCACGTCACCGTAAGAATCCTTCTGTGACCTTGGGAAGCAGGAAGGACCACTCCTACTCCACATGATGCAGAAGCACTTCCCCATCCTCTCTGATGGGGCAAAGCTAAGTCAATATTTTTTAGCCTCGGAACCAATAAAATAATGTGAAATTCTTAAATCTCAGCACTGCTCAGCAGATTCTCAACATCACACAAAATCTGTCTGGCATGCTGGAAAAAGAACAGTATGATAAAGACCATATTTGAGCTGTCATCATATAGCAGCAATGATCTATATCATAGCAGTTGAATCATAGGCCTGATTGATCATTTTCATGTGCATTCATCAAGAAGGACCGTAAAGCCTCACTTCGCATCTATTATTGTCTATTTTACCTCTAAAAATCATGTTTCTTTTTTCTAGGTGACAAATCTTGGATCAGATTTTTTCTGTAATTAAGATTCAATGTGAAGGGGAAAGAGTACTTACATACAAAGACACATGTAGTAATACAAGGAAAACATACGTTATGATATTTAGAAATGTCCTTTATTAGAACAAAAATAAGCATCTAAATCTACGTTTTTAAATTTCAAGTTTATTAAAATACAAACTACGCAAGATAAGTGAAAATCTTTTAGGGAGTATATGGAGTGTTTTAAAAAGTGTTTAGAAAATTTAACCGCGGCCAGGCACGGTGGCTCATGTCTGTAATCCTTGCACTTTGGGAGGCTGAGGCGGGCAAATCACGAGGTCAAGAGATCAAGACCATCCTGGCCAACATGGTGAAACCCCATCTCTACTAAAAATATAAAAATTAGCTGGGTGCGGTGGTGCACACGTGTAGTCCCAGTTACTCAGGAGGCTGAGGCAGGAGAATTGGTTGAACCCAGGAGGCAGAGGTTGCAGTGAACCGAGATTGTACCACTGCACTCCAGCCTGGCAATAGAGCGAGAATCCGTCTCAAAAAAAAAATAATAGTAATTTAACAGCATTGTATGCTATGTGTTTCTGATCTAAACAGTTGAGTCTCCCTCTATTCATTAATGCATGCATTCACCATTGGTTATCGAGTGTCTTTTTGATAGGTACATTGCATCTCTTGATTGAGAGGCTGCTTCATATCTTATAGAAGAGAAATTCAAGGTTTATTTACCTAATGATAAATTGTTTGAAATAAGAAGAAAAGAGAAAAATACAGAGATTCTTAATCGTCTTGAGGCATATTTTAAGCAGTGCATATTGATACAGTCCATTTAACTTCCATCTTGCTTTATTCACATTGCATTTGGATTGTGGCCACAATTGTCAAAACAGAACTGCTTCCTGGTGAGGATGGTGCCAAATGTTGGGAAGAACCAGGAGAGGCTGGAACACCTTGGTACAGTAGGTCAAAAATAAGTGAGGCTTTTTGGCTGCAGAGTGGCCTCTGGGATTTACAGAGCAATAGAGAGATGATTATTCTCATTTTCAGCACCTGGCTTTGGGGCAGGGAATTGGCATCTTTACAGAAGCTATAGGAACCTACTGCCTAGGAAAGACTAGCACACAAAGTGCCGTGTTGACAAGAATAGTGATGGAGAAAGGGATGTGTTGGCAGAAGTGGAGAAGCAAACAAGGTTGGCTTTGTTCTGGCCTCTGACCCAGGAGGGTGTCTGAGAGATAGTGGCTTAGTGCGCAGCCCAGAACTGTTGGAGAAATAAACTTTTCCCATAAAGTGCCAGGCTGTTGTAACTACAATGAGATCCTGAAGGGTGATGCAGGGGTTAGATTATGTGCCAGGGCAGGAGCAATAACAACAGCAATGAAAACTACTGTAGATAATGAACCCAGATGCAGACTCAGAGATAGTATGTGGAAAGTACAGAGGTTGATGCTACTGATGGGTATAGTGATATTCATGCTTAAATGCCCCAGGAATCTTCCTAGAGCTAAAATCAAGAATGAGGGAACTGTTAGAGCAATCAGAAAGGCAAAACTGAAAGTTATGGCCACTTCAAATTCACCTACAGTCCCCTTTCTCAGGCTGAATGTTTAAAGAAGACCTTGTTACATATGAGAATTCCTGGGCTCCTCCTCTGAGGACTTTAACCCTATTAATTATTGTCAAAACCCCACAGTGGCTTTTGAGATGATGCTACCACCCTTAAAACGTCTGACCTTCTGCCTTCTGTGTACATGTGTTTGCCTTTGAGCCACACTCATCACACAATTTGCACTTCCATAAGCTTATTTTTATAGACTCTTACCAGACCTTGCAAATGTGGAGAGTTGTAGCCTGTCTTCATGGTGTCACAAGCGAGTTCATCCTTTATCCTGCCACTTATACTAAGCCCTCTGGTCAACCTGATCCTCAGAGTAGTCAACGAGAAAGCACATTGTCCTAGTCTGTGCTGTAATATTTAATGAAGAGAAGGTAGGTCCTGTTCCCAAACCACATCAGAATGAATAGTTATTCTTGGAATTTGCCACAAGAACAATGCAGGTTTTTCCTTTTAAGACAATTGACATTCAGACAGTGTCTCCACTCAAGATCACATACACATATTTTTGTAGAACTATCAGGGAGCAGCTTATCCATACACTTTCCTGAATAGGGTGGATTGCTTCTTGCATTTCTTCCTTGATTCCTTGAATATTTAAAGTGTCTCTGTACTTGAACTCAAAGCAGAATCGTGACAGGTGTCTTAGCAGTATGATTAAGGCTTACTATCAGCTAGTTTTGGGAAGCTGTTTTTGAATACATTGGTTCTGTTCTTGTGTTTCCCGATGTCAGTGTAAAATCTTGTGATGGTATCTTTTCTGTTACTTCCCTGCATTTTTGGACCCCTACAACTTTATAAGACCCATATCTACTTCACAAGAGCAGAGTTTCATGTTCACTTGACTTGAAAATAACAGAATGCCTCATGGCCTAGTTCAGAATTGGCTTTGGAATAGTTCTTATTCACCAGGAAAAAGGTAAAGAAGAGGACACACCTTTGTTCTCCCTTCTTTATTATTCTCTTAGATTCCTGATAATCCCTGCCTCCTGCTACTGCCTTAGCTTCCATTCTCATGTACCCCAGGAGAGAAGCCTAATGCAACTCACAGCTGGAGGGAGACCTTGACTACTGTAAATGGCAGTGTGTATACAGCTATATTAGAGGAATCAAACAGCCTCCTATGTCCAAAATTTCTATATTTGATTCTCCAGAGATCTGTTTGCTCTGTGCTCTAAACAGATCTTTGGAATATGATCTTTGGGTATTAGGCACTGCCTAATATGTAAACAAGTGCAGAATTTCTTGAACATGTGCGTTTGGGTGTCTATTTTTTAAATCTGTTTTTCTAGTTTACAGTTGCCTATTTCAGTTCACCAGACAGCAGGTGTTTGGATTCCCTGCTGCCATTTAGTCTCAGCACATGTTCTGCCCAGCTGAGTCATTCTTTTTTTTTCAGCAGGCGTTCCTTCTAAGCATCAGTCAGAGCTTTCCTGGGTCAGCTACCCAATAACAAAGTCAACCATGATCTCCCAGAGCCCTCTGTCATTTAGGTCTCAATGTGGTGCTTTCTATGACCCTTTTGTTAAATGTCGCATATGAGAATAGCAAGAGGTTCATATTGAGACCTTAACTCTTTATTAATCCTCCCTATAGATGTTTGATGTTACACTTTGTCAGTTACTGGACAAAGTGAATTTTAATAGCAATGATGTTGAAAATGTATTTTTTTAAATGTGGCTAATCAAATAGTCACCAGTCAGCAGCAAAAGTCAGAGCAAAGGAATGTAGCTTCACGTTGGAGGAAAGACAAAAAAGGAACAGAAAGTCATATAAATCAAGGAAAATGGTAAATTACATCTCTTTTAAGTTACATTAAAATGTAATTCATAATAGATAGATTAACTTTGTTAGGAATTATTCTCATGAGAACTCACCATCAATAAAGACATCCCTAGGCAAGATTCACCTGTCTGTAGCAGATGTATGTTTGTATTAGGAAAAGAGCAATGGGAATTAGGAAGAGAAAAGGAATAAAGTGGAGAGCATAAAGGAAGTAATATTTCTCAAACTCAGCCTTAGGAGAAATAAAACTGAGTAAAAACCGGAAAGCTAAGTAGAAACCTCCAGGGCTTCAAATATTTTCTTGCCTGTTAGCAAAAGAACGAATATGAGTTGTAACATGTTTTGCAGGTTTCAATTTTTTGCTCAGGAATCTTGCTTTGTAAGTTGATTATTCCTACCTGTAGTTTAAAAGGGTTTAACCAAAATGAAAAGAGCTTTTGGGAGGGTTTTATATTCAGTTTTTTTTTTTCAGTATAAATGTAGGAAGCAATATATAAATGAAATTATATATTTTCCTTCAAAAGAGAAAATGATGAATTATGATTCTCCTGGGCACTTTTTCTACTTTTCCTATTCCGCATAACTCTGTGACATGTGTTATTCATTTAAAATATAATTATTGATTAATTTTTATTTAAAAATTCAATCTTAATATAAATCTATGTAAGATTATATAAGTTGGGTTTTTGTTTTTTAGTGTTTTTTATAAATATTGGATTTTTCAATTTTTGTGTTTCTAACTTCTCTGGAATTTTGTGCTCTAGTGGGAATAACAATAGAGTTGGTATTTGAAAACTATGGTTCACATTACTGTGTTGTGCCATTATTGTGAACTCTGTGTCAAAGTGTCCATTTCCTCTTTTATAAAATGAAGAAGATTAATTTTATTTTCCTCCCCCAGCTTTCTTTCCTTGTATATTTAAGTGTCAATGTCAGTGCAATTATTTCCAAGCTGAAATATCATTCTCTGTTATAGGCAATCAGCTAAGAATGCTATAATGCTATTCTTTCCCCTCAGGATGTTGGAAGGAAACCATTAAGTGGAACATAGAAATAGATAGCTATTACTTTTTAGTAATGCACAGATTTAGCATTTCTAGGAATAAAACCAAACATTTAAGCATATTCACAGGTATGCATCTAAACCCAGTTATTTGACTAACACTTGCAAAGAAACTTGTAGTATTTTACAGGTGCATCGGTCTCAAGGACATTGTCTGTCCAAACTGCCAGATGGTCAAACATTAGAGGCATCTCTGTACCTGTAAAATGACTATACGTTTATAAACACTGCATTTATTATGCAGGTAATTTTAAAACTTTTGATTTATTTATGGCAGTGCTTTCTTGGTATGTGAATACTGCACATACATATTTTATATTGTTGACATGACTTAACAAGTACTGTCATTTTATATAGTTTGGAAAATACAACAATCAGGCCAAAAAGTATGATTTTCATCCTCTGTATCAAGATTTTCAGGTGCATATTTTATTTCTTGGATTTCTGTGGTTGAAATTATTAAAATCCACTAAGTTTATATTATATTTAATGAGTTATTGTAATTAGAAGTTTTCACAGTCAGGGCTAAGGAGGTACATTCTCAGATATAAGACTTTTATCTTCTTGGTAAAATTATTATTTTCTTGGGTTATTATAGGACCATCTTAGACAACAGGACACAAAGAGAACTTCTGTGTCTCTCAGAACAAAACAGCATAGGTCTGAGCCATGACCATTTCAAAGGCTCCTAAAGAGGTCAAAACAAATTTCGTATCAAATATAGGAGTTTGTATTCATTTTTGTGGCAGTGTGAAGGTTTCAATAAAAAGCAATCCAAGAATAAACACAAAATAGGCTGACGAGAAATATTTATAACATATATAACTAAAGGTTAATATTTCCAATATGTAAGTGGACAAAAAACTTCAAAAAAGTCATATTTAAAATCATCATGTTGGAAAATATGACAAAATATTGATAGTGTCCAGCATTGCTGAAGATATGAGATAAAGTACTTCTACATGTATGATCAGAAGATGATGAAAGTGAAATTAGTTTCTATTTTTCTTAGGGAAAAATTTTTCCATGAACTGTCAAATTAGTCCCACAGTTTGATCCATAACTTTAATTATTCCATCAGAAACAACATCCACTAGATTACAAATACATATTATATATGCATATATGTGTATATATTGAACAAGTACACAAATATTAACATACTAAATTAGCACATTCAATGAGGTAATACATTTAAACAATTTAGACAATACAGGCTACATAATGAGTACTCAATTCATATTTGTTGTATTTGTATTAAAAAAAAGAAAACAGTCTTATTCTCTGTGGTTATATATACACACAAAAATAGCCTGGAAAAACATTCTTTAAAATTTTAACACTAGTTACACTAGAAGAGTAGAAATTGGGAGAGGAGTGAGGTAGGATGCAAATTTTCATGGTTTTTTTTATTATTATGAACTCATGTTTAATAATTTTCAGAAAGCATTTGTGGATTTTGTAAATTAAAAAGTTATGATGACCCCCATGATGGTGATGAGGTGATGATTATACTCTAGAAATTCAGGAACTCTTTGCTAAGAAATAACTAAATTTAATTTTAGATAGAACTTTAGATGGAAATGATTATCTCCTTTCTTCAAACCAAACTGGCCTTTTCTACTTCTTCTCTACTGCCCTACACAGAATCATAGCAACATATTATCCCATTTAAAACCCAACAATCTGGCTCTAAAAATGAAATAGGTTTTAGCTATGCAAGCCCTCTGGGAAGCAGAGCTTATTGAAATTGTATCAATACATACAAAATAATTTTGTTACATATAAGCAGTAGAAAACATACCTTAGGAGAAATATCAGGGTTAAACAATCTAGTAAGCTTGATTTATCTTTGAAAGTTTCCAATTGACCAGTTGCTCTTTAAAGTCTAGAAAGATGTTCAAAAAAAAAAAAATTCATGGAAAATCTCTAGTTCCCTTAAAGTAAAATCTATGAACTATTACTGGGAACTTGTAATTAATCTTACCTATGCTAAGGGAAAGAACCGATTTTTCATAATGCATGCCTTTTATGTTTGAAGTTGGTGCTTATTATAGTGTTGCTATTGAATGTGAATGAACATGACTTAAAAAACCTGATGCAATTAGTAGCCTTTACAAGAAAGTCCTCACATAACAGTCTTTCTTTTGATAGTTACTTGTAATCACTGTTTACCATTCTGCCTCTTAAACTCATAATTATGTTTCTCAAAATGTCTTATGTCATTCTGAATTTTGCTTCAAGAAGTGTTTTCTATTAGTATCTCTTCAGAGCATAATTGAGCCTATCTTTTTCTCAATGTGTCTATAAAACTTTTTATACCCTGGATTCTCTCATGGTCCTAGTTCACCTAGTCAGTCAGTCTTGAATGTATCCATCTGCTGTACATGTCTTCCGACTTACACAGCTCTGAAGATTTGTGTGGTGCCATAAGCAGTGCAGTGTCTGCCAGTCTGACCCATAAGGCTAATTCTGTATTCAGATCATTTAAACTTGCTTAAAGTGTTGTGAAGAAAAGGACAGAAATTTTCAATTTTATGGATATACTATTTAAACACACTGGGTAGCATTCAGCCTTTTATTCAATCATTTAATAAATATAATGGAATGACTTTCACGTATCAGACATGATTCTGAGTACCCAGAGACATAAGTAAACACAATGGACAAAATGTTTTCTTAGAGAACTTACATCCTAGTTGTGGTCATCTTAAAAATAAATAAAGTGAACAAATAAAATAATTAAAAACATGAACAGAAAGTATATAGAAGTGCTATGTTAAAAATAAAATCACTTGAAGCCTTACACCAAATTTGTAAGGGGCATAATCATTACACTATTTATTTATTTATTTTTTTACCGGAAAGGAAACTGAAGCCTAATGTTAATTAGCAATTGACCAAAGAGCAAGTAGATAATCAGTGGTAAAGCCTCGATTTGAATCCAGACCTCTTACTGAAGTTTACCTTTATTTTATTTATATACCATATTGCCAATGCCCCCCCCAACTTTTTATTTTTAGATACTCAGTTGGTTTAAAATGTAATGCCATAAGCGTCTCCCACATCATCATCCCAATTCAAAAAGATTTGATATTGTTACATGTTGTTAGGTATACCTTGATAAAGAATACAATATTTTATCATGGCATAAACTGTAGTTGACTAATATATTAGTCATGCTGCTGATAAAGACATACTTGAGACTGGGAAGAAAAAGAGGTTTAATTGGACTTATTCCATATGGCTAGTGAGGCATCAGAATTATGGCGGGAGGAAAAAGTTATGTGTTACATGGTAGCGGCAAGAGAAAATGAGGAAGAAACAAAAGTGGAAACCCCTGATAAACCCATCAGATCTCTTGAGACTTATTCACTATCATAGGAATAGCACAGGAAAGACTGGCCGCCATGATTCAATTACCTCCCCATGGGTCCCTCCCACAATACAAGAAAATTCAGGGAGATATGATTCAAGTTGAGATTTGGGTGGGAACACAGCCAAACCATATTATTCTGCCCTTTGCCTCTCCAAATCTGATGTCTTCATATTTCAAAACCAGTGATAGCTTCCCAACAGTCCCTCAAAGTCTTAACTCATTTCAGCATTAACTCAAAAATCCACAGTCCTAGGTCTCATCTGAGACAAGGCAAGTGCTTCCTACCTATGAACTTGTAAAATCAAAAGCAAGCTAGTTACTTCCTAGATACAATGGGGTACAGGTGTTGGGTAAATACAGCCATTCAAAATGGGAGAAACCGGCCCAAACAAAAGGATTACAGGGCCCATGCAAGTCCAAAATCCAGCAGGACAGTCAAATTTTAAAGCTCCAAAATGATCTCCTTTGATTCCAGGTCTCATATCCAGGTCATGCTGATGCAAGAGGTGGGTTCCCATGGTCTTGGGCAGCTCCGTCTCTGTGGCTTTGCAGGGTACAGCATCCTCCTGGCTGCTTTCATGGGCTGATGTTGAGTGTCTGCAGTTTTTTCAGGAGCATGGTGCAAGCTGTCAGTGGATCTACAATTCTGAGGTCTGGAGGATGGTGTATCTCTTCTCAAAGCTCTACTAGGCAGTGCCCCAAAAGGGACTCTGTATGGAGGCTCTGACCCCACATTTCCCTTTTGCACTACCCTAGTAGAGGTTCTCCGTGAGGGCCATGCCTCTTCAGCAAACTTTTCCTGGGCATCCAGAAGTTTCTGTACATCTTCTGAAATCTAAGTGGAGGTTCCCAAAGTTCAATTCTTGACTTCTGTGCACCTGCAGGCTCAACACTGCATGGAAACTGCTAAGGCTTGGGGCTTTCACTCTCTGAAGCCACAGCCAGAGCTCGACATTTGCTTATTTCAGCCACAGCTGGAGTGACTGGGACAAAAGGTACCAAGTCCCTAGGCTGCACACAGCATGGGGACCCTGAGTCTGGCCCACAAAACCACTTTTTCCTCCTGGGCTTTCAGGCCTGTGGTGGGAGGGTCTGCTGTAAAGGTTTCTAACATGGCCTGGACACATTTTCCCCATGGTCTTGAGGATTAACATTAGGCTCCTTGCTACTTACTCAGATTTCTGCAGCTGGCTTGAATTTTTCCTCAAAAAAATGGGTTTTTCTTTTCTACTGCATTGTCAGGCTGCAAATTTTCTGAACTTTTATGCTATTTTACTTTTAAAATGGAATGATTTTAACAGTAACCAAGTCAACTTTCGAATGCTTTGCTGCTTAGAAATTCCTTCCACCAGATATCCTAAATCGTCCCTCTCAAGTTCAAAGTTCCACAACTGTAGGACAGGGGCAAAATTCTATCAGTCTCTTTGCTGAAACATAACAAAGGTCACCTTTGCTCCAATTCCCAACAAGTTTCTCATCTCCATCTGAGACCACCCTACCCTGGACCTTATTGCTCATATCACCATCAGCATTTCTGTCAAAGCCATTCAACAATTATCTGGGAGGTTCCAAGCAATCCCACATTTTTCTCTCCTCTTCTGAGCCCTCCAAACTGTTCCAACCTCTGCCTATTACCCAGCTCCAAAGTTGCTTCCAATTTCTGCATATCTTTTCAGCAACACCTCACTCTACTGGTACCAATGTACTGTGTTAGTCTGTTTTCATGATGCTGATAAAGACATACCTGAGACTAGGCAAAAAAAGAGGTTTAATTGGACTTACAGTTCCACATGGCTGGGGAGGCCTCAGAATCATGGCAGGAGAAGAAAGGCACTTCTTACATAGTGGCAGCATGATAAAATGAGGAAGAATCAAGAGCAGAAACCCCTGATAAACCCATTAGATCTCATAGACCTATTTACTGTCACAAGAATAACACAAGAAAGACTAGACCCCATGATTTAATTACCGCCCCCTGGGTGCCTCCCACAGCACGTGGGAATTCTGGGGGGTACAATTCAAGTAGGGATTTGGGTGGGGACACAGCCAAACCATATAAAAGTAAGAACTTATAATAATTGTGAGTTGACTTTTTAAAATCTTCTAATGTGTGCTAGACCACTGCTTACTAAATCTTCTGCATTCTGTCCTATCTTCAATCCTGACAAAAGCTCTAAATGATAAACAATATTTTTCTCATTGACTAGAAGATGAAGGTACGCCTGAAACAGATTACATAAATGGTCTGTTTTCTGCCCGTGGGATGATCCAAACTCTTTTCTATCAATAGCCTTTGAAATTTTCTATCCACTTTGACTGGAAAGCATCTTTCCCCATCTCCTCCATAATCCTCATATAGCTCCCTCCTCTCATTGGTTCAGGGTCAACTCACATATCATAACATAACATGAGTCTTCTTACTTAGCAGGTAGATCACTACTCTTCATATAGTTACACTCCATTGCTTTCTAGCCAATTATTCTGTAATTTTTTTGTATCAGTCTTACTAACTGAATATTTGCTGTTTATGTCTTGTTCTTTTTGCTATATACTTTCTAAAGACCAGTTACTGTTTGCTTACCAAAATCTTGACTGCTTTAAGCAATGCCTACAATTTAGTAAGGTATTTCATATATTAGAATATTTTAAAAATATATTAATAAGTATTGTGATGATGATAAGTTGTTAATCACCTACAGTTTAGCCATTGCCTTTAGTAAGTACTCAGTAAACAAAATTATAAATAGTATCGACATAGAAAACCAGAATTCAGGTATTATTTTATTTAATCTTTGATGAGAATTTCATGAATGTATTTATAGAGACCACAAATTAACAGTGAACCATCATTATACCGTATCTGTATGTAATATGTACTAGAAGTAAAATTAATATCTCAGTATATACACATACACTTTAGCAGCATTAGCCTTACATTCTTGGACATTTTTTCCCCATTAGGCATCTGCCATTTGTATTACTTCATTCTCACGCTGCTGTAAAGATACTATGTAAGACTGGGTAAAACAAAAGAAGTTTAATTGACTCATAGTTCTGAATGTCTGAGGAGGCTGCAGAAAATGTACAATAATGGCAAAAGAGAAAGAGGAAGCAAGGCACATCTTACATGGCAGCAGGAGAGAGAGAGAATGTGAGGGAGGAACTGCCAAATGCTTTTAAACCATCAGATCTTATGGGAACTCACTCACTATGAGAACAGCATAGGGGAAAACACCCCCATGAACAAATCACCTCCCATCAGGTCCCTCCATCAACATGTGGGAATTACAATTTGAGATGAGTTTGAGTGGGGACACAGAGCCAAACTATATCATTCTACCCTGGGCCCTTCCCAAATCTCATATCCTTTTCACATTTCAAAACCAATCATGCCTTCTCAATAGTCCAGTAAACTCTTAATTCACTCCAGTGTTAGCCCAAGTGTCCAAGTCAAAAATCCCATCTGCGACAAGGCAAGTCCCTTCTACCTATAAGCCTGTAAAATTGTAGCAACTTACTACTTCCAGGATATAGTGGGGATACAGGCATTGGTAAATGTTTCTGTTTTAAATGGGAGAAATTGGCCAAAACAAAGGGGCTACAGGCCCCATGCAAGTGTAAAACACAGCAGGGCATGCATTAAAACTTAAGACTCTAAAATAATCTCTTTTGACTTCATATTTTACATCCAAGGCATGCTAATGCAAGGGGTGGGCTCCCATGGCCTTGGGCAGCTCTGTCGACCCCCATAGCTCTCTGCAGTACACAGGCCCTTTGGCTGCTTTCACCAGCTGCTGTTGAGTGTCTGCAGCTTTTCCAGTCACACAGTGGAAGCTGTCATTGGATCTACCATTCTGGGGGCTAGAGGATGGTGGCCTTCTTCTCACAGCTCCTTTAAGCACTACCTTAGTGGGGTCTCTCTGTGGGGGCTCTGACCCCACATTTCCCCACTGAATTGCCCTTGTAGAGGTTCTCTATGAGGGCTCTGCCTCTGCAGCAGACTTCTTTCTGCCTGGACATCTAGGTGTTTCTATACATCCTCTGAAATATAGTGGCAGTTCCCAAACCTCAACTCTTGTCTTCTGCACACCCACAAAACCAACACCATGTGGAAACCAAGGCTTGGGGCTTGCACCCTCTGATGGAATGGTCTGAGCTGTACTTTGGCCCCTTTAGCCACAACTGGAACTGGAGTGGTTGGGGCACAGGGTGCCATATCCCAAGACTGCGCAGGGGAGCAGTGCCCTATACCTGGCTCAGGAAACCATGTGTCCTCCTAGACCTCTGGACCTATGAGGGGAGGGGCTACTGTGAAGATACCTGAAATGCCCTGGAAACATTTTCCTCATTGTCTTGGTGATTAGCATTTGGCTCCTCATTACTTAGGCAAATTCCCACAGCCAGCTTGAATTTCTCCCCAGAAAATGGGTTTTTCTTTTCTACTGAATAGTCAGGCTGTAAATTTTCCAAACTTTTATGCTCTGCTTCCCTTTTAAACATAAGTTCCAATTTCAAATAATCTCTTTGTGAACACATATTACTGTACACTTTGAGGAAAAGCCAGGTCACCTCTTAAATGCTTTGCTGCTTAAATTTTTTTTTTTGCCAGATACCCTAAATCATCTTTCTCAAGTTCATAGTTCCACAGATTTCTAAGGCAGAGGCAAAATGCCATCAGTCTGTTGGCTAATGTGTAGCAAGAATGACCTTTGCTCCAGTTACCAGTAAGTTCCTCATTTCCATCTGAGACCACCTCAGCCTGGACTTCATTGTCCATATCACTATCAGCATTTTGGTCAAAACCATTCCACAAGTCTCTAGGAAGTTCCAAACTTTCCCTCATCTTCCTGTCTTCTTCTGAGCCCTCCAAACTGTTCCAACCTCTGCCTGTACCCAGTTCCAAAGATGTTTCCACATTTTCAAGTTATCTTTATAGCAGTACCCCACTCTTAGTATCAGTTTCCTGTATTAGTCTGTTCTCACACTGCTATAAAGATACTACTGAGATTGGGTAACTTATAAACAAAAGAGGTTTAATTGACTAACTGTTCTGTGTGACTGTGGAGGCCTCAGGAAACTTACAATTATGGCAGAAGGCAAAGGGGAAGCAAGGCACGTGGTTCGTGGAGGCGGGAGACAGAGAACAAGGAGGAAAGTGTCAAACGCTTTTAAACTATCAGATCTCGTGAGAACTCAGTATCATGAGAACAGCATAGGGGAAACCACTCCCATGACCTAATCACCTGCCACCAGGTCCCTTCCTCAACAAGTGGGGATTAAAATTTGAGATGAGATTTGGTTGAGGACACAGAGCCAAACCATATCACCAACTTTCAGAGAAAAGCATGAAGAAAAGAAAACAGCACTCTAGAGCAGAGATGGTCTCCATGATATTAATAAAATCTTAGTTTCTTTATTTTCTCTAGGGTCAGTAACTACATTTGTCCTACTTTCTTCTTGTCCATGCCTTGATTTTACATTATAATGTCTGTGATCCATAAGGAAGGAAAAAATTGTAGTGTGAAATAATAATGAGATTGGACAGATTCACCTCCCATAGGATTCTCTTCTACCTCTTTTGGTTTACATGTTCTCAATTCAATCTTTGTCACTATGATTCCATCTTATTTTCATTTAGACATATTTTCAAATTTTGATCCACTGATATCATCTTATCCTATTGAGGGCATTGTTATAATTTCATTCTTGATTTGTGTGTTTTGTGTGATTTTGATGGTAGTTTGGAAGAAGAAGGTAATAATTGTTTACTCATCTATCTTTTGTAGGAAATATTAATCCACCTCATTTAATTTGTCATCAAAGTAAGTGATTATAAATGATGATAATTAGTACAGTGAATAGTACAGAAATGTATTTTATTTTTAAACAATGAATCAGAGCTCAGATACCAGATGTAACGATGAATTGAAAGTCAATCACACAAGCAAGTAAACCACTCAAAATTACTCTAAAAGAGATACATTCCAGTCCTCAAAATATCAATTCTTCCTCCTCTATAAATTATAATATGTTTACATAAAAACTGTCTATACTGATGTGTAATTGCATGGTTTTTAAATGATAGGCTAGATGGAAGAAAGTCTCCACCTGGAGTGTGACAAGAATGGTAGCTAGAAATGTGATCACCTCAAGTTTTCCAGTGTGTTTTTGAAAAGCAGTTCTTCACACTGATGCAGCCAACACCAGTTTTTCTTTTAAAGCAGTAAATTCATTATTTTTGACAATCACCTAACAAGCTGAAAGAGTCAATATTTGCAAGCCATCTATCTATGTTGATAGATAATTATCTCCATATTTATATTATTTACATACATGTATTTTAAAAAAATACCTGAATTTGAAACTAATATGAACAAGTCTACTGCATTCCTACTATAATGTTTTCTTTTTTTCTTTTTTCACTTTACCTCTAGCATATATCTTTTTACTAACAATAATAGTTTGTTATAAATGTCAGATGTATCTGAGACTGTGTCATTATAGGCTAGTTAGTTATAATTTATATTCCAATTGTTTTTCTTTTTAGAAGTCATTAGTCAAAATTCTAGTCATATTATTTACTTCTTGTACTGTAAAAATCATTGAACTAACATATATTTCTGAAGATACCTAACAAGCAATAATATGACAATGAATTTTTAAATGATGAAACAATTAACTGGACATTAATATTTGTGTGATAAATCGAATAGGAATGTATGAACAAACCAATAAATTTGATTCATCATTGACATGTCTAAAATAATTAAAATTACTTTTCTTTATTATTGATTTAATATATTTTATGCTTCAACAATAATATAAAACTTTTTAATTTTCCTTTTTTGGAATTGCACAATGACAGCAGTAGTTCATCCTACACTTCACTGTAGGTGAAGACTCCCAGAAATATGAATCTGAGCACTTATAAGCACCCTGTCTCACTCTCTTCCTGGGAGAGGAAGACAAAAATATTACTTCCTACTGTAAATAAATTATCTTTGGAAACAAAAGGAGAATCAAGAATCCAAGATTCTTATTCTTTGGAATATAAATTGTCTCTGGGGGAAAGTCAACTGTGTATCACTTAGTTTATAACTCAAGGTTTATATTCCTTGAAATGTAAACACCTTGAGGAAGATAAATCTCTTCGATAGTCTCACTGTCTAGGCTTATCTTTCATCTCAGATCTCAAGTTTTGGTAAAATTTGCTCAGAAATATCTAACACTGCAGAAGCATAAAAATATTTTCTGTATCATAAAAATATTATTATTCGTATTTGGTTTTGCTTTTTGTGTTTTGTTTCTGTTTGTTCTTAAGTAAGGAGGTGTTAGCACATTTGATGGAGATGCCCACTGGAAAGAGAGAACTGATAATTCATGAGAACATTAATTCAGTTGCCAGAACAAACTCCCCGAGGAGACAAGAGTTAATCAACTGCAGATCACAAGAGGAAGAATTGGATATTAATTGAAATAGGTGATATTCTTCCATCCATCATCCTGGAAAGGAAAGCAAAGAATGTAAATACAAATACTAGCAACTTAGTAGATTTAGCGATAAGAAAATAAAGGAAATTATTTATGACTACTTATTTAGCTTACTGAAGTTTATCATGTTTATCAGCTAAAAGTGGGGGTGAGGGTAAGAGTGTATGTCGAAAGTTTATGATAAGAAGGGGAATCTAAAACATTTAACTTGGTGATTGGAAGCATGAACTTACTGGGGACATATAGTTAACACATAGTTACAGTAAACTGGGGTTGGGCTCTTTCTAGATTTAAAACTGTAGAAAAATATTTAATGATGTGTGATTGTTGATTTTACATGATAACTTGGCTATGCTATGGCAATGATGCCCAGTTTTTCAGTCAAATACTGGCTTAGATGTTTCTGCGAAGGTATTTTGTAGATGTGATTAACATTTGCAATTGGTTTGCTTTAATAAAGAAGATTATTCTCAGTTGTGTAGGTGCAACTCAAGAAATTCTGTGAAGGCGTTAAGAACGAAAACTGAGATTCCCAGTGAAAAAGGACTTCTGCAAGACCTTAACATAGAAATTCTGCTTCAGGTTTCAGCCTGTTGGCCAACCCTGCAATTTTGTACTCATCAGCCCCAACATTGCTTGATTGTGAGCCTATTTGTGTGTGTATGTGTGTATATGAATTTTAATGGGCTTAAGCTTACAAAGCAGTTGAAGAAGAGTTGGAATGGGATGAAAGGTTTGAAGGATATCTAAGTGTTTACTAACGATAAACTGAGTTTCATGTGGTACAATTAAGAGTGTAGAAAATTAAATTGAAATGTGAGAAGTAAAATATTCTATGAGAATAATATTCCAGGTGAAGATACATGAATTGAGAGGTCTTGGTTTCTAGTATTGATTAAGGTAAGCAAGCATATGGAGACTCATGGAATTAACCTTGATAGAATATTAGAATACTGTGGTTGATCTGTCTAGGCTGAACATTTCACTGGAAGTTACAGGGTTTTAGAGAACTGACGTATCCAGTGGCATAGCTGTTCTCATTGGAGTAATAATAATAGCAAAGTAACAATAATAATAAAAAACAAGAAGAAATAAAGCAGCTAATAATTCTATGCAATGTACTATACCCACAGCAGTTATGACACTTAATTTTATGTGTCAACTTGATGGGGCTAAGGAATGCTCCAATAGCTGGTAAAACATTATTTTTAGATATGACTGTGAGAATGTTTCTGGAAGAGATTTGCATTTGAATCAGTAGATTGAGTAAAGAGTTCCTCCCTGATATGGACAGGCATCATTCAATCTGTTGAGGGCACACTGAAATAAAACTAAGAGGCTGCGTGACACAGTTTGGCTCTGTGTCCCCACCCAAATATCATCTCAAGTTATAATCCCCATGTTTTGAGGAGGGGACCTGTAATCCCCACGTGTTGAGGGAGGGAAGTGATTGGATCATGCCAGCAGTTTTCCACATGCTGTCCTTGTGATAGTGATTGAGTTCTCATGAGATCTGATGGTTTTATAAGCATCTGGCATTTCCCCTGCCTGCACTCACTTTCTCCTGCCACCTTATGAAGAAGGTACGCGCTTCCCCTTCATCTTCTGCCATTATTGTAGGTTTCCTGAGGCCTCCTAGCCATGCTTCCTGTCAAGCCTGCAGAAGTGTGAGTCAATTAAACTTCTTCCCTTTATAAACCTCTTCCCTTTATAATTACCCAGTCTCAAGTAATATTATTTATAGCAGTGTGAGAACAGCCTTGAGGAAGGTAAATTTCTATCTCTTTTCTTGAGCTGGACATCTTCTTCTGCCCCCAGGCATAAAAACTCCTGGTTGCTGAGCCTTCAGACACAAACTGAATTCACCACTAGCTTTCCTAGTTCTTCAGCTTTCAGATGGCATATCACAGGACTCCTCAACCTCCATAACTGAGTGAGTCAATTCCAATTTTACAATTTCTCATTCATAGAGAAAATAAATATCTCTATCTCTATATCTGTATCTCTAGCTGTATCTCTATCTCTGTCTCTCTCTGTCTCTCTCTCTCTCTCTCTCTCTCTCTCTATCATCCCCCCTGTTGCTTCTCTTTCTCTGGAGAAATCTAATACAGCACTGTTATAAGCAATTTCAATGTATTATATATTTAATTTACTCAACAAACCTATTAATTAGGTAAAATAATAATTCAGAGTTCATAGATAAGAAAAAATTTTTTTGTGATGACACAAATAGTAAGACCTTAAACAAATATTACTTAATATTCCTATGTGTCAGTTTTATCATCTATAACAAATAAACTGACATGGTAGGCTAGATGAGCTCATCAGAGCTAAAAACACTTACATGGCTTCATCAAAAGAATTGGCCTGGCTAGACCTCACCGCTAGTGTTAGAGAAATAGGAATCAGTATGGATTGATAAGAAATTTAATCTTATAACATCACAAATAAATGGAATTTTATCTAAATACGGATCGGCTTTGTGTATAAAAACATATATTCCCCATTTATATCAGTCATGGTCCTTGGGGGAAACAGATGAGACATATAAAAGGATAATTACAAAAATTTAAGAAAATACACAATTGTTGATAAAGTTATGGGCCAAGTGAAGGGAAACAAATGAGATAATGAACTACACTTCCAAGCAATAGCATGGAGCTGTTATGAGCTCAAGGCCTGAAAAAGAAAAGTGAGGGAACAAGGATCCAGAATACTGAGAATAGCTCTAGAGGAGAGCTATTGTATGGAAGTTGTGGCCCTTGGTATAGGGAAGCAGTCAAACTGTGGCTCTGACTATTATTGTCTCCCATACTCATTTTCTGACAGTTAATTCTACTGGTAGAATCAATAGGAGGACAGAGCGCAAAGAAGCTTATTGATGCAGTACACAAAGTTCAGTCTTCCAGGAACACAGGGCAGGGTGGAAAAAGCTGATGAGTGATTTGGAGAAACAAACAGAGAATCTCTAACATATAGAAAGTCCAATCCAAATCCACATTTCAAATATCTATGGAAAGATAAAATTTAATTCCTAAAATCATTTATATTGAAAGTGGACCAGAATGGCTTGAAAGAGAAAAAAAAAAAAAAAAACATTTGACAAAGCCGTAGAAAAATACATGATCTTTTTTCTCTTTTTTGACTGTATTATAATAATAACTTTGATCCACTTTGAGAGATTTACATTCCACAAATCACTTTCAACAAAAAGCGTATGGAGAAGAAGGCTAAGAGGAGCTAGATACTTACCCAGCTGATACTTACAAAGTGACTGAGGCAAGATACAAGACATCTTTTCTTCTGAAGGCCATGTTCTTTCCATCTCAATACAGCAGGCTTCCACCAGAAGAGTCCTGTACACATGCAGTGACCCCTGCTCCTACTAATCTTTGGTTTCCCACAGTGAGTTCATCTTACCTAAGGCAATTTTTTTTCATCTCTGTAAAAATATCTTTCTTATTATTTTTTTTCTTCCAGAAAATACACTGGAAAAAAGTGTCGGCAGTTAGGAGCTCATTCTCCTCTTAGGTAGATGTGATACATGTGACAACATTAAAGGTGCTGAGAAGTCCTACCAAAAAGTACCTTTCATGAGGCTCAAATTTTCCATGACGTTTTTACCACAGAATCCCTTTACATTTTTATTCTTATAAAAGTTACTAATTGCCACCAAAACTTTGGCTTCCTAGAAAACACACTGCTGGATGCTATTCCAAGTGAAGTTTCAAATTCAGCGAGTCCCCAAATGAATTCATCTGTGCATGTCTACTAGTATCTCCAGCAAGCTCCTGGTAACCTAGTTTCAAAATGTTAAAGTTTTCTTTTCTTCTGTTCCCAATTGTGTCTACACCTAATCACTCAGCAAAATTGGTTAATTCTATTTTTAAAATGCTTCATACATTGTCCTTTCTTTCTTCCCATTTCTAGGAATACTATCCAATATTGCAAATTCTATCTTTCCAACAAAATTTATTTCAAAGTAGCGCTTCTATTAATTTTTTTCATCTAAGTTTAAACTATGACATTGTACTTTTTCCATTTAAAATCTTTACTGATAAAATTGTTCTAAAAAAGCATACATATTTCTCATTCTGACATTTAAAAGAAATTCTTCAATGCATGACTCTAATCACTTGATTGCGAAGGAATTCATTTATCAGAGGAACGATGTACTAGGTTGCTAATTAGGGTGCTTCAAACTATGAAATATTTTCCCATTATTAACTCATTTTTTTCTGTAACATTTAGGTGTGTCCAGTATACATCTGGCTTCATAACAGTTTATGTGAACACACAAAGATAAATAAATTAGTGTCAGACTATTGTGCTTATGTGGATATATGTGTTTCTCACCATATAATTCTGGCTGTCTTTCTCAGGGGGGTAAGTTACTCAGTGGAAGCTATGAAAGATTTGAAAAAATACGAAATCCCATATGACAGGAGTTTTTCTATTAAATAAAGCAGCATAACAAATGTAGGTGACTATAATTATAAGTCACATAATACCTGAATTAAAATATTTATGCTGGACATGTATGTTGTGTTAACTGCTTCCATTCTCAAAAATAATTGTCCCCCCAACAAGTTCATTACCTGGTGAGGTTCTATTCATTTTTCAAGATCTATCTTAGGCATTATTCAGCTGAATTCGATCTCATAGTGTGTATTTGGTGAGGCATTACAACTTAGTAGTTTAGACTTCATGATTTAGAATCACAAAGCACATATTCAGGCTCTCACTCTCTTAATTATGAATCTTGCTATGAGTAAGGTTAATTAAAACAAATAAAACAATTTTTCCCAATTCAGAAATGATAGAAATATTTTTACCTCCAGGACTGTTGTGAAAAGTTGATTAATATACTTGGAATGTTGTAACTGTTCAATACATATTAGCAAATGTCAGTGTTTCCATATCATATCACATGCTTTTATCTCTCAAACAGATACTGACTTGAATTTATTAATTTGTTTATTTAGTCTATAATTCTTTTAACTCATAATTTACAAATATTAGTGATACTTAAGATTCTATATATTTATGGAATACATGTAAGATTTTGTTACATGCATATAATGTGTAATGATCAAATCAGGGAATTTGGGGTATACATCACCTAAGTATTTATTATTTCCATGTGTTGGATATATTTCAAGTTCTCTTTTCTAGCTACTTTGAAATATATAATACATTGTTGCCAACTATGGTCACCCTACTCTGCTATTGAACATTAGAGTTTATTTATTCTGGCTGGGCTCAGTGACGCTCATGCCTGTAATCCCTGCACTGTGGGAGCCTGAGGTGGGTGGATCCCTTGAGGTCAGGAATTTGAGACCAGCCTGGCCAACATGGGGAAACCTCGTCTCTAATTAAAACACAAAAAATTAGTCGGGCATGGTGGCGGGCACCTGTAGTCCTAGATACTTGGGAGGCTGAGGCAGAAGAATCACTTGAACCTCAGAAGGTGGAAGTTGCAGTGAGCTGAGGTTGTGCAACTGCACTCCAGCCTGGGCAACAGAGCAAGACTCCATCTTGAAAAAAAAAAAGGAACTTATTTCTGCTATCTAACTGTATATTCGTATCAAAAAACCAACTCTCCTTAATCCCCTCTTCCACCCACTCACTCTTCCCAGCCTCTGTTGTCTGTCATTCCATTCTCTACCTCCAGGAGAGCAACGTTTTTAGCTCCCACAAAAAGTCAGGATGTGAGAAATTTATCTTTTAGTTTTTACTTTATTTCACTTAACAAAATGACCTCCAGTTACATCCGTGTTGCTGCAAATGATGTAACTAGAACACCATTTTACTTTGCAAAATTTTAAAAGTTTTTTTCTATATTTACTTAAAAAGGCACTTATTTTTAAATTCCTTAAGCCTTACTAGAATGTCTGATAGTGATCATAATATTTGTTCACTGCATATATAGATTTTACTCTGCATTATAGCCCCAAATCCTGCTATAAGCTGCAGTGAAAGATCTTTGCTTCTGAGTGTTTTTATTTACAAACAGCTTAGAGCTATTATTCAATATTTAGTTTTTAAGGTTTCATAAAGCTCAGTGGAATTTAGCTCACCCATTTAAACTTTAATCATCAAAAAGCAATACATAGATAATGATTTGTTGCTTTAAAATAGGACCATGAAATGACATAAAATATGTTCATATTCTGATTGAAGTATAAGTGCTTACAAGGTTATTATATTAATTCACTTCATGTTAATAGCATTAATAGACTTTTCAATGCTATATTCTGTATTTAGTTGTATTACAAACTCGCATATTGAAGGTTATTGTCTCAATCAGTTTATACTGCTGCAGACAGAAAATTTGGTATATGACATTCTTATCATCCATGTTACCTTTACAGATAAATTTCAAATTTTAAAATTTTATAATCAGCTACTTTTACATATTTAAAAGAACATTCTCTATATCACACTATTGATTTTGATATTTTTCTAACAGATTTGAAAGAAATAAGAAATATCTCAATGAAAGTTTCACCATATTCAAATCTGTTTATAGATGCTTGCTTTATTTTTATTTTTTTACTTATTATTTTGTTTAATTTCCAACTTTTAAGTTCAGAGGTATATGTGCAGGGTGTGCAGGTTTGTTACATAGGTAAACATATGCTATGGTGGTTTGCTGCACCAATAATCCCATCACCTAGTTATTAAGAACAGCATTCCTTAGCTATTCATCCTGATGCTCTTCCTCCTCCTAGCCCCCACACTTCCACAAGCTTCAGTGTGTGTTGTTCTCCACCATGTGGCTGTGTGTTCTCATCATTCAGCTCCCCGCTGTAAGTGAGAACACGTGGTATTTGGTTTTCTGTTCCTGCATTAGTTTGCTGAGGATGATAGCTTCCAGTTCCACCTATGTCCCTGTAAAGAACATGATCTTGTTTCAAATGTGTTTTTGAGATGCTTTCATTTGGAATGTAGGCATTTTGGGAAAAAATTTATCATTACAAAGAAAAAAATACTTATATTATTTACTCCAACAGATTTCATTATTATTATTATTATTTTTTTAGCTCCTGCCTACTGAAAAGAGTAACAGAAGCACCGAGAATATTGTTAAGCACTCCCAGGAGCTAATTCTCACATAAATTCTCAAAACAAACAAACAAACAAACAAAAATCCTATGGAAAAATTGTAAAAGGTACCCTAAGGGGAGACATTCTGGGGAATTGCACAACTAACAGGAAGAACAAACTTGAAATTTAAGGAAAAACTATTTTATCAATTCAGATGAAACTTAATAGAGTGATCAAACATCACAGTTTTCTTCGTACAGTCACTGTTTACAACTCTTGCCCCGTGTAATTATTATTAATCTCTCCTGATACTCTCAAAAGTGTCCCAGGTAGGGGTATAAATTATATGACCACATAAAACTTACAGGCCTAATTCTTTAGCTACTAAAGGACTTTTGTGATATTCTTTGTCAGAAAAGTGATTGTATCTAATTTCAAAACCAAATCTCTTGAGAACCCTAAGCTAACAATTGCAATAGGAGAGGTTTATCAACTATTTAACTTTATGTTAAGATTTGTTGCACTTAAAGGAATTTTTTTCAAGATTTCAAACTTCTAGAAGACACTGAATTAGGAGACATTTGGTTATCAATTACTGTTCTGAGGCAATATTACAAACCTCAGTATAAAAATGATGATATTCCTATGTTTGCTGATCGTTAATGCTTCTGGCTTGGTGTGCTTGTTGTCATTAATTGACATGTACAACTTTTTATGAAGTGACCTTGATGAATTAACATTAATAGCAATCAAAGGTAAACACAAGAGTTCACTGCTTTTGTTTTATATCGGCATTCTATTTTAATAGTGCTGTGGGCTTTAAGAAAAAGAGTATGTAAGACATAATTTGTGCCTCTACATAAATCATTGTGGCATCAACAATAACAGTCATCATCATCATAATTAATAACTGTACCAGTCAAAGCCCTGGTAGAAAACAGAAACAACACACATATGGGTAATTTTGGGAAAAGTTAAAAGAACTCATTTCAAAAGTTATAGATGAAAGTGCTGTCAGGTGTAGAGAAACAATAGGGATAATGGAACGTCCTGAGATTACTAACAGAAGGTTTGTAGTAACTCCTAGGCACTGCAAGGTGGGAGTCAAAATAATAAATAGCTAGATCTCACTTTTATTTTTCTCCTTCCAGTGTACTACCGGTGCCCCCTATTGACCACAGCTAAGAGGGCATGGGAAACCATAGTTATTCCATATGGGCCTCAGCTTCCAAGGGCAGAAAACATGATGGAGAATGATGTGAAATGATTCTCTTGGAGATAATGTAAGGCGTTTAGAGCAACCACCAGCATCATCTTCAGTATAATCATCGTCATTTTCTTGACTAACGCTTTTGAACCCTTACCTTAACTGCTATGTGCTCCAAAGCAATTATACATTATCTTGTGTGTTTTTGTTTTATTTTATAGACGAAACTCAAATAATTTGAATAAATCACTCAGAGTTGTAAATCTACTCAGTGGTCAAATTTTCATAAATCCCAAATCTGTTAAAGACTTCAACTATGCTCTTTATCACAGTATTCTTCTTCCTTAATATTTAGTTTAGACATTTCTATAAAATATGGGACCAAGATTATTAATAATCGAAAACAACAAGAAATCATATAAGGAAGTATACAGTTCAGTATGTTATAAAACTGCTATATATAGAACATAAGAACTAGTTTGACAATGACACAGTTAATTTTTATTGACCTCAAGTTTGTATCAAGCTTTTCTGATGTTGGCTCTCGTATTGAAAATGATGTATTAGTCTGTTCTTACACTGCTATGAAGATATACCTGAAACTGGGTAATTTATAAAGGAGAGGTTTAATTGATTCACAATCCCACATGGCTTAGTAGGCCTCAGGGGACTTAAAGTCATGGTGGAGGAGGAAGACACACATCTGACATGCCCTGAAGACATTTTCCCGATTGTCCCGGGGATTAACATTCTGCTGCTGGTTACTTAGAGGAGAAATTCAAACTGGCTGCTGAAATTTGCATAAGAAAATGGGTTTTTCTTTTCCATCACATCATCAGACTGCATATTTTCCAAACTTTTATATTCTACTTCCCTTTTAAACTAAGTTCTAATTTAAGAGTATCTCTCTCAAGTTCAGAATTCCACAGACCTGTAGGGGAGGAGCAAAATGCTACTTGTCTTTTTGCTAAAGCATAGCAAGAATGAGCTTTGCTCCAGTTCCCAGTAAGTTCCTCATCTCCATCTGAGATCACATTAGCGTGAACTCTAGGGAGCTTTCAGTCATGGCCAGAGTACAACCTGGAGCTTGCACATTGCATAGCAAAAACAGGGCGAGAGAGAGTGGAGTCATGGAGGGTAAGGTTGAGGAGGGGTCACACACTTAAGCAAACAGATCTTGTGAGAACTCACTCACTATGGCAAGGAGAGTGACAGCACGAGGGATCTGGTCGCATGATTCGAACACCTCCCACCAGGTCCAATCTCCAACACTGGAGATTACAATTCAACATGAGATTTGACAGGGACATGTATTCAAACCATATCAGAATGTACTGGGAAATTGGCTCCTTTGAAACTCCATTACTCCAAATTCCTAATTGGTTATATTTTTCACTGACATGTTTAGAATGTTTGATTAGGATTTGTGGTAACATGGAGTCATAACATATTAGATGTAGATTAACTTTTTCATAACCAATCATTTTCTTTGAGCAGTGTTTTGTGATTCTCATTGTAGAGATAGTTCAGCTCCCTGGATAGCTTCATTCCTACGTATTTTATTCTTTTTGTGGCAATTGGGAAATGGAATTTACCTTTCTGATTTGGCTCTTGTCTTGACTGCTATTGGTGTATAGGAATGCTAGTGACTTTTGTACATTGATTTTGTATCCTGAAACATTGCTGAAGTTGTATATCAGCTATGGAGCTTCTGAGCCAAGACTATGTGGTGTTTAAAATATAGAGCCATGTTGTCTGCAAACAGAGATAGTTTGACTTCCTTTCTTCCTACCTGGATGCTCTTTACTTTTTTTCTCTTGCTTGATTGCTCTGACTAGGACTTCCAATACTATATTGAATAGGAGTGGCAAGAGAGAGCATCTTTGTCATCTGCTGGTTGTCAAGGGGAATGCTTCTAGCTTCTGCCCAATCAGTGTAATGTTGTCTGTAGATTTGTCATTGTGGCTCTTATTATTCTGAGGCATGTTCCTTCAATACCTAGTTTATTCAGAGTTTTCAACATGAAGGGTGCCCAAAGCACTTAACAGATCCAGTGCTATTCCTATCAAACTACCAATGACACTATTCACAAAACTAGAAAAAAACTATTTTAAAATTCATATGGAAGCAAAAAATGGTCCCAAATAGCCGAGGTTATCCTAAGCAAAAAGAACAAAGCTGAAAGTACCATGTTACACAATTTCAAACTATACCACAGGGCTACAGTATGCAAAACAGCATGGTACTGGTACAAAAACAGACACATAGACCAATGGAACACAATAGAGAGCCCAGAAACAAGACTTCACATTTATAGCTGTAAAAAGTAAAGTAGAGGTTCCTCTTCAAAGACTTTCTTCCCCATCTAATTAGGAATAAATAGTAACTTCTCTTAGAAGCAAAATTTATTCAAAGACCTGTGCTGACATTCTTAAATATCTGGTAGCCGTAATAAATAAACCAATGTACTTTATGTTCTTAGGTCCCACATTTTAGCCTAAAGATTTGCCCTGGAATGTTTATACTGGTCCAAGCCAGCATTAGTTCATAGCTTGTTCCTCTTTCTTATTTAAAGGTGTTTTTACCTTTCTTAGCATTCCACAAGTTACTTCCTCCTTCCTTTGTTCTCCTCTGCCTTTGCCTCTTTAAAAAAGTTCTAAGTTGCTAGCCAATCAGTACAAATACAGAATGTGAGGTCCCATTCCAGCCAATGGAAATCAGACACAGCAGTAGGGTGAATGCGTCAGGTTATAAATGACCCTGTCTCCTTTGTTTGGTGTACTTTCATGACAAAACTGCTGGCGAGTGTTCCTTTTCTGCAGAAAATCAAAAAATGACCTTGCTGAGGAAATTAAATTTATGTTCAAGTGCTATTTCTTTATGGCACCAGGGAACAAGCATTTCTAATATAGCCATCTGATCTTTGACAAAGCTAACAAAAACAAGCAATGGGGGAAAGACTGCCTATTCAATAAATGGTGCTGTTATAACTGGCTAGCCATATTCAGAAGACTGAAGCTAGACCACTTCCTTACATCATATTTAAAAGTCAAGTCAAGGTGGACTAAAGACTTAAAAGTAAAACCAAAAATTACAAAAACCCTGGAAGACAACCTAGACAATACCATCCTGTACATAGGAACTGACAAAGATTTTATGACAAAGACACCAAAAGCAATCACAGCAAAAGCAAAATTTGACAAGCGGTATCTAATTAAGTTCAAGAGCTTCTGAACAGCAAAAGAAGCTATCAACAGAGTAAACAGACAACCTATAAAATGGGAGAAAATATTTACAAACTATACATCAGAATCTGTAAGGAACATAAATCAATACACAAAAAGTGGGCAAAGGGCATGAAGAGACACTTCTCGAAAGAAAACATAAAAGCGATCAACAAATATGAAAAGATGCTCGTCATCACTAATCGTCAGAGAAATACAAATCAGAACCACAATGGTTACCATCTAACACTGGGCATACTGGCTATTAAAAAGTTGTAAAATAACAGACACTGGAAGGCTGCATAGAAAAGGGAATGCTCATACACTGTTGGTGGGGATGTAAGTTAGTTTAGCCACTGTGGAAAGCAGTTTGGATACATTTTTGGACATCAAAAGCAATTTCAACAAAAGCAAAAATTGACAAGTGGGATCTAATTACAATTAAGAGCTTCCGCACAGCAAAACAAAACAAAACAAAAAAAAAAACTATCAACAGGGTAAACAGACAACCTACAGAATAGAAGAAAATATTTTCAAAGTATGCATCTGACAAAGGTCTAATACCCAGCATCTATAAGGAACTTAAATTTACAAGAGAAAAACAAACTATTCCATTTAAAAGTGATCAGAGGACATAAATAGACACTTTTCAGAAGAAGACCTACATGTGGCCAATAAGTATATGAAGAAAAGCTCAGTATTACTAATCATTATAGAAATGCAAATCAAAACCACGATGATATACTATCTCATACCAGTTAGAATTGCTATTTTTAAAAAGTCAAAAAATAAATGCTGTCAAGGTTGTGGAGAAAGGGAACACATATACACTGTTGGTGGGTGTGTAAATTAGCTCATTCATTGTGGAAAGCAGTGTGGCAATTCCTCAAAGAGCTAAAAGTGGAACTACCATTCAACCCAGGAATCCCATTACTGGGTACATACCCAGAGGAAAGTAAATCATTCCACCATAAAGACACATACATGCGAATGTTTGTTGCAGTACTATTCACAATAGCAAAGACATGGAATCAACCTAAATGCTCTTCAGTGATAGACTGGATAAAGAAAATGTGGTACATATATACCATGGAACACTATGCAGCCATAAAAAAGAACAAGGTCATATCTTTTGTGGGAACACTGATACAGCTGGAGGCTATTATCCTCAGCCAACTAATCCAGGAACAGAAAACCAAATATTGCATCTTCTCACTTATAAGTGGGAGCTAAATGATGAGAACTTATGAACACGAAGAAGGAAACCACAGACACTGAGATGTGCTAGAGGGTGGAGGGTGGGAAGAGGGAGAGAAGTAGAAAAAAGATAACTATTGGGTACTGGGCTTAATTCCTGGGTGATAAAATCATTTGTACGGCAAACCCCCATGATATGAGTTTACCTATGTAACAAACTTTAACATCTACCCCCAAAACTGAAATAAATGTTTACACAAGCCAACAAAAACCATCAGGTGTATGTGGCCTTTGGGTGGCTAGTGTCCTTTGCCTCTGCTTTCCCAGAAATGCACTTGTGAACTGTGTAAAGTTTATTTTAAAAGAATATTGTACCTGATTTCTAAAAATGTTTTAGCATCTGCCCTCAATAGATGTATATTTATATATTATAAAAGTAATAAATATTTATTTAGCTCTTATACCAGGCACTCTTCAATTGAATTTATTTGCATTAACTTTCATATGTATTAACAACAATCTCAAGTATCCTCAGTTTATATATGAGGAACAACTCAGACATGGACATTACAAAATAAATTGTTGAAAATCATTCCATCAGTAATTATTAAACATGGAGTTAAAATCTATTCATCCTGCCTTCAGAAATATTCTCTTTAACGTATTTTATTGCCTGTACAAATTACATGTGTATATTATTGCCCAAATATACATATTTATAACTGCATACATATATAATTTGTATTGCAAAAGATATAAATTCCAAAATTCAAAAAATAAGAAAATATATGTAATTTCTTCTCCATATCTTCTATCTTCCCTATTTTTCTTTTTTTTTTTTTTCTTTGAGGGACACAGCCATTTCTCTTGATGCAGACTGGCAAAATTGGTATAACTCTCTCTACCACTTCAACATGTGGGTTGGGAAATTTTAACTTCGTAGCTTGTGAAGGCTTATTTTAGGTTGGTCAGGAGTTTTTGCATTGGTGCAGGTGGCTTTTAACTGTTGATGTCAGGGCAAGGGCTTTTAATCTTCAGAAAACGTGCCTTTTGTTACTCAGTATTAACATCTTTAAGGGCTATAGAAAGGTTTGTCCACCTTGGAATTGTACACATTTCGGGCTGGATAACTATTTATCGATTGATGAGGGGAGAGCTTTCCTGGGCGTTATAGGATGTTTAGCAAGGATCACTGACCTCTACCCACTGGATTCCCATAGTACTTTTCCCCCAGTGTAAAAATAAAAAATGTGTTCAGATAATGACAAATCTCCTCTAAGAGCCAAAAATAGCCCTCAGTTGAGGAATACTGCTATACAGGAAATTGGTGCTTTTTCTAAACTCTGGGATACGCGTACTTAGAGTCTTCACGAAAGTTAACGTTAGAGTTTAGATGTAGTTTCTTGGAACTTATCTTGTTTGCTGTTCTTTGGGAAACCTGGATCTGTGGTTTGGTGTATTATATTAATTTGGGAAAAAATTGTAATCATTATTGTTTCAAATATTTATTCTGTTGTTTTCTCTCTCCCTTCTCCTTCTGATATTTCTATTACATATACATATATATAGTAGTATGTAATACTTTATAGTTGTTTCAGAATTCTTGGATATTTTGTTCCTTTTTTCTTTTTGCTTTCCAGTTTCTGAAGTTTCTATTGACATATCCTCAAGCTCAGAGCTTGTTTCCTCGGCCATATCCAGTCTGTTATTAAGCTGATAAAGGCCTTCTTCATTTCTGTTACAGTGTTTCTAGCATTTGTTTTTTATTACTTCTTAGAATTCTCATTGGTTTGCTTACATTTTTCATCTGTTCTTGAATGTCGTCTATTTTCTCCACTAGCACGATTAGCGTATTTTAAATAGTGATTTTGAACTCCTGGTCAGATAATTCTGCCATCCCTGCCATATGAGTCTGGTTCTGATGCTTGCTCTGTCTCTTCAGCCTGTGTTTTTTGCTTAGTATGACTCATAATTTTTTGTTGAAACCTGGACACAATGCTCTAGGTAAAAGGAACTCTGTTAAATAAGGCTTGAGTGATGTGGTAATAAGTTGTGAAGGAATGATAAGCGTTCTATGTTCTTATGTTTAGGTCTCAGCCCTTTACTAAGCTTTTACTCCTGAGCTGTGAATTTCACAAGGGCTTTACAGGTTCCCACCACCTGATAGGTAGAACAGGATGGTCACAGGGGCAACAGTAATGGCTTAGTGATAGGCATAAGTGCCAAAGTAGAATGGCTCAAATCCAATTCTATATTCAAGCTCAAAGAGGAAAATAAAAAAGGGTTACATAACTTTGAATTTATGTAGCTTATTCATACAGGATATTAGATATCATTTCCCATTCCTTGAACTTATTCCTTGACTTTGGATTTTTTTAATCACATAAATTCTTATCAGAGCATAATTTCCTTTGACTCAGCTTGTGGGTTCACCCATATTAAATGACAGATTACAAAATAAATGTTAGTGATGGCCTGTATATTAAAGTAATATGCCATTTTTATAAATGGAAGAAGAGAAACAACTTAAATAAATTATTGCAAACTAACAAAGCAGCATTAATATTTTGAGTATGGAGTATTTTGTACCTTGGAGTCAGATTTGCTTAGAAATAGAAAAGAAGAGTGCTTCAGTCTGATGATCAAAATAGAAACGGTACAGGAATAAAAACTAAATAACACAAGTCAGACTGACTGAATTGGAGGAAGAGAGATATTCTTAAGGAAAAGGCTGAAATTTTAAAGGACCGATTAGAAATAACTAAGAGGAAAATGAGAACTTAAAGGTCAGACCACACTGATAAGTACTGCATCTAACTTCTTTTTAAAAGGCCATTAAAAAATAATTATTTTAAATGTAATTGTAAAATAGTGACTGAGGACTAAAAAGACATTTAACAGAAGAAAAAATCCCAAAGAACCCAAAATAGACCAAAATGACTCCCTAAAAGAGAACCAGGGATCTGGAAATAATTTAAAGCTATCTCTGAAAGCTAAGGTTTGAGAATTCATACTAATTGCAGACCTACTCATTAAAGATTACTATCAACATACCAAGAGGTTAAAACCTCTAGACATATTTGAGAGATGAAGCTCAGAAATCAGAATATAGCCATTGACAGAGGAGATTCTGGCATTACCTATACCCTGGAGGGACATGCCCAAGCCAAGAGAAGACACAGCAATGGTGTCAATGAGTGATAAAGCCTGTCTGGATTGGTTGTTGAGCTAAAATGAAAATACCTCCTGGCTGGAATGATACAGTTCTGAAAAGTGAAGATAAGTCACACTTGTTAGATGTGTTTGACATTGAATGGTGATAATTTCTGAAGTTCTCATGGATTCACACCCATTGTAGTGAGAGACCCTTGGGATGGCAACTGAAAACACCCTAGCTCATTTTTATTTTGAATTGACATCCAACCACTGAGATACTCTCCAAGATATGTGACTTAGAGGAACGTAGGGCCTATTCTTTGACTTTTCTCTGCCACTCATGCCCTTCCCATAGATGCCCACATGGCTCACTCTCCCAAGTCACCTACCTCAAGTCATGATTAAATGGTTACCTTGTCAAGGAAGCTTACCCTGACTGCTCTTTTTAAAATTGTCATCTGAAGTCCATAACTCCAATATGACTATCCTCTTTACCATATATATGAGATATGTATATTATATTATATAAAAATGTATATATGGCATATATTATATATGTTATATTTAAGATATTATATATATATTATATAAATAGCACTTTCTAAAATGTTACAGAATTTATTTCATTTCTTATTTTATATTATACTCTAGAATATAACATTCATGACAGCACAGAATTTTGGTATATTTTATTCATTAATATACTTTAAGAATTTAGAAAAGGGCTTACATACAGGAAGCACTCAATAAATATTGTTTAACAAATGGATGTATTATCTACAACAGTTGGAAACAAACTAATACAGTTTCTAGGGCTTTGCAGGAACTAGACAAGTTCAAGAAGAAAATTTTAGCCCCTATCAGTCATCAAGAACTTCTTCAACAAATAATTAACAGATTAAGAGAAATCGAGAATGGTTTTAAAATTTACATTAAGACTTGAAAACTTGAATCATTAATTCAAACGGGGGAAAAGGACTTCATTTTGAACTTTAGCTCCTTTGAATTTTTAACATTCTTGCATGTCAACTTAATATCTGAATTCTAATTTCTCCCTAAAAATAATAGAGGGTTTATATTAAATTTGAAGACATTTATATATGTTGGTTTCATTTTTATTTTGAATTGCATTTTTACATCGTATTACCAAAATATGTTATTTTTGTTCATTGAAGAAATTCCGATTGACATAGTTTGTCCAATAATGTGGCTGGCTTGAATTTGAAGAAGTTTCAGCTGACAATAGAGTAATCTTGGAGTTACTTTAATAAATAGACTATTTTGATTCAATGCAGAACCTTTTGAAAGAGGTGAATCTAAACGGAATACTCAGGCTTTCAGAAGATACTCAAAAGAGTACTGCTGCTATTTGGAGAGTGGCCCATGAAACGTAATGCAGTACAGTTTGGATAAACTCCCAGTACTTTGGACCAGGGGAACACCACGAAGCCCTGCGTCCATGGGCTTTTTTGTTATGCTCAAAGTGTCAAGGGAAAAAAGAAAGACAGTAGGAAAGAAAGGGAACACTTCATCCCCATGCATGATGTGTTCCTCCTATAAAGGGATCCCCAGGCTCCACCCTTAAACTTTCTACCCTAAAGAAGAGTAATAAATTACCCTTTCAATAAATTTGAGAGAAATAAGTGGACATGATTGGTTCAGATCCTACCTTTTCTTTTGGAAGCACATCAGCCCACAGATAGCATAGTACTTCCCTGCTCCCTTCAGGGGAGAACTTTTCAGGTCCTCCATGACTATGACTGGTTAGGGAATTTTGCCTCAGTTTGGGTATTTAGGAGACTCATTTTGTACTAAACTAAGCTATATCCTTCCACATTAGCCTTTACTAATAACAAAGATTATGTGTTAGCCTTGGCTTTTACTTTTTGCTGTTCAGACTTAGGTGAAGGAGAGGCTTGCTGTTTACTGCCATCCTCTTAATGAATCCAATACACATTTTCTTGACAATTACCTAATTGGGTGAGAGTTTCTCATTTTGAGAATTATGCTGGCAAGAAGATAATCCCATCTGTTCCATCTTCTCTCCCAGCATCTCAGATCTTACTTCTTTTGACCTCTGCTGCAGCCATTGAGTTGTGATCGCTCTAAGCATGGCCAGTTTGATGAGCTGATGGCTCTCTTTGTGAGAGTCAGTGAAAGGGTGAGACAGGTTACTTCAGTCTTGCCAAAGTTATTCCATGTGGCACTGAAAGTTTAAGTGAAACCTTTTAAATTATTAATTGAGCAACTGTATCATGGGATAACAAGCAAAGAATGAAAAGACTTTAAATGTTCACTTTCTGAAGTAATTTCAATATATTCCTTTGTAAGACGTTCCTGAAACTCCTCACAACTTAGAAGAAAGCCCCACTCCTACTCATTGAAAGCAATCTCAATCTCTAAGTGTATTCTTATACTGCCCTATATTTATTCCTATTATTCTGGAATATTATCCATACTTCCACATTTAGTTAATGCAGGTTATGAGGAGTTTGTACTTTGCTACCAGAGTTCATTTGAAAATATATGAGGACGTTGGTTATTGGTTATTAAAATGACCGGAGAACATTATTGATGTTTTTTTGGTGGACTGAGGGATATAAATTTTACCACAATAAGAACAATTCCATCCAAATTCCAAAAGCACCCCATTAATCAAAAATTGATAAGGTTGTATTAAGTTGCTTATTATGAACAGTTCCATGATGATCATTTCTATACATGTCTTTTCCTGCTTATGTATGCAGTGGTGAAATTGTTGGGGTATATGATATGCTTTTGTGCAGCATTAGTACCAATCAGTTTCCCTAAGTGGTTGTACAAAATTTATACTCCCATTAGCAATATATGAGTGTTATCAGTAGCACTACATCCTTGCTTCCAGTGGGTATTTTTTTCTCCTAAATTTGTCTCTTTTGATGTGTATACAGTGTTACCTCTTTAATTTGATGTATCTGATTTCTGACTACTGTGGTTGAGCAAATTTCCACATGGCTTCAGGTATTTGACTTAAACTCTATTTTGAAATTCCTGTTCAAAATTCATCTCCCACTTTATATATATTATTTTTATTCTTTAATAGCAATCATTTGATTAGCCAAAGTTTAACTATTTACCAATTTTTAAATTTTATATTTTATGGAAAACTTTTTCTGTATTATGCTTGGGAATGGAAAGCCTACTATAAGATCATTGGGTAATTTACATATATATGTGTGTGTGTGTGTGTATTCCAAAATATCCAGTTTGAACTACTTATTTGGAGAGAAATACCCATGTAGACATAAACACACCTGGAATTTTTATGTATGATATGAGGAAGGATGCAAAATTATTTTTCCTATAAGCATATTCAATTTACATAGAACGGTTTGTTAAAAGAACATTCTGTCTCCAGTGTCTGGAGGTGTCAGCTTTGTCATAAATCAGATGCACCCGTATGTGGGAAAGGGTTTTTGGAACTGTTAATATATCCTTTTCCACTGATGTATTTGTCTGTATTTGGAATAAGATCATACTGTCTCAGTTATGGTAACCTTTTGAAGGTTTTTGTATATGATTGTGTAAGTGCTATTAAATTTTAAAGCCATTTTAATTTTCTATTTTGTATACTGAAGATGTACAATATGGTACTTTGATATATATGTACAGAGTGAAATGATTGATAAAGTCAAGCTGATTAACACGTCCATCACCACACATACCTTTTTATTTTTAATTTTTTTATAAGAGCACCTAAGATGTACTTTTAGCATATTTTTAGTATACCATATTATTAACTGTAGTCTTCATGCTGTATATTATATCCCTAGATTTATTTATCCTACATAACTGTTACTTTTTGTCCTTTTACCTAGATGCCCCCCAATTGCCATCCCTCCCACTCCATTCTGCAGTTCTGTGGTAAGTCCTAGGTAATCACTCACCTACTATGTATTCAACTTTTTTAAAGATTTCACATTTAAGAGAGATCATGCAGCACTTTTCTTTCGGTGTCTGGCTTATTTCACTTAGCGTAATGTCATCCAAGTGTATTTGTCCTGCTGTAAATGGCAGAATTTCCTTCTTATTTAAGGCTAAATAATATTCTATTATATGTCTACATCACATGTTATTTATCAGCTAATCCACTGATGAACATTTAGGTTGTTTTTACGCTTAGTTACTGTGAATAATGCTGCTATGAATGTGAGTGTAGAAATATTTCTACCAGGTGCTGATTGTTATTTCCTTTGGGTATGTACCCAGAAGAGGGATTGTTGGGTCATATGGTAATTCTAGCTTTAATTTTTTAAAGTACGTTCATACTCTTTTTCATCATAGCTGTACAAATTTACATTCCATTTACATTTAGTGTACAAAAGTTCCCTTTTCTCTACATCCTTGTAAATACTTATTATCTCAACTTTCTGATTATCCAACATGCTTGATGTGCTGTCTTGTTGTGGTTTTCATTTGCATTTCCCTGATGACTAGTGATGTAGAGTATCTTTTCATATACCTATTTGTCCATTTATATGTCTTCTATGGAGAAATATTTATTCAGATACTGTGCCCATTTTTAACATGTTTATTTTTATCTTTGTTACTGAGTTGTGTGAACTCGTTATATGTTTTAAATATTAACCTCTTATCATATATATGGTTTGCAAATATTTTCTCCTAGTCCACAGGATGTTGTTTCATTTTGTTGATTGCTTCCTTTAGTATGCAGGAGTTTCTAGTTTGATATAGCCCCACTTGTTTATTATTACCAGTAAAATCATTTTATTTATACTTTTTCTTTTGAATTTTTATATAAATTATAGAATCAACGTGTTTCTTTATTAAGAAACAAACACTTGAGATTTTAATTGGGATTGCATGAAAACTATTAAAATATTTAGGAGGAATTGACTTCTTTAAAATATTTATACTCCCAGTCCATGAACATTTACACCTTCCTTAATTGTTCTCAATATTCGGCATAAAGATCTTCATTTGTTCATTCACTAACTGTTCCCAGCTGTGAAAGGCAGTATAATAATCTTCAAGGATGTCCACTTCTTAATTCCTGGAATTTGTGGATATGTTGTTACCTTACATGACAAAAACAGACTTTGCACATATGATTAAATTAAAGGTTCTGAGATGAGGAGATTATTCTGAATTATCTGGTTTGGTCCAATATATCCACTAGGATCCTTAAGAGAAAGGCAGGAGGATCTGAGACAGAGAAAAGAATTAGAAAAAGGAAGACGAAGTTGGAGTAATGTGGAGCCAAAAACCTACTAAAGGGCAACCTCTAGCAACTGGAAAAGGCGAGCTTTCCTAGAGCTTCCAAAAGGAGCACAGCCATGCTGATTGCCTTTGGAATTCTGACCTCTAGAACTGTAAGAAAATGATCTCATATTGTTTTAAACCACTAGGGTAATAAAAATTTGTTACACTTGCCTTTGGGAACCAATATACTGTTTAGTATAAATGTGCTGAACATCCTTGAGTAGTTTATTTCTCAGGATTGATATTTTTGATGCAATTGCAAATGACATTGTTAATTTTACTTTATAAATATCTGTTGTTATATAATAAAAATGCAATTGTTATAAAATATTTGTCTTGTTTCTAGTGGCCTTGCTAAATTTATTTATAAGTTTTAATACATATTTTAAGCCTCAGCCTGAGTCTAACTCCATCAAATGTGAATGCTTTATTCTATCAAATCACTTTTAGTGATCTGTTAGAACCAATCACAAAAATAACAAAAAATAAACAATTACCTGACTTTTAATTATGTTCCATTAATATTGAAGGTAAAAACAATCTGCATTCATGTGCAGAACATCTTTTACTATAATAGGAGAGTGATTTTTCTAATTGTTTTGAAATTATTATATTACAAACAAGGTAATATATTTCAATTGAAAAGCATAAAAAATTAAAAATAGATTAGCCAGTGATCCATACTATGAAATATGTTGACATAAGCATAGGGAAAGAGATTGAACTTTTTATTTTTATTCAAAAAGAATGATATTCAATGTAGAAAATTATGGTGAAATTGGTGCAGTTAAGTACAGTGCAGCATAGGTAAAATTGTGGGAAAACAACTATTTAATACCTGTGTCTGAACTCTAGCTCTGTCCTAGCTGCAACAGACTACTAATTGTAGTTATATATCTTTAGTGAATGTCTACCCCTTTTAAGTTACTTTACATTTTTAAAATTTGTTTACAACCTTTGAAATATAACTGCTCAGACACTGATTAAGAAACTTGAGATGGTGTGATATTAGGTGTCACCTTGATTGGATTGAAGGATGTCTAGATGGCTGGTAAAGTATTGTTTCTGGGTGTGATTGTGAGGCTATTTCCAGTGGAGATTGACATTTGAGTCTGTAGGCTAGGAGAGGAAGATCGGCTCTAGGGACCATTCACTAGGGACCATCCAATTGGCAGCCACCCTGACTAGAATAAAGCAGGCAGAAGAAGATCAGTATGTTTGCTTGCTGAGTTTTTTGACTCTCTTTCTTCTTCCAGTGCTGAACTTTTGCTTCTGCTACTCCTGCTCTTGGACATTGGACTCCAGATTCTTCAGCCTTTGGATTTTGAGACTTCCACCAGCAGTTTCCCAGGGGCTCCCAGGCCTTCAACCACAGACTGAACATTGCACTGTCGGCTTGTCTGGTTTTGAGGCTTTCAGACTTGGACTGAGCCACTACCAGCCTTTCTCTTTCCCCAGTTTATTGATGGCCTGTTGTGGAATTTTATCCGGTAATTGTGAGCCATCTCTTTTTAAGAAATTCCCTTGTGTATATATATATACGTATACCGTACTGGTTCTGTCCCTCTGGAAAACCTTTACTAACAGAGATGGCAAAATTTAAATAATGCAAATAAGCAAAACAGGAAAACCAACTTGGGGTTTTTTTTTTATTTTCTTGGTTTTTGTTTTTTTTTCATTTTTCCTTGAAATTGATGAACTGATATCAGCAGAACTCAATTGTTCTTGGTATAATACAGGCTATTTAAAATACCCACTCTGCCATGTATATAGCTAGTATATTTATCTCTTTGCAATTTTAGAAAATCGGAGGTTCTAGATGGTGAGAAATCACAAACACATAATTTTCTTGACAGCAAATGAGGCAAATGCTAGAACCATAGTAAGTGAATTTGAGTCTTATGTCAAAAATATTTTGGTTAATAAAACTTTCAAACAGATAATTGTAAGCATTTGGAAAGGTATCAAATAACCCATAATAATTAATTAGGGTTTTATTAATTTTTTTAATTAATAAAATTGTTTTCATATCTTTTTAAGTAGATAATTTTTGTTTGTCAGTTTTTGTTCTATGTATTTAATTCTGTTGAGTGTGTGGAAGAGGAAGGATTATGTGGATGTTGTTAATTCCCTGAAACATTTTCCTCATTCTTCAGTGCTAACACTGACTAGCCAATCCACT